>NC_142348.1:26135454-26457045 GCF_054954075.1 Amborella trichopoda | reverse complement strand
TCGTGTATTGTTGGGCTGGGGCAAAATCGTCATTTTGCACCCATTTTTCAGATTTTATTTTAATTCAATTAAATTGTAATTATCATCAATTAGGTCATATTTTAGGCATCCGCCCATGTTTTGAGCCCAAGTCTATAAATATCGTGCTATACTTTATTGTAATGGACCGGGATTCTGATTAATAAAATTGAGTGTTTAGCTTGAGATTGAGGGCCACGTCCAAGAGAGAGAGGAGAGAAGAAAAGATTGGTACCCCTCAATGAAGGTAATTTTCTCTCTTCTCCTCTTCTTTCTTTCTCTTTCTTCTTTCTCCTCTTCTTTCTTTCTTTCTCTCTCTTCTTCTTCTTCTCCCTTTCTCTCTCTGCTCACTCAACATGCATGTTAATAAGCATCTCCGTGCAGGTCTCTGTCTCTTCCTCTCTTTATCTCTCTCTTCTCTATTTCTTCTCTCTGTCTCCCTCTTTCTACCTCAAACATGCACGACAGTAAGCATCGTCTTGTATGTCTCTCCTTTCTTTCTCTCTCTTCTTCTTCTCCCTTTCTCTCTCTTCTCTCTCAACATGCATGGCAGTAAGCATCACAGTGCATGTCTCTCATTCTCTCTTTCTCTCTCATCTTCTTCTTCTTTTTGTCTCTCTCTTCTCTACCTCAAACATGCACGATAGTAAGCATCACTGTGCATGACTCTCTTCCCCTTTTTTCCTCTTTTCTCTCTTCTCTCTTTTCTCTCTTGCCCCTCCTCTTTTCTAATCTTTTCTCTTTTTCTTAATCTTCTCCTCTTTCTCTCTCTACTTTCTCTTTCTCTTTCTTTTCTCTCTTTCTTGATTCCTCTCTATCTTTCATTTCTCTCTCTATTATTTCCTTTCTCTTTGCTCCCAAGTCATGCACGGCGGTGCTCATCATCGAGCATGACGTCCTGTTCCTCCTGAAATATGCACAATGAGCTGGGTCTTAACCTGAGTAGCGGGCCGGCCTCTGTCTGAGTTCCTTCTCCCCATGTTGTGCATGGTGATGCTCATCGTTGTGCACGACGTTTCTTCCCCTATTCTCTGACAAGGACATTGAACTGGGCCCTTTCCCAAGTGGCAGATCAGGTCATGTTCCGAGTCCCTTCTGACAAGCACGGCGATGCCCATTCACACGTGTGTCTTTTCTTTCCTATCTCCTATCTCTCTCTCTCACATCATGGATGGTGAAACCCTATCACCATGCATGTTCTCTCTTACCCCCTCTCTTCTATCATGGACAATAGAACCCTAGCGTTGTCTACATTCTCTCTTACCCTCTCTCCTCTATCATGGATAGAGGAACCCTATTGCAGTTCATGTTCTCTCATACTCTCTCTCCTCTGTCATACACGACAGAACCTCATCATCATCCAATGTCTCTCTTACTCTCTCTCCTCTCATGGACGGTGGAGCTTATCATTATCCATATTCCTTCTTTCCTTCCCCCTTTCTCTCTCCAATTATGGATGGTAAAACCCCATCGTTGTTCATGCTTCTTTTCCCTCTATCTCTCCTCTGTCATGGACAAAAGAAACCCATCGCCATCCATGCTTCTTTTCTCTTTCTCTCTCCTCTGTCATGAAAGACAGAACCCCATCGTCATCTATGCTTCTTTTCCTTTCCTCTCTCCTCTGTCATTGACAGCAGAACCTCATCGTTGTCCATGTTTCTTAATCTTCATCTCTCTTTCTTCTCTCTTCTCTCTTCTCTCTTCTCTCTTCTCTCTTTTCTTTCTTCTTTTCTCTCTCTTCATTCTCTCTCTCTTCTCTTCTCTGTCTTCTTTCTCTTCTCTCTTTTCTTTTTCCTTTTCTCTCTCTTCTTTTCTCTCTCTTCTCTCTTCTCTGACTTCTCTTCTCTCTCTTCTTTTCTCTCTTTTCTTTCTTCTCTCTTTTCTTTCTTCTCTCTTTCTTTCCTCTTATCTCTCTCTCCTTCTCTCTTCTCTTCCCTTCTACTTTTCTCTTCTCTTCTTCTTCTTTTCTCATCTCTTCTCTTTTCTTCATCTTCTTCTCTCTACCCTCTCTCTTTCTTCTCTATTTCCTTTCTTCTTCCTCTTTCTTTTGACTAAGGAATGTGCTAAGTCTGGCACAATCATGGTAGTCTCGTCGTCAAGCAGTATTGTCGTCGTGTCGATCTGAGTTACCGTACCATCTTGCTGCTACAACATACTAGCCATCATCGGTGTTCGTTTTGTCGTCGAGGAGTATTGGCCCCATGCCGATCTGAGTTACTATGCCCGTCTTACTGCCACGACAGACTAATCATCGTGTCAAGCAGGTTGGTGTTGGTTCTGTCGTCGAGTAGTATTGCTGCGTCCCGGTTAGAGTTACCGAGCCCGTCGTGCTACTACACTAAGTCAATTACCATACTGGTCTAACCACTGTGTCAAACTAGCTACCGGTCGAATGTCTCTTTCTTCTCTTCCCTTTCCTCCATTTTATTTCTCCCTTATCCTCTTATCACCCCAATCTTTGTCTCATTTCTTTCCTTTCTTCTTTGAATGTGCACGTCTGTGTGCATTCGTCCAAAGACAAGGTGGGGTTCCTTGACCCACTTGTCTTGTAAATTAACCATATGTGTGTGATCGCAGAAACAAGAGAGTACAGGTCAAGGGAGGTGATTACAAACTAGTTATAAGATTGGGGGGCTCTCCATCGTGATCTAAGAGGGCACCCACGCGAGTCAGCCCAAGTGAGTCACGGACCACCCATGTGAGGTGTGTTGCGCCTCACACCAAATTCCTCTCTCACCGGTTAGTGTACCTGCCCTTGTTTCCTAATAAGGTTCCCGAGAGAGCGGTCTCAAGTTCTAGGTTCTCCTTGAAACCCAAGATACATGCCACCAGGTCATCCCTACCTGGGGGAAAGATCGAGGCATCTAACCACTAAGCTTAATTACAATTAAAGGAATTAGAATAAAATCCCAAAATTAGGTACAATGATCAAAATGCTTCTAAATCCTTTCATCCTAATGACGAAACCACCCCTACATAAGGGTCCTTCCACCATTGCCATATCTTGGAAGCTTTTCGGAATCTTGTAGCGATGGTTCAGTTGATTTGTCGTTATATCCTTGGTGCTTATTCTATTCTAAGCATTTTGATGCCCTTTAATCATGCTGAGGCAACCTTTTCTCATGAGGTGCAAGTTCGACCATATTCATTAGCTTTGGTCGCTTATGCCTTTCAACCTGTGATGCTTTGAGTCTTTGTTTTGCTTGCATATGAAAGAGGAGATTGCCATAGTCATTTTTCACCAAGTTTGGTTTATTTTGGTCTTCATTTGTGGCATTTCCTAATTTGAGAGGTCACCAGAAAAAGGGATTCTGGCAACCAAGCGGACTTGCGTTTTCCTGTAACCTTGGGATTTGTGCTTATCAGACCTTGGATCAGGTACAATAGTTATACGAATTTGCAACTCTTCACTAGGTGGTTGCATTGAACACATTTTTACGATGATCTAATGCACGGATCTCGAAGTGTGCTTCACGAGGTTCGAGATGTCTTCTTCTTAAAAGCCTAATTTTTTTGGTTTTGTGGTCACCTTCTTTCTAGAAGAAGTTTGAGTCTGGGTCATGCCATGGTGCATGCCCTAGGTCAAAATGATGGGGTTACCGCGATCTAGAACATGTCAAAATTTGAGATTTTTTGGGTTCTAGACAAAGGTGTTGTGAATCCTTGAAGTCCCTATTGAGATATGATGTTGTAGTCTCCATGCTTGGGGACTTGTTTAGTGAAGCCGCATCATGATAGTGTAAAACCTACCCATTTTGAGGCAGTATAAGCGTAGACCCCTTTTGGGTGGTCCAATTGAGCCCAAATTTGACGCTAGCACATGGATACAGTTGTAAGGTCTTTCCTTGGCATGATAACACTCCTCCCAGGTTGTCTAATTTGAGACTTATTTTGCAGTACAACTTTGGTCTGTCAGTGTCTTGAGTATCAGTAGGACCACGCTATTAACGACTCTCTCCTTATTCGTGTGGGAGATGTAAGTATGTCAAAAATGACAGATAATAATGGAATCCGTTACCCTAGTGAGCCTTGTACAGTTATAACCCCTCCATACTATGCATCATCAAGGAGGAGGCTTTCTCTTAAAAACAAAGAAGCTAAACATGATAAGCACCCGATGAGGATCTTCAGGTGGACATAGCCACAAAGCTATGGGGAGGATTGCCAAAAAAAATAAATGGGCATGGTGAAAACCCGAAAGGGCACCATGAGTAAAAATGAAAGACGGGCGTGGCCATGAAGCCACAATTAAAAGTGTTACAAAAAATAAAAAATTGGGCATGGTGAAAATCGAAAAGGGCACCATGAGTTAAAATGGAAATAAAAAGGAAAACGTGACCTCGAAGTCACGGGTCAAAGAGCCTCAATTAAAGAAGAAGTTGGTGAAAACTATTCCACGACGCTACTTCTATCCAATTTAAGTGAACACCCGAAAGGGCACCTGCACTAATAAACAGGTTGATGGTGCAGTCACCCTCATAGGTGGCTTTGACCAATTAAAGCAAAAGCTTGATTGTTTACAAATCAATACTCCCCAGAGGTACATTACTATCAAGACCACAAAGAGCTTAAGAAAATCTAGTAACTCTTGTCAGCCTTATTAAAGGCCCTTGAAGATCAATAGAATTATCAATATGTTAAGTCAAGATAGTCATTTGTTGAAGAGATTCTCTAATCCAAGACGTCAATCAAAAAAATAAAGAACATGTTTACAATTAGAGATAGAAGTTCTTATAAGGAAATTGATTGTCTAGCCTGGATCAATGCCCATGTTTCAAGGGTAACCATCTTATTAAGGTTCCCATCTATTGGCAGACTTAGACTTTTAGAATGGCCACTAAAAAGCCCTCATTTAAGCTCCAATGTGGTCGGCGTTTCAAGCCCCAAAGACTGTCTTATGAAGGCCCAATTGCTGACAGGTTTAGACTTTCAGGATAGCCACCAAAAATGCCTTGACAAAGCTCGATATATTGGTTGTAAGTTTCCAAATAGACACCCCCTATGCCATTAGTCCAAGTCCTGGTGAAGCAATTCATACACCCCATTAAGGGCTCTCCTTGATTGTCTATTTAAAGAAAAATAAACAAATCGAAGGTTTAATGTAAAAGGGGAAGGAAGCCAACAAGCAAGGCCCCCCACCGCTAGCCTTTCAAAAGAAAAATCAAAAGTTCAGTGTAAAAGGGAAGGAAGCCAGAGGCAAGGTCCCCGTCACTAGTCTTTTAAAGAAAAATCTGACGAATTAGGAAGGAATTCTCCAAGCAAGGCTCCCGACTGCTAGACACATCTGGATTTTGATAATATTGGGTTTATCAAGCCCTTAAGCAAGGCCCTTTGTTGTTGAAATAGAAAATGCCACCGGATTGGGATCAAACCCTAAAGGCACCCATTAGTTGGCTCATTAGGAAGTATTGTTGAGTTGGACAGTAAGCCCTTATGCAAGGCACTCAGTCAGCATGCTCCCCCAAAAAAGGGATTATCGCAGTATTAGGTTTAACAAGCCCTTAAAAGGCCTCCAATCGTCAGAATCCACTTCAGTCATCCCCCATGGAAGAAGCTTGGCATGATATCCTTCTCAAGGATCATGTTGATGTCGATGATCAAGCAAAAAAATATTGTTGAGAGATAATAAAAGCGCCTTAGTAAGAATTTGAAAGAAGAATTCTGGCGAAGTTTTGTTCCGAATGTTACACTTCTAGCTTCTCTTGAAGAGCAGTATTTGAAGAGGCCAGTTATTATACGTAATTTTCGATGTACATGAATCCCCAGGGCGAATAAGGAGAGAGATGGTAGTAATCTGCTCCCGTCGTTCCCCAATATGCAGCCAAACCATGGGAACAATGTAGCCATAAGCCTAATATTGGGCAACCTCTGCAGAAGTGTCAAAATGGCCTCAATTTCAAGAGAGGGTATTTTTGGATATCCTAAGGACACTTACAAAATTACGTCATGTTCGGACAAGTTTTGAGATGATCAGGACGAAACTCAGTTTGTAAATCCAGTTCTTATCATGTTGAAAATAGGCCTTATAATTGTAGCCCTATTTTTTGTGTCTAAAAAAAGTACTAAATTGGATCCAGAACATTGACAAACCCCTAGGTATTAAATTTTTGCTCAATTGGATCATCCGGGACCATCATGGGCCTAACTTACCATAAAAGAGTGGGTTTGACACTATTGCAGTGAAGCCTTGGTGAACCAGTTTTGATTTATGGAAACTGTATTTTCTCATTTTGAGATGAAATTCAAATGCTCATAACTTGCTCATTTTGGGTCCAATTATGCTCAAATTCAGACAAGAGCTAGATCTCAATGATACACTTGTTTTGACATATGGCATGCATCATGACGTGGCCCTAAACTAGAGAATTCTTAAAGAGAAGATGAGTTCGAAATTTGAGAATTCAGATTTTAAAAAGAACATCCAATTCTTTTAGAGGCCATGACTAAAGATCCTGATGTCAGATCATCGCAAGTATGGGTCCGTTGCGACCGTGCTTCGAAGGGTTATAGTTTGATATAGTTTTGTGTATGATCAGAGGACAATTGACACCAAATTTTGAGGTCATAGATGACATATATTTTTTGGTCTCCGGAATCCCAATTTTCGGCCACTTCCCAAAATTGGAGTGTGCTCAAACGGAGAATAAAATGGATGAAATTTATCACAAAATGATCATGATAGTATCCTCTTCAATTTTTTATCAAAATGAAGGCTCAAAACATCATGGATCATGCTAGATCGGTGGTCGAAGAATCACAAGTTTATGGAACTTAGCCAGATTTTGGGTTCTTTCTTAAAAATCTGTTATCACGTAATAGTTCAAGTATCGATCGTACGATGTTTGATTGCTCGATTTGCCATGGTAAACATCCGAAAAACCACATGGAGGGATGGTTTTGTCATTTATTGAAAAATACAAAAGGGTATTTTTGGTCATTTAGTCCAAAAACGGGATCAATATTTTAATTCATAAAATGTGTATTTTTTGAGAATTTTGGTTGCTTTCTAGCAATCCACCTTTGTTTTGGGGTTGCTCTTTATAAAGAACTCAAGTCAATTGTAATAGTTTCTCTTGAACTCTTAATCATGGTAATCAAGCTCTTACGATCTCTCTTGAAGATTGAAATTCTTATTCCTTTTTTGTTCTTTGCTTTCAAGTTCAAGACTCAAGATGAGAGGAGAGAGAGACATTTCCTAGAGAGAGAAAATACCCCTAAGAACCCTTCACCCCTTAGAACCCCAAAATCCCAATTCCCTTAGGATTCTCAACTCCCAATCCCGTACTCCCTAGAATTCTTAGTTTCCATAAACCTTATAACCCTTCGCTCCCAATCCTATTCCATACACCCTACAGCCTATCTTAGCTAGCCAACACCCTACCCTACATCATGCCCCTTAGCCCATCCCATACACCTTAGCTAGCTTATACCTTAGGGCATCCCATAATCCACACCTTAACTCAACCCATCTAAGATAGACACCTAGACCATAGACCCTAACCTTGACCCAAGACTAAGACCTCTCTCTCTTTCTCTCTCACTCTCTCTCTCTCTCATGTGCATACAAAGAGATCGATGAAGGTGCACCTAGGCTCAAGCCCATTCTAGGTCCACTCTCTTCCTATTTTTCTTTCTCTGTCTTTTCTTATCTTTTTGTCTCTCTCTTCTCTCTTCATTTTCTCTCTCTTCTTTCTCTCTCTTCCTGCTCGGACCCAAGGCAGGTCCGAGCCCTCACCCTCTCCCTCTCTCTTTCTCTCTCACTATCTCTCTCTCGTTCATGCTCCGAACCCACACCTAGGGTGAGCCCAGCTTCCCTCTCTCTCTCTTTCCCACCTCTCTTCGTCTCTCTTACTTGGGTCACGGACCCACACCATAAGTGGGTCCACACCACTCCCTCTCCCTCTTACTCTCTCTCTCCTAATTGATGCACCCACACCTTAAGCAGCCCTCTCCTATCTCTCTTACTCTCTTCTCCCCTCTACTCTTCCATCTTCCTTAAGGCCCAAACCCGCATCATAGGCAGCTCAATCTCCTCCCCCTCTACTCTCTTTTCTCCTTTAATCTCTCTTGTCTCCTAGAGCTCGGACCTGCACCTAAGGTTGGTCCATCCTCCTCTCCCCTCTTCTCTCACATCCTCCATTCTCTCATCTCACCTTAGAGTCTGGACCCGCACCATAGGCAAGTCCATCGTCCTTTAACCCCTTCATCCATTCTTCCCTCACTTCAAACCCTCTCTATCTAAAGACATATATTAACATCTCAATAATTTTATTTTGTTATTTCTTTATTTTCTCCTCTTGGTCATTAGTTCTTTCTTCCTTGAGCACTCGATTTGAGGTCTTCTTGAGATAGTGCCCTAGGGTTCTAACTCTTGGATCACTACTCTAACCATCAAATCATACAATGTAGTCAAGTTTAAGAGACATTGATTCTCCTACATTCGGTCACTCGAGTTGGGCTTATCTTGAGTTAGCTTATCTTATAATTCTAACCCTTTCAGTACTTTAACCACCAAGTCACACAATGTTCGGGTTGTGAGGAGCCTTCATCTTTCTCTCTCTCCCTCTCTTTCTTCTCTCCATTGATCACTTTTTGGGGGCTCTTTGGATTAGTAACAAATTCATAGGCTCAGTCCTGTAACTCCACTTTTCAAATGCTTTGGGTACTAAGGCTTTGAGCCTGCTTGTTTTCCTTGTCTACAATAATAATTCTTAGGAAAGGTTACGCAGGAGGCAGCACAATTTTCTTCGGGTCATCCCTTCACTTCTTCTACTTCATCTTTTGCTTTTTTCTCACTTCTAAACCAAGTTCTTGTCAACTCATTCGTATTCCTTTCTTTCTTTACTCACTCACCTACTTATCCTACCACTCCACCACCAAAACTAGAACCATTAACCCATATAGAACATCAGAGAGAGAGTTTACTTTATGTAGATTTCATTAGCAGTTTTCTTGTGAGAGTTCATGTTAAGTGTTGAGTTTAGAGAGGGGGCCCATTTCAATCTGTGCTGCTGGACAGCCGAAGGGCTTTTATTGATTGATTTAAGAGGGCAATAGCCCGGTGTATCCTACGAACTCAACCACAGCAAGGTAGATGTTCGAATTTACCTCTTCATCATTTTTAAAATCCTCTAATAGTTGGAAATACATATCCACATGTGACCGGTTAGGTGCCTCGATCTCGCCCTCTAAATCTAGATGATCTAGTGGCATGCATCTCGGGTTTCTAAGGAACCCGGGACTTAAGATCGCTCTCTCAGGAACCTTGCTCAAGAGCAATGGTAGGTATACCAACCGATGAGAGGAATTTAAGGTAGGTTTGATACTTCCTCAAGCTGGCCAGCGTGGGCGCCCCCTTAGATCACGAAGAAAGCCCCCAAGCCGCTTTAGCTGGTTCGGAATCGCCTCCCTTGACCTGTGATCACATTGTTTTTTGCATGGCACTAACATGGTTAATTTTCAAGACAAGTGGACCAAAGGGACCCACCCTTGTCTTAGGGCAATGTGCGTTCATATGAGAGGGCGATGAAGTGGAAGGTTTGAATAAACGACGAAAAGAGAAGAGAATGGAGGGAAAGAGCGAGACTGCGAAGAGAGGGGTCCTGACAGCACTAGGCGTTGCCACCCAAAACCGTGGAGTAGCAGGGTCACGGCCCTTAAACAGCACTAGGCGCTACTGCTCATGGCTAGAGGCTGATCAATGAACTACGAGCAGTGCTAGGCTTCGCCATTGGCAACACTTGTGAAGCGCACGATGATAGCCACTTGTAAAGCACGGGGCGACAATTATTTCTGAAGCACACAACGATAGGCGTGGGATGCAAGAAGAACGTGCGGACGACGATGAGCACTGAGCGCACGTAAGAGGCTTGTGGATGGCGATAAGCATTGAGCGCGTGAAGGAAGCATGCTGTCGGCGATAGGCACGGAACGCGCGAAGGAAGCTTGCAGACGGCAATAGGCACCGAGCGCGCAAAGGAAGCTCGCAGAAGGCGATAGGCACTGAGCGCGCGAAGGAAGCTCGCGGACGGCGATAGGCACCGAGCGCGTAGAGCAAACTTGCAGATGGCGATAAGTGTTGTCGCAACCCCTAGCAGCCGGCGATAGGCATCGCTGTCTGCGATAGGAGCACAACAGGAGGAAACCCTTGCGAGCGGCAATAAGCTTCGCCATCTATGCTCCTCACTAAGACATCGAGGACACATCTATGGACGACGATGAGCAGCGCCATCTATGAGCCCCGTCAAGAGATAGAGATGAACAAACAAAAGGGGAAAGAATCTCGCACATGGTGTTGTCATGGCCATGCGCGACCTGTGAAACCACATAAGAGAGAAGAAGAACAGAAAGAGGCATGCATGGCCCTGCCACTGCCGTGCATGGCCTCTGAGAGAGGCTCTAACGAACAAGAAGAACAAGAAAGAGAAGGAGAGAGAGAAAAAGAAGATGAAAATAAAATAAAATAAAAGAAGAGAGAGAAAGATTTACCTTAGGCCTAGGAGTATTGATCCAAAAGTTTCTCTCTCCTTCCTCTCTCTCTTTCAACGTAACCCAGCAATAAGAAGAAAAAGAAGTTTTATTAGGCAAAATTCTCTTTGGTGAAGGGTTTTTCCAACCTCTACGTATAATGATAAATATAGAGTTGTGGCCAAATGCGTGGATTGATCAAAAGTAAGCTTAATTGCTGACAATTAAGATTCAATTAAAGTAACAGAAATAAGAAAATATGGTGTAAAATGGCAGATTTTCCCCTTTCCTAACAATTCATAAAATTCCAAAACAGTCCCTGTTGCTGCCCTAGAACTTGCGTGATGTTCCATGGATGATCCAGGGTTGCTCTGGTGACCGTTTGATAGAAAGATGATTGTTATCTTGCAAGGCACGGAGTGGTGATCGATTTGATACCAACTTCGAGCCATGAATCGTGCTTTTAAGCCACGATCATGTGACTTGAAATTTGGATGGATCTTGCAATCTTCAGATCGATAGTGTGTTAGTTCCTTGATGTTTTTCTATGATTTCTTCACTGGATCACACTAAGCATGTTATCATGATCGCGTGGCAAAAAGTGCAGCTCGATTTCATGCACAGATGAGGATTTTACAACTTTTGAATTTTCGCTGGAATCTTGAATTTCGGCACCTAAATTTACAGTAAATTCACCAGCTTTATGTGAAAAATCCGACAGTTCATGATGTACGGGATTCGGGCCCGTGATAGCCATGGACCTTACGCACACGATGGAATTAGTTTCACGTTTATCGGGTTTGTGAGTGTTGTGATTTGGCCGCTCGAGCAAGGCATGATGCTGGTGATTTTCGTGCAACTTTCTCACAAATCTGCAACTTCTCTCTAACTTTTCTTTACGCTCAAGTGTCGTCTCGAGGTGTGCTACCTATCGAAATGCTTGTTTTGATGAGACGACCATGCTTACAAAATTTGAGCACAATCCGACTCAAGACATGTGAGATATGAGAATCAAAAGTCACTATTCGTGACTAACCTTTAATAGAGCTTAGTTGAAGGGTGGTCGCATGGGAATAGTGTGCGGCTCCTCCTGTTTCGATATTTTACCTATAACTTCTTCGTTAGATGTCTGTTTAAGCTAAAATTTGACCCTTCGAGATTTTCCACTGTGCCAAATGCAATAGTGATGGTCCCATAGAAAATTGAGACACCAAAAATATAGTTCTAGTTATAGGGTCCATTTCAGGGTGCTAGAGGTTGATTCTACCGAAACTTCTTTTTGGTCTACATTGCCTTAGACATGTCAGATTGAGACGAAACTTAGCAAGCATCCTTTTGAAGTGTTTATGAAGATCTTGACCAGTTCTGGGGTCATTATGAGACTATCAAAATTTCTGTTGTATGTTAGGCTTTATTGACAGGCTTCTCCCTTTTATTACGCATCGGGGACCCATGATGATGAAAAATGTCTACGAACAGCATGCCCTACGGAGTGTTGGGCTTTGAGAGAAGTGAGAGGTATATTCATTCAAAAAATTTCCTCTGGCTTTAGTTCTTTTTTCCTCCTAGCCACAAGACTACGTGAACACCAAAGAGATTCACACAATGTTGTAACGAGGATGATCAGACCTTTGGATGCAATGTACAGGTCCGTGGAGACTTTTGGGGGAGAAGAGACTTTTTAGGAATCTATCGAAGTCCTCACCCTCAAGAGACTATTGATGATTCTGAAGCTTGAGGATTTTGTATGGACCTCATTGGTCAGAATTAGGCCTATCTGACGGTCAAGTGCCATGTTTTGGGACACTATTGGATTGACAGCAAAAGAGCCTTTGGATGGCATCATTTTCTGCTACACCAGGTTTGCTCTTGATAGTTAGGGTACCTTTATGGGCCCCATCTGCCAGGTCCAGTCGGGGGCTTTTGGCTTGTCCTGAACGTGTTGGCTAGAGGGGATTTTAGCGAGGCGGCCTGAAGTCTCTGGTCCATCCTGGCTTTGTCAGTTTCTTGCCTTCGTGGGGTCTTTAGCATTTTTGGAGTGTGTTTATGACCTCGTGGCAATAGTGTTCTTCCTCTTGAGACTTGTCTTGCCTTTTGGGAGAGTTTTCTGTTTTTCGAGTCCTTTTTGTAAATGGACTCAGGTTGTCAGAATCTTGATGTTTGTATTTTTGGAACCTGGTATTGTGACACTAAGGCTTTTTCTCTTTGAATCTAGGCTGGCACCGCCTGTTAAGGCGAGTAGTGCACCAATCTGTTTACTGGTCCAAGCATCCTTTACGGATTTTCACTTAGACTTGGGAAGCGGTTACCCATGTCTACCCTTCATCGGTTTTTGCTCACAGTTCCCTTTTGGGGTTTCCACCGTGCTCGGGCTTTATTTTCACAAAACTCTTTTCCTCATGGTTTCATGACCATGCCCATCCGTCATTTTTACTTATGGCGTTCCTTAATCAGGTATACACTATTCCTGTTATTTTTTTTTTTTCTCTTTTTTCTTTTTTTTGTGAAGGCGTGTTTAAGGTCATGCCTTCATGACTAGTGCAAAGCCTTCTAATGTCATGCGGTCAAGAAGTGCACTATGGTTTAAGGTCATACAGCTGGACCTTGGTGGTGATGAATGGCAATCTGTGGAGGCCATGGAGTGAGTGTGGTGGTGGTTTTGACTCACTTTGGGGAGATGGTACGAGGCTACCTATGAAAGATGGTTGATGTATGAATGGTAGGTGGAGAGTGGTGACCCACTAGCTGATGGCGAGTATGGATGGAGCGATGGTTCGCCGTTTAGTGAGCATCGGTGAAACTCACTGAGGAATTATTGATGATGGTAATGAAGTGAGTGGACTCACTGGGGAGTAATGAAGGTGGTGTGCGCACATGAATCGGTCGGTTAGGGAAGATGTGCATGAAGATGCATGTAAAGGGAGTCTTTAAGGTCATGCCTCCTGGTCTTGGGCAAAGCAATTTAACGTTATGCTGCCAAGACATGTATTATGGTTTAAGGTCATATAGCTTGGACCATTGCTATGCAGTTTAAAGTCCTGCAGCTAAGACTACACAGTTTAAGGTCATGCAACTAGACCTCTGCTATAGTTTTAAGGTCATATAGTTCGGACCATGGCTATTCAGTTTAAAGTCTTGCAGCTAGGACCATGTAGTTTAAGGTCATCCAACTAGACCTCTTTTACAGTTTTAGGTCATATAGTTTGGACCATGGCTTTGTAGTTTAAAGTCCTGCAGCTACGACCATTGCGTGGGTCACCATATAGGTGAAGCTCCATGGTGGATAGGTCTATGGACTCCCTTAGGGATAGGATGGTTAAGGCCAGCCAGGGGTTTTAATGGAAAAGTAGGCTTCACTGGGGATTAGGGGACAAGTATGACTCCCTAAGGTGAAAGATGGAACTCCATGGGTCATGGAAAGCATCCCGACTCCTGAGGCTAGAATAGCTTGGTGTCGGACTGACCCACAAGGGATTGAGTGGGTAAGCATGATCCCATGAGAATAATGGGCTGTAATAGGGATGTCACTCCTACTAGGGATGGTAGACAGTAGCCTGCATGTAGCTCCACTAGGAACCTTAGTCGGGAGCAGAGGTGTAACCCCACTGAGGATAGTTACATCCATTTCGAGTTTAAAGTCAGGTATATGGACTATGTGCGTAATAGCTTTAAGGTCTTGTGGCTTGGACCATGGCTATGCAGTTTTAAGTCTTGGAGTTAAGACCATGTAGTTTAAGGTTGTGCAACTAGACCTCCGCTATAGTTTAGGGTCATATAGTTTGGACCATGTAGTTTAGGGTCATACATCTAGACCATGGCTGTGCAATTTAAGGTCATGCAGCACAGACCATGGTTGTGTTGCTTAAGGTCATGCGGCATGGACCAAGGCTGTGCAGTTTAAGGTCATGCAGCACGGACCAAGGCTGTACGGTTTCAGGTCACGCAGCACATACCAAGACTATACAGTTTAAGGTCATGCAGCACGGACCAAGGCTATGCAGTTTCAAGTCGTTCTGCACAGACCAAGGCTGTGCAGTTTAAGGTCATGCAACACAGACCATTGTGTGGTAAGGAAATGTGTCTCCCTAAGGTGAAGAGCTGTCACTGGAGACTGGAGTTCCTGAGGAGTGAGACTCTGGTGCAGGAAATGAACATCCTGAGGAGGCAGAACAATAGTCCAGATGGGAGTGCCATAGCATGCGCACGGCACTAGGTCTTCGATGGCACACACTTGTTAGTCCCTTGATGATGTGCAAATGGCGCTAGGTCCTTGGAGTGTGCGACAACAGTTCCTCGATGAGGCGCACGACGATAGTCTCTTGATGGAGCACGCTGCGTTAAGCCCTTGTGAAGCATGTGGCGTTAGCCCTTTTGATGAAGCACACGGCATTAGCGTGCAACATTAATCCCTTACGAAACACGCGACATTAGCCCCTTTGATGGAGCGTGCGACGATAGGGCTTGGCGTCAGCAGTGGGCTCAAGGGGCACAGGTGGCAGTGGGCTTGCATTCGGGTCTCGGGCTTGACCTGCCCCGGCTTGGACCTATCGTCGTCTGAAGGCCAGGACTGGAGTGTCATTTTGAACTTATGAGGGCCACTTCGAGGTATTGTTGAGTATAAAAGGGGAAAAACCCCTTTTTACTCTTTTATCGAAAGGTAAAAGAGTGAAGGAAGTTTATAAAGAGAGAGAGAGCCGAGGCTTCCACCAAGAGACTTCCGGTAAGAGTTTCCTAGCAAGAGTCATAGTGCGCAGAGATTTCACCGGCAACACTTCAGCGATCTTGAAGGTAATCATGAAGTTCTTGCGAACATTTTCTGAAAGTGCTAGAGCTTTTGGAGGGGTTAACTGGAAGCTTTTGATGAGAGGTAGGGAGCTTGGCGAAGTTGCAGGTGTTGCAGAGGAGCTTCAACAAGTTGGAGGTCACTGCGAAGGAAGAGGGAGGCAGACCAGGGGCTATTGACGAATCTCAAAAATCTTCGATAATTTTTCTGATGATCATGTGGTTGCTGGTAGGTTGCAAAGGCATTTGAGGGAGACAGGGACTGCTGGCATTCAGGCAGGGCCTTTCGGTGTTCTCCCGACATCTCTGTAATAATTTGGAAGGAGAAGGGAAGTTGTACAGTGGTTCGGCCAGAAGCTCTACAATTTCCCGACGAGTGGAGGACCACGAAAAGAGAGAAGGAAGCTCGCAGTGTCATAGGGGAGCCTCCACAAGAATTTTGGTGGTTTTCCGCTAACTCTGGTCACGAGTAGAAGGTGGGGAATGGTTTTCTGGTGAACAAGAGTGAGTTCCCGATGAGAAGAGGAAACGCTGGTAAGAACCCAAGGCATCATACCCATGCAATGGTCAGAAAGGCGAAGGGTCATGAGAAGAGGAGGAGGGTTAATGCCCTTAGGAATTCGGGACAGCTGGAACCGGAGCAAAACAAGGGCATGCACAACATGAAGTCGCATGCAGGGCTACCTTCACATGGAGTTAATCTTCACATGATGACAACCATGCTTGGTAGCATGCCGCTTACGATAATGGTCGCGCGTGGTGTTGGCCAGCCCATGGTGATGGTAGAATGCAGCATTGAGTTGCGCACATTGATGGTTACGCATGGCATTGGGTTGCGCACGACGATAACCATGGATGGCAATGTGAAAGCCTGCCGCCTGTCGTTTGTGGTGAGCCAAGTCCTCTAGCACAACGGTGAAGTCCATGTTTGTTTTGGAGGAAGGGAATCCATAATGGGCCGGCTCCTTGCCAGGGAAGTGGGCTCTAGCCATACCTTGTCAAATGAATTGAAGCTGACTAGGAGATGGTTAATTTCTTCAAGTGGTTTTTCTTCTTCTTCATGATGATGGCGTTCTTGTTGCCCTATAGCTGTCCTCTTATCCTCAGATGCAAGAGCTTTGTAACTTCCCTAATAATGGGCTTTTGATTATAACTTGTAACTTTTTCTAATGCAATAAAAGAAATGAACTTCCTTTGAGACGGCTTAATGTTCCTCATCTCCATTTCTTTCTTTGTACTGTACACACTGTATTTTAGGGATATTTCAGCGATAGTACTTTAAATACCGCTCATTGATAGGGGGCATCACCTCTCCTCCATCAATGTTTGCTAGTATATAGGCCCCATTTTGTGTGACCTTGACTATGAATGGACCTTCTCACTTAGGTTCGAATTTTCCTTTGCAATGCTCATGCATGAAAATCGGTCTCTTGACTGCTAAGACTAGATCTCCATGAACAAATGAGCGAACCTTGATAGGCTTGTCAAAGGCTCTCTTCATTCTTCCTTGATTGAGCTCGAGCTTCTGCTGGGCCTCTAGTCTCTTCTAGTCAAGGGAATCCAACTCCTGGTAATGGAGCTTGACCCTCTCCTCTTCAATCAGTCGCTGATGTATAGCGACAGGGAGTGAGGGTATTTGAACCTCAAGGGGTAAAACCGCCTCTCCTCCATAGACAAGGGAATAAAGAGTAGAGTTTGTAGCATTCCGAGTGGTGGTGCAATAGGCCTACAGACCTTCAGGAAGCTTCTCATTCCAATTCTTCCTTGACTTCGAAACTGACTTCTGGAGCACTCCGCATAGGGTTTTGTTAAACGCCTCAACTAAATCGTTGGCTAGAGGGTAGTACATGGTCGAGTATTTCCACTCGAAACCGAACTGGTTGACTAGGCGATCAACGTGATGGCTTCTGAACTGAGGGACATTATCAGAGATTATTCGGTCTGGAACCCCGAACTGGTATATGATGTGGTTACGCAAGAAGTTGGCCATGGTGGTCCCCGAAACCTGCTTGAGAGGGACTGCTTCAGCCCATTTGGAAAAGTAATATGTCACTGCTAGAATGAAGGCATGATCCAAGGCAGAAGGAGGGTCAATGGATCCTGCAATATCCATACCCCACTGAGAAAAGGGCCATGATGTTATTACAGGATGGAGAGGCTCCAGGTTTGGTGAATGAGGCGTCAATGCATTTGGCACTCCTGACATCTTTTAGCATAGGTTTGAGCTTCAGCCACCATTGAAGGCCAATAATAGTCGAGTCTGTGTATGCGCTTGTAGAGCTTAGGGCCAGACTAATGCAGCCCGCAGATACCTGAATGCACTTCTTTGAGTACCTTGCTTATTTCTTGTGTATCGACACATCTGAGGAGAATTCCGTCAAATGATCGACAAAAAAGAATATCTCCACCGAGAAGGTTGTACTTGGTAGATATCTACCGTATGTCGTTGCGTTCCGCACAATCCTCAGGCAGCCTTCCATGTTTTATGACGTTCATGATAGGCTCCCTCCAGTCTTCCGCTTGTTCAACCTCTCCACATATCAGGTCGAAGAATTCAGGCTCCTGCTTCTTGGCCTTGGGTTCTTTACCTTGGGACATTTCCCGTTCTACGTTAATGACATCCTTGGCTGCAAGGAGTGCTCCGAATGGATAAGGAAGGCATTTAGGGAAGTCATCTCTCTCATCATCTACATGAACTTCGGGCATGGGCCCTGATGAAGACAATTGAATGGTGGCCCCGAGCTTTGAGAGTGCATTGGCCTACGAGTTTAGCCTTCCAGGTATATGATTCAGGGAGAAATCATCAAACTGGGCATTATAAGATTTGGCCTTATCATGATAAGGCTTGATAGTATCCTTCCTTACATCATAAATTCCCTTAAGTTGCCGGATGACTAGCTCAAAGTCGCCGAAGATGTTTAGCTGGTCCACGTCTAGCTCCTGGGTGATTTCCAATCGGATTATGAGGGCTTGATATTCAGCTTCACTATGAGAAAATGCCTCTGCAACTGAGAATGATAGAGGAATCATCCCACCATCGGGATTCAAACTAGAATGCCCCACCAAAATACATCTCCCACAACCGAGTTAACACCGTCTAGAAAACTTCTTCATCCGAGAGATCACTTGACAGGGGAGACTCCGAAGGAACTGGGTGAGCTATGAGAAAGTCTGTTAAGGCTTGGCCTTTGACTGCCTTCTGTGATACATACATGATATTGAACTCCATCAGCAGTAATGCCCATTTGGCCAAGCTTCCTGACAAGCATGGTGGAGCTTTTGTACTGTAAAGATCATGACTAGGCACATCTTTTCAATGGGAGGGTAATTCTTCTTGACTCCCTACATCTTACGGCTGAGATAATAGAGTGTTGTTTCCTTCCCTCCATCATTTTTCTATCCTAGGAGTGCCCCGAGTGACTCATTAAGAGCAGTCATGTATAGGATGAGAGGCTTTCCTAATATTGGCGTAGAGACTACTGGGCGATTCAGTAAGTATTGCTTGATGTCATCGAGTGCAGCCTGGCACGCCTCATCCTATATAAAGAGAGGATCCTTCTTCAAAAGGTGTGAAAAGGGCCAGCACCATCCTGAAAGGTTTGAGATGAACCTTTGAATGTAGTCCTGCTGTCCTTGCAGAGACTGCAACTCATGGAAAGTTGTACATGGTGGCATGTCCTGAATTGCCTTGATTTTGACCGGCTCAATCTCCCACGGTACCTCATGATGAACCCTAAGAACTTTCTTGAGCATACACCAAAGGCACATTTCAAGGGGTTCATCTTGAGTTGGTGATGCCACAGCCGTTCAAATACCTTTTTAAGGTCTTGCATGTGAGTGTATTTTGTTTTAGATTTCACCACCAAGTCATCCACATAGCACTCGATCTCCTAGTGGATCATATCCTTCATAATGGTTGTCATGGCTCGCTGGTACGTGGCACCGACGTTCTTTAACCCGAAAAGCATCACATTGTAACAAAAGATGCCTTTTGGGGTTAAGAATGCAGTGGCCTCCTCATCCTTTGCTGCCATTCTGATGTGATTATAACCAGAATACCCATCCATAAAGGAGAAGATTTGGCAATGAGTCGTGGAGTCAACCGGCATCTCGGTGAATGGCAGAGGGAAGTCGCCCTTGGGGTAGGCAGTGATCAAGTCGCGGATGTCAATACATATCTTGATTTGGCAATTTTTCTTCTTGATTGGGACAACATTTACCAGCCATCTTGGGTATTTGACTTCACGTATGAATCCAGATTTCCTAAGCTTGTTCACCTCAGCATCGATCTGCATCTCGAGGTTAGGTCTAAACCTTCTTGATTTCTTCTTTATGGGTTTGATGGTTGGATCAATACCGAGACGATGGACAACTATTTGAGGGTCCAGACAGGGCATCTCATGATAATGCCAGTTGAAGACGTCCCGATTTCTGGAAGGAAGGAAATATAACTTTCTTTCTCTTCTAGAGACATTTTTGCTGAGATGAAAGTTGGCCTTAGGTCGGCCTTGTCTCCTAATTTTATTTCTTCAAGTCGGTCGTGGCCTTAAAGCCTTCTTCCCATTCTTTCAGAGCTTCTTGCAAGTCTTCGTCAGGGGACTCACAAGGCTTTTCATTAACCTCGAGTGTAGAGACCCATGATCCTGACATTTTGGCTTCTAGGAGGGGCCTAGTGTGGAAGACAATTTTTGGTCAATGACAGAGTTCATGACCTCGTAACTGGGGTCACTCGGTACTTTCCCCAAGCTGGGTGATGCTTCATGAACTTGAATCATGTGACTGCGCTCATGGGAGTAGGAGCTTGAAGATGGCTCATCCTTGGGTTGGGCTACCAAGGCATCAGCAACTGTCAAGAATCCTGCCATTAGGGCCAGCATCTTTCTTAGGTGCTTCCATTGCGACTTGTTGAGGTTGGTGTCTCCGAGCTCTCTGTTTAGAGTGTCGAAGTCTTGGCACCACCGAGCTGCACTTGTGGAAGAAATAGAAGATGAGGGAGGAGAAGAAGAGTTAAAATGTTCTGGGGAGCTTTTTACGTTATCGCCAGGATTGGACTTGTGCAGGGGGTATTTTAGGTCTTGCCTTGGCTTTGACTGTTGGGGGGTGCTTTTAGCATCGTCACCCATATTTAACAACTCCCGAGCTATTGATGACTCAAGGATGTCCGCGTGATTGGATGATGGGATGAGGCGAGCAGCACAAGGGATGAAGTCTTCTAAGGTCGACAGTGGAGGAAGGGGCTGGAGAAACTCTTCCTCGACTGGTGGCTGAGGAATATGATTCCTTCAGTGAGCTGACCTGGGTGATTGTCTCCTTTTGGATCTCCTGGGGGGTGTTTGGACTGTCCTATCGGGTTGATGAGCAGCCTTAGCTTGATGGACTGCCTCACGCTTCAGGGACTTGAGCCTACTTCATCCAAGGTAGACTTCCCAGGGTTGAGAAGTCAAGGGTTCTGAAAGGTCCGAGGTATCCTCATAAGGGACCTACAGTGGGACTTCCACTTGGAAGGGAGTACTAGCTTGGAAGTGTTCCGGGAGAATGACACAAACAATGTGGCCCTTCTGTACTTTATCCGTGACTATAGCTTCGAACCCAGAGCATTCCTTCAGCTTGTGGCCCCATACTTGGTGATATGGGCACCAGAGCTTTTCTGTACCTTGGGCAAGACGCCTAGGTCATCTGGTGGGTTTGGGAGTGACAAGACCCTGTTGAAGCATTGCCTCAAAGAGGGCCTACAGAGGATCTAGCTCAACTCTTCCTTGGGCTTGTGTCTGGAGATCTTCTTACACCAGTGGAGTAGGGACTTGAGGGTGTCAGTTTGGGTTACCCTAAACTTCTTGGCATTGCTGCATCTTCTTTACCAAGAGCTCGTGGAAGGCAGTGCATTCACTCAGGTCGTGGCCTCGTATCGAATGATACAGACACCAGAGGTTCTCAGTTCCTAAAGGCAGGAACTTGGGCTGTCTTGTCGGCTTGGGCAGGACGTGTCCTTCTTCGAGCATTATGGAGAATAGTGCACGGAGGATAGCGGGTGATTCGTCACCCTTTTGGATTTTCACTATGTGGGCAGCCTCAATTGTCCCGAACGCTTTCTTTAACTCGTCGAGTTTTATCTGGCCCTTGTTAATAAGGGCTTCGATAACATCTTTAAGCATATAGCAGTCTTGAATTAGGTGGCCTACACTCCGGTGATAGGCGTAATACTTCTCGTTTGTCTCCTGCCCAGCCAGCTCTGGGGTTTTGACCTCTGGCAGCTGGATCATGTTTTGCTCTAGCAGTAACCAAAGCAACACGGGAACCCACTCCTTCTCGAAGGGGTCACCTTGTTTTGGTGTTGGACCCATAAGTCATGTCGATTTACATTCTTAGGGGGCAAGACCCTATTGTAGGACTGCTGCTTGCTTCCATCCTGAGGCGACTGTGCCTTAGAGAGGTCCAAGGTTTGAGGGGCAGTGTTCTTAGTGTCAGTCACGGTGACAGCCGCATTAATCAACACCTTTTGCTGGTTGCCGCGATTGTTGGAGCAGGAGATCGAGCCAGAGGGTTGCTGACGGGATCCACCATGGTGCTTGGAAAAAACTTATATACGAACTGCTTTAGAAATAAGCTCAGACATGGAGAGTGGATTGGAGGCCTCGACATACAGGGTGATCTCGAGCAGCATATTCCGTATGCAGGTCTGAACTGCTTCTTTTTCAGTTATGGGAGTGCCATGAAAGGTTGCCAACTCTCTCCATCGGGTGATGAACTTGTCAACTGGATCACCAGGGTCCTGAGACAAAGTGAGGAGCTCATTGGTTTCCACATTCCTCTGAACTAATATAAGCGTTGGTAAAACAACTGTTCCATTTCTTGCCATGTATGCACCGAGTTTGGAGGCAGCCGAGCATACCACTAAAAGGCTGGCCCTTTGAGAGTCAAAACGAACTGACGAAGGAGAAGTAGCCCATAAGTTTCCGTCTGCGTGGAAGTGAGCAGTATGCTTGTGAGGGGACGTAGAACCATTGAACAAGGGAAGATTCCATTTTTGGTAGTTTGAGGGAAATGACACTTGATCGATGTACGAGGGGTACGGCTTTTGGTAGAGTGGCGTCTCTTGCATGCCTGGGACCTTGTTCTTGAGACTGTTGATCACCATGGCATCGATATCAGCTTGCGACTTGCGAGACCGTGCGAGGAGCAGAGCTATCTTGGAAGACCGGGGGGGAGTTTGTCAAGAAACTGTGTCTTCACCAGACAGGTGATCGGTCTCATGGTGAGAAGAAGGGCACCTAGAGGCTTCTAGGCGATCCATCTTTTCGAGGATGGACTGCATCATTGCCTCAAACGGTTTCATTCGCTCTTCTTGAGCATCATCTGGCTCGTTGATAATCATGACACTGACCGTTACTTCCGGAGGGTCAAGCTAGGTGTAGTGGCCTGCCGGGGTTAGCGAGTCGTACGAGGAAAGTTGGTCGGTAGGGGTTCAGCATGCCCCGACTGGACTCGAGCTTTGTATGACGATCTTGTGAGGACCAGTTCTCGACGGTCTTGGGACCGTGGCTTCTACGCAATGATCACTGAGCAATATTCTTGGACCTGCTCAAGCTCTGGGATTCGTAGCGGGAAAAAGGGATTATGAGGCAGGAGGTCACCAAGAGTGGCATCCTCAACGACCTTAGAGGCTTCTCTGGTCAGGATCTGTAGCCCTCTCTTCTGCTTAGTCATGAGGTTGCAGTGGACTTCACCTCAGCACCGGGCTTGAGATTTAGACTGCCCCACTTTTCTTGAGCATGCGAGGGTTGTGTCCAGTAATTGGAGCAGAAAGTGGGGTCCAAGGACAAAAGGCAATCTAGGATGCTGCCTTGGAGGCTGGAGGCCTCTGTCAGACATCAGGTCGTTGCCCTGAGTTCCCTTGTGGGGCCCGGCTGCATGCCTGACTTGAAGTGACTAATTCAATATTGTACTCTTAGGGAAAACCTTTGAGTACTAGGTCTTGAGGTGCTTACGGTGAAGCAAGAGCAATAGAAGAAGGAATTGGTTCATGACTCCGCCTGAGTAGATATTGGGAGGAACCTGCAAAGCTGGTGCGTGTGCAAACCTGCAAAGCCGTCCGGGTGACTTGGGGGTTAGCCCGGGCTCAGTCAACTGGTCCGACCTTGGGAGGTCGAGACCCACAAGCTTGTATCTGTGAGGGACTGGGTAGGAGCCTATCTCTCACAGGATGAAGTTGTGTGTGCTGAGAGGGAGGACAGAGCGGGCGACCCTTGTGTGCTCGAGCTAGCTCATAGTTGGCACTGCCCCGAGCTGTAGGATGCAGATGCATGGCATGTGCGAGGTTCGACCCGAGAAGGCCTAGCCCTGTACGCGAGCTCTAGGCAACATGAAAGTTGCCTCGAAGTGTGGCTCTAGTTGTTGGGCCATGATCCTTTAGGTGTGAGCAAGAGGTGGAGGTCGTAGGGTTTTCGTCTCAGTGTGCCAAGCCTCTAGGTATAGAGGTTCGGAGTGGTGAAGGAGTATGGGGGCTTACTTGCAGCGAACCTCAGGAGCGATGGCAACCTACTTGCCTTTCGCGAAAGCGGTTAGGGTAGCCTTCCGGCGTGCCCTAACAATATGACTGGCAAGGGACTTACCAGTAGCAGGGTGTATGCTGTGTGCGGTAGCAGTTGTGCTACCAATGTAAGAGGCCTTGATTGAGGGTCCACCAGGACGAGGAAGCGGGGAGTCAGGGACCTATGAGTCCCTTCCTACACCAACCCAGGAAAGAACCTGGGAGCCAGACTATGAGTCATGACTTAGAAGGAAGATTGAGCAGCTCACTTCCCTAGGACAGTCATGAGTGCAGGGATAAGAAAGTCCCCAACTCGAATGAATGGATTGCTTAACCAAGATGCCATGAAATGCAATGCAGAAAGTAAAAGATGAAACGGATCAAACAAGAGCGAACCGACGAAGGGGTAGCAAGTCTCTAGTGGAGTCGCTAAGCTGGTTAGGTTCCTCGATCTCTCCCTCTGGATCTAGATGATCTGGCGGCACGTATCTCAGGTTTCTAAGAAACTCGAAACTTGAGATTGCTCTCTCAAGAACCTTGCTCAAGAGAAAGGGCACTTATACCAACCGATGAGAGAGGAATTTAAGGTGGGTTTGGGACTTACTCGGATTGGCTCGCATGGGTGCCCTCTTAGATCACGAAGAAAGCCCCTCAGCTGCTTTAGCTGGTTCGGAATCGCCTGCCTTGACTTGTGCTCACCTTGTTTTCTGCACAGTACTAACATGGTTAATTTTCAACACAAGTGGGCCAAAGGGACCCACCTTTATCTTAGGGCAATGTACGTTCATATGAGAGGGTGATGAAGTGGAAGCTTTGAATAGAGGACGAAGAGAGAAGAGAATGGAGAGAAAGCATGAGACGGCGAAGAGAGGGGTCCGAACGGCGCTAAGCGTCGCCACCCACAATCGTGGAGTAGCAGTGTCATGGCCCTTGGATGGTACTAGACACTGCTGCTCGCGGCTAGAGGGTGATCAATGAACTATGGGCTGCTTTAGGCATCGCCATTGGCAACACGAGAAGGTAGCACACCCCTGCATGGGCGGCGATAGCCTCTTGTGAAGCGCACGACGATAGTCACTTGTGAAGTGCATGGTGACAGTTCTTTCAGAGGCACATGGCGATAGGCGTGAGATGCACGATGAGCACTAAGCACAACTAAGAGGCTTATGGACAGCGATAGGCATTGAGCACACGAAGGAAGCATGCGGTCGACTATAAGCACTGAGCGAGCGAATGAAGCTCTTGGACAGCGATAAATACCGAGCACGTGAAGGAAACTCATGGACGACGATAGGTATTGTCGTGACCTCTCGCGGGCGGCGATAGACATCGCCGTATGCAATAGGCATGCAAAAGGGGGAAACCCCTGCTGGTGGCAATAAGTTTCACTATCTCTGCTCCTCAATGAGACGTCACGGACACATCTGCGAAAGGTGATGTGCAGCGCCATCTGCGAGCCCCGTCGAGAGATAGAGATAAACGAAGAGAAGGGGAAAGAAGCTCGTGCATGGTGCTACCATTACCATGCACAACCTGTGAAACCACAGGAAGGAGAAGAAGAAATAAAAGAGGCATACACGGCCCTACCACTGCCGTGCATGGCCTCTGAGAGAGGCTCTGACGAAGAAGAAGAAGAAGAAAGAGAAGGAGAGAAGAGGAAGAAGAGGAAAATAAAATAAGAGAGAGAAAAGATTTACCTTGGGCCTAGGGGTATCATTTCAAAAGTTTCTCTCTCCCTCCTCTCTCTCTCTCTCAATGTGACCCAACAATAAGAAGAAAGAGAAGTTTTATTAAGCAAAATTCTCTTTGGTGAAGGGTTTTTCCAGCCTCTGCGTACAATGATAATAAGTGATATATATAGAGTTGTGCCCAAACATGGGTAGATTGATCAAAAATAAACCTAACTGCTGAAAATTAAGATTTAATTCAATTAAAATAAATAATAAAATAGGGTACAAAATGACAGATTTGCCCCTTTCCTAACAATTCGTTGAATTCCATAATAGTCTCTGCTGCTGCCCTAGAACTTGTGTGATGTTCCATGGATGATCCGGGGTTGCTCTGGCGCCCGTTTTATCGAAAGATGATTTTTTTCTTGTAGGGCTCGGCATGGCGATCATTTTGGTACCACCTTCAAGCCATAGATCGTATTTTTAAGCCACGATCATGTGACTTGAAATTTGGATGGATCTTGCAATCTTCAAATCGATAGTGTGTTCAGTCCTTGATGTTTTTCTGTAATTTCATTGTTGGATCACACTGAGCATGCAGTCACGATCGCATGGCAATAAATGTAGCTCAATTTAGTGCCCGGATGAGAATTTTGCAACCTTTGAATTTTGGTCGGAATTTCGACGCCGAAATTTACAGTCACTTCACCTGCTTCGTGTGCAAAATCCCACCGTTCATCATGTACGGGGTTAGATCCAGTGATAGCCATGAACCTTACTCACATGATGGAATTGATTTCACGTTGATCAGGTTTTTGAGCGCTGTGATTTGGTCGCTCGAGCGAGGCGAGGCGTGGCGCTGCTGATTTTTCTACAAATTTCTCCCAGATCAGCAACTTCTCTCTAGCTTTTCTTCGCGCTCGGGCATCATCATAGGGCATGCCACATATCGAAATGCTTGTCTTTGGCGAGACGAACATGCTCACAAAATTTGAGCACGATCTGACTTGAGACAGGTGAGATATGAGTGTCGAAAATCACTATTCGTGATTGGCCCTTTAATTGAGCTTAGTTGCAGGGTGGCCACACGGGAATATGTGCGGCTCCTTCTGTTTCGGTATTTTGCCTATAACTTCTTCCTCGGATGTCCATTTAAGCTAAAATTTGACCTCTAGGAGTTTTCAACCATGTCGGATCTAATGGCGGTGGTCCCATAAAAAATTGAGACATCGAAAAATATAGTTTTAGTTATAGTGTCCATTTGAGGGTGCAAGAGGTTGATTCTGCCAAAAGCGATTATTGATCTGTACTGCCTTAGACATGTCGGATTGTGAAAAAACTTGGTTGACAGATTTTTGAAGTGTTTATGAAGATCTTGACCAGTTTTAGGGTCATTCTGAGACTGTCAAATTTTCCATTGTATAGGCTTTATTGACCGACTTCTCCTTTTTATTCTACATCAGGGACCCATGATGATGAAAAATGTCGTCCGATAATGACATGTGTGGCACACATGCGCTCGCAAGGTCAAGTGGTTGTTCGAGAGCGGATCAATTGTACTCGGGTCCCGGAGGGAACTCGAGCGACGTAAATCCATGCCCGACCATCTGTCCCATATTGAGATGGTCTGATTCCCTCTGTTATTATTAGTCATAAGTCAGGACATGTAGGGGATGACCGAGAATACAAGAGAGCATATTGGCACCTTCATATGATGAATTCTGATCAGATCATATCTTTCATATCTTCATATCGTATCATAATATATCAAGGGGCATATCTTAGCAGGTATTATCAAGAACCAATCTCATATTATCCATTTCCTATTCAGAGACCTACTAAGAAAATATTCAACAACCAAGGCATATCTTGGAGGTTTTAAGCTTGATCTTGTTGACTATCTATATATTGTCGACCCTATCACTATAGAGGATTGCCCACCTTATCACGTGTATATTCAAAGATGGCTTGGAGTCTTTCCCAGAGGTTTGTTTGATAAATTAGTGATTATCAAATGTTGCTGGTTGAGGGAAAGATTCATGGTATTACCACAAAATTTTACCAATGAGGTAATAGAAAGACACATGCGGGTTTATTTGGAGCATCTTTTGGGGAGCACCATTTTTGCAGGCTTGAAGGAAAATGAGGTTCCCACAAGGTATCTAAGGCTCTTTGAGGATTTTGACAAGACAGAGCGATATACCTAGGGTGCTGCAACACTAGCTTTTCTATTCTGCTATTTTTGTAAGTTTGTTATCACCAAGAACCGACACTTTAGTAATTGTGCATGGATAGTTATGAGTCAGTATGAAAATATCTATATGTGATATTCATTTTTAAAACCCATTTGGTTGATATATTTAATTTATTTTTTTGTCATTAATTCATTATGCAGGGTTGGGCATTTGAGTATGTTTTTACTTTGTGGTCTAATGATGAGAAGCAAAAGGATAGAGTGCGCGAGCCACGAGCACAGCAATGGAAACATTCCCTTAAAAATATGAGCCCTTCACACAATGTTGCGTACTACCGTTAGGAGCTCGACCTCATTGATCCCAACAAGGTTAGCACAACCACAACCATTGAATAAATCTAATGTAAAAATTTAATTATATGTGTGATTATTTGTGGGTTCCACATTATATTTGCAAAATGATGTTGCTATTCACAAATTAGAATGATGGTCTTGAACGAAATTTGTAGGTATAGTGGCAGCCATATATCATAAAACCAAATAGGGGCTAAATGGATCAAGATGAGAGGGAAGCATCTAGTGATGCTTTAAGCTCAGCAATGTGCAATACCTTTCTTATTTTCAATAACATTACAGAGCGGTATATACCACAACGAGTATTTCAACAGTTTGGGTGCAAGAAAGGAGTTCCTTAGAATCCAGTGATATAGGAACGAGGAGAGAGGTGGGGTAGGTATGTGGTTTCATGAGAGAGGGAGCTAGCCCCACAGATCCAAGATGGGAGGATTGATACAGTCATCGGGTTGGGGGTGAGTTTGGTGGGACGCCCTCAGTACAGATTGTGTAATGGTATTGAGGGTGTCTAGACCAATGATTTGAGACCCTACATGTCTAAGGGATGTGATATTCAACCAAAAAGGATATGTGGATAGTTAAGCATGCTAATGAAATGTTGTTTATTCTTTTTTATTTATTTTACAATTATATTATCTTTATTGCATGTGACATATGCCTTTTTTAATATTTACATGTTTTGTATATTAGCAGGGTACATCACACTTTACAACACCTCACTTTTGTGCTGACATCAAATGATATGGGAACCATCGTTCAAGAGCACATAATGGATGCCTGTCGAGAGTTGACCATGCAGGTGTCGAGGAGGCAGATGAGGAGGCGGACAAGGAAGTCCCCTTGCTGGGGCCTATCGAGGCAGAAGAGGTGGGCCCCTTTCCTGAGCCCCTGGACGCAGATTAGGAGGAACCCATATGAGAGATAGAGGTGGAGCCATGATCTAATCTCTAATCACGATGGGGTCTATCCAGCTTGATCATGGGATTGAAATTCATAGAGGAAGAACAAAACAAT
Source organism: Amborella trichopoda (assembly GCF_054954075.1). NCBI lineage: Eukaryota > Viridiplantae > Streptophyta > Magnoliopsida > Amborellales > Amborellaceae > Amborella > Amborella trichopoda. Next base: position 26,428,019 of record NC_142348.1, on the reverse strand, counting down.
ACAAGCTGAGACGTCAAGAAACATATGAGTCTTATATTTGTTGTTTTTGTATTTATGTACAAAAATGATATAAATTAGGGGTTTTATAACTTTTTTTTTGAACTTTTGGAATGTAATACAAAATGCACCAAATGTTTTCAATGAATAACCTTTTGAAGTTTTGTGAATACCTTGAGTAGTGACTTGTTTCAACTATTAGATGGTAAAAGCACTATATGTTGGTTTCTATCTTTAAATCATGTTAGATAACTTATAGTTGAAATGCAAATCAAGTTTGACAAGTTCGCATGTCAAACTGCATCAACACCCATGATGTTCACCATTAGGGTATCTAGACATATTCTAGTGCTTAAAAGTTAGAAATTGTATCTAACATACTTTAAAAAAAAAAAATTTAAATGACATCCGATGTTCTAAACATCGGAACACCTTTTGTTATGAATTGGACATGTGCAATACATAACAAAAGGTGGTCTGATGTTTAGACCATCCAACTACTCGAATTCCATGCAATGAATAAAAGGAAGTCTAATGTTTGAAATAACGGACCGCTAAAATTACATGCAATGAATAATAAAGCAAATCAGATCTTTAGAATATCGGACTGCTCTATTTACATGTAATGTATAACAAATGACAGTCCAATGTTTGGAACATCAGACCACTTGACTTATATGTAATGTATAATAGAAGGCGGTCCAATGTTGGAACATTGAACCGCTTTGTGTTTACATGTGATAACAATAGGCGATTCGGTTGTTGGCGCATCAAACCACATTTAAATGTACATGTGATAAACTTGGCAATTTTTTTTCCATACATCCACAGTTTATGAGTACAACCTTGATACATTAATCCATGGAGCAATGAAATTTCACATACATGAACAACAAGAAAGTTGTTGTTTATCAGAAAAGTCTCTCTTTTTCTCAGATGCATCAAGGAAGTTGCTCTCTTGATCAGGTGTATCAGGAAAGTTGCTCTCTTCCTCAAGTGTATAAGTGAAGTCACTCTCTTGCTCAGATATATGAGGACAGTCCCACCCTTCCTCAGATGTAGGAGGCCTAGTATCATCAATTGGTACTTTGCATGACCTCCTGTTGTGACCCTTAACACCATAACGCTTGCAAAAGTAAACCTTGGTGCATTTTATTTCTGGCTGTTTTTGCTACCTCTTTGATCTACCAGGGGTTCGCGTTGTCTTAGGCAGAAGCACCAGCCTATTAGTAACTTCAGTCAAAGGTGCATCGTCTGATACTGATTGGAACTCAGTTGAATAAGCCATCTTATAAGAGGGTACATGGAAATTAGACATATAAAATGTAGATACTTGAAGGTGGCATTGGATTATAGCAGCAATTGCATGACTGTAAGGTAAGCGACTAATCTTCCACACCAAGCATGTACAAGTCCACTAATCGAGAAGTATGGTATACCTCTTGTCCTCAACCACCTCATACTTCCTTCCTGACACCCAACTTAGGTTGTGCAAAAATTGTGACTTCTTTATTCACATTTCTATCACTTTTTGTGCAGACGACATTAGAATCCCACTGCATGTTTATGCCATCTGCAATTTGTCTGTGAACATATTTATCAACTTCAACCTAAGGCCCTCACAAAATGCAATAATCATCTTGTCACAAATAAGTAATATCCAAGCATTGAAAAAGGAAAAAGGCATTTGTCCAACATTGACGTGGTTGTGTCATTATTTACTCATAAGCTTAAGCATCAGCTTCCCATATACTTGACATCTCTTCTTCGAACTCTTCTACCCTTAGTGCACGGACTACCTTCCAGAAGATTGCCACTAAAACAATGCTCTTAAATCACCTCTGGAAGTTCTCTGTTAAATGAAGCAGAAAAAACCTTGGATGACAGTCTAGGAAGATGCATTGTAGTGCTTCTAATTGACCATTTTGTCAATCTGAAATAATCGTGAAATGAGACAGGTCTTGCTGTGTATTGAACAACTCCCACATGCAGTTAAGAAACCATACCCAATTATCTCTGCCCTCATTCTCTACCACAACGAATACTATCGAGAACATGCCACCATCCACATCTACATCAGTAGCTCACAATAAAATCCACATGTGTTCTCTTTACAAACTTCCCATCAAACCCATGGGAGGCCTACAACCATACAGAAATCCATAATGACAAGGATGAAAGCACAATAACATACGCTGGAATTAATAGTAAGAATCTATAAGTATGTAGCCTATAGTTTGAGGGTTGTTGACTTGTAGCTTCTCCATGTATAAGGGTTGCTCTATATATGAATACTTATGTAGCCCCTGAATAATTTTCGTCGCAACCTCTTTCCCTCTCCATGCTTGGATGCATGACAACCTCATACGATGTTCGCGTTGAACATCACTCATAATATCTTTGAGTGCCAGATTTATCTAGCTGGTAAACGGGGATTAATTTTCCTCTCTACCCACTGTCTTCGTGCTAACAGTAGGTGAGCCATTTCCATTGGATCCATACAAGTGTGGTCATTTACCAACTCTCTCATCTTAAAATACTTTGTGGTGGAAACTCTAGAGCAAGGCACTTTCCATTTGCACCCCTCTCTAATACAAATTGCAACTAAACGTTCTTAGTCGTTCTTCATGTACTTCATGACAAAATTTCGATATATGGAATAATCTACTTAATGATCATGGAGTAGCCTGACATTCTCAAATTCATGTCCCACGTATAAATGAAGATGTGAGCAGAATGAACTACATGGAGAATCTGATAAATGCATATCATTAGGATCTGGTCACATGTTTATCGCACTCTTGGAGTCTGCCTTACATGTATATACTATATTTTGTATGATGGAGATGGTCACTTGGTCAATGAGCCGGCTGAAAAGGGACGTTCAAAGGATTCAATAAGCATCAACTAGAATAATGAAATACAACGATAAACACGCATGTCATAAGTATTACCTGGTCCTCATTGATGGACCACATGATGGAACTACGCCCGCTATATCTGGTTGATGTTCCTTATGTGTTGCTTCTGATGGTCGTGGTGCAACACATGCATGAACATTGGAAGCAACCAATAACATACAAATCACTGGTTAGGTGCCTCGATCTCGCCTCCCGGATCTAGGTGATCGGGTGATAATGTCTCGGGTTCGAAAAACCCAGGATTTGAGATCGCTCTCAAGGGCAGGTATCCAACTAGTGAGAGAGGAATTTTCGGTGTGAGGTGGGGACCAACTTCACCAGGGTCCGTGACTTATTCTGGCTGACTTGCGTGGGCGCCTTTTTAGATCAAGTCGGAAAGCCCCCCAACTGCTTTAGCTGGTTCGGAATCGCCTCCCTTAACCTGTAATCTCCTTGTTTTCTGTACAACACTACTATAGTTAATTTGTAAGACAAATGGGCCGAAGAGCCCACCCTTGTCTTAGGGCAACACACATTCATATGGCTAAAAATGTGAGAAGTTAGGGTGATGAACTGGAAGGTTTAAGCAAAAGTCAAAAAGAGAGGAGCTTTTGATGAAGGGACCAGACTAGCATGATAGCCGGACAGTGACCGACTTGGAGTGGTAGCAAGATGGGCAAGGTACTAAAGACTAACACGATGACAATACTATTCGAAACCGAAGCCGATATGGCGATGCTAGGCTAGGTCAACCCTCAATCAAGTGAGAAGAGGAGAGAATGAAAAGAAGGCATGAAATGACAAAGAGATAAGGTCCCAACAGGGCTAGGCGTTTCCACCCACGACCGTGGAGTAGCAGTGTCACAGCTTTCGAAAGGCATTAGACACTACTGCTCACGGTTGGAAGGGGAGGAAGGAACTACGGATAGCGCTAGGCATCGTCGTTGGCAACACAAGAAGGCAGCACACCACTGCACGGGTGGTGATAGCCTCTCATGAAGCACATGGCGATAGTCTCTCGTGAAGCACGTGACGATAACCTCTCGTAAAGCGCATGACGATAGCCATTTGTTAAGCGCGTGGAGATAGTTCTCGTGAGGCGCATGGCGATAGGCGTGGGATGCGAGAGGAACGACGATGAGCATCGAATGCACAAAGGCAGCTCACAGACGGTGATAAGCACCACGTGCGTGAAGGAGGCTCGCGGATGGCGATAGGCATCGCCCACACAAAGGTGGCTCGCGGATAGCGAGAGGTATCGAGCACGTAAAAGAGACTCGCTGACGGCAATATGTATTGAGTATAAGAAGGAGGCTCACAGACGGTGATAGGCACCGCGCACACGAAGGAGGCTTGCAGACGGTGATAGGTATCGAGCACATGAAGGAGGCTCCCGGACGGTGATAGGTATCGAGAATGCTAAGGAGGCTCACGAACGACGATAGGTATCGACCACGCAAAGGAGGCTCGCTGACGACGATAGGCACCATGCATACAAAGGAGGCTCGCAGACGGCGATAGGTATCGAGCAAGCGAAGGAAGCTTGTAGACGGCAATAGGTATTGACCACGCGAAGGAGGCTTGCTGATGGCGATAGGCACCACGCACATAAAGGAGGCTCACAGACGGCAATATGGATCGAGCACACGAAGGAGGCTCGAAGACAACGATAGGTATTGAGCACGCGAAGGAGGCTTGCGAACCGCGATAGGTATCAAGCACGCAAAGGAGGCTCGCGAACGACGATAGGCACCGTGCACGTAAAGGAAGCTTGCAGACGGCGATAGGTATTGCCAAGACCTCTCGTGAGCGGCGATAAGCATCGTCGTCTGCGATAGGAATGCAATAGGAAGAGACCCCTGTGGGCAGCAATGAGTTTTTCCATCTGCGCTCTTCACTGAGAGGTCGAGGATACGTCTGCGGAAGGTGATGAGCAACGCCGTCTTCAAACCTCGCTAGGGGATAGAGATGGATGAACAGAAGGAGAAGGAGGCTCGCGAATGGCGTTGTCATCACCATGCGCGACTTGTGAGATCACAGAAGAGGCATGCATGGCACTGGCACTGCCACTGCCATGCAAGGCCCCTGAGGGGAGTTCAGATGGAGAAGAGGAAGAGAGAGAAGAAGAAAAGAATAAGAAGAGAGAAGATTTACCTTGAGCTTAAGGGTACTAGTCCAACAGTTTCCTCTCTTTACTCTCTCTCTCTTATTGTAACCCAACAATGAGAAGAAAGAGAAACGCTCTTAAGTAGAAACTCTCTCTTTTGTGAAGAGTTCAAGCGCCTAATTACTGAAAATTAAGATTAAAATGATTTACAAGAAATTAGAAAATAGGGTGCAAAATGATAGATTTGCCCCTTTCTAACAAGTTGTGAAATTCCAGAACAGTCATTGTGTTACCCTAGAACGTGCATGACTTTTCGTGGATGACCGGGGTTATTCGAATGCCCGACTGATCAAGAGATGATTGCTTTCTTGTAGGGCTCTGCATGGCGATCGATTTGATACCAACTTGAAATTTGAATGAATATTGAAACTTTGGATCGATTGTGTGCTCATTCCTTGATGTTTTTTTGTGATTTCTTTGCTGGAACGCACTGAGCATGCCGTCACGATTGCAGGGCAACAAACGTAGCTTGATTCCATTCCCGGACAAAGGTTTCGCAAGTTCGGAGTTTTTGTCGGAATCTGGAATTTCGACGATGGAATTTGCAGTTATTTCGCTGGCTTAATGTGCGGAATCCGACCGTTCATCATGTACGGGGTTCGGGTCAAAGATAGCCTGAGACCTTACTCACGCGATGAAATTGGTCTCACGTCGATCGGCTTTACGAGCGCCCTGATTTGGCTACTCGATTGAGGCACAATGATGCTGAATTTTCTACACTTTTTTCATGGATCAGTAATTTCTCTCTACCTTTTCTTCGTGCTCGGGCATCGTTGCGAGGCGTGCCACATATCAAAATACTCGTTTTGATGAGAGGAACATGTTCACCAAATTTGAGCACGGTCCGACTTGGGACGGGCGAGAAATGAGCGTCGAAAGTAACAGCTCATGACTGTTGCAGGGTGGCCGCAAGGGAATAGCGGGTGGCTCCAGCTGTTTCTCTCGTTTGCCTATAACTTCTTCCTGGAGTGTCCGTTTAAGTTGAAATTTGACCCCTGGGGGTTTTCAACTATAAGGGATCCAATGGCAGTGGTCTCACAGCAAATTGACACACTGAAAAATGTAGCTCTAGTAATAGGGGTCCATTTCAGGATGCTAGAGACTAATTTCGCTGGAACTATTTCTCAATCTGCACTTCCTTAGATATGTCAGAATGCTACGAAACTTGGCAAGAGACTTTTGAAACTCTTTATGAAGATCTTGGCCAGTTTTAGGACTATCAAAGACTGTCGAAATTTTCACTGTTTGCTAGGCTTTTATTGAGCGGGGGCCCCATGATGTTGAAAAATATCTTCCAACAACCACATCTGCATCTTCATTTAGTTTTACTAAAAGGTCATTTTCTAGATACAGAAGTGTCAGATTGATTGGGTCACACCGTATAATAGACCCCATATGGGCCTTTAACTTTCCCAATGTGCGACTTCTATTATACAATATAGCTTTCACATTCTCACCCTTGTAGTACATTCATCCATCATTTAGACCTCTCTCGAAGGAACCATCTTAATGACAAAACAACCTCACTCTACCTGTGGCCATTGTGATAACTCAAATGGCAACCTTGTAGAGTCAATGTGATATAGCTTTAGTCAAAGACGCCCTAAAGCCAAAAATCCCAGTATAAAGCAAAATTAATTGCATTTAAAATTATTTTACAGACGTAAGCATTACCCGTATCCTAAAATTGGAAGGGATTAAATATAAACAAGGACCAACAACGCATTCAATAGGCCCAACCATGCATTCAATTGGATAAATCTTCTCATGATGGAAATAATAAAATGAAAAAAATGTCAAAAAAATATATAGACAAAGACCACCAGCGCATAGCCCTTATCTATCTCTAGAATCCAATGAGCCACTGATTATTGGTACAATTTGAAACAAATCCATTCATAGAGCCCCTAAACATCAATACGCCTAAGAAACATTACGACGTTGATTCAATTACTCCATAAAACATAAAATGTGATCTAAATATCAGAAGCAAAATTAAAGGATTGTCTACAAAGAGACCATTTAACTTTTGTATAAAGAGGTCACAACTATTCCCACTCGTTAGATGTCAAATTGGATGGCTTGGGGTGATTCACGAAGTCTGGGAATTTTGTTTTGAAACTTCTTGTCTAATCAATGACACTCTTACAACCACCAATTTAAAGAAGATGAATGATTGTGATCTCCTTGTACAAAAGGTAAATGGTCTCTTTATAGATAATCCCCATAATTATTAAATATAGAAAATTGTAGTATCACCCAATTCTCATAATGCATATGAAACATAGAGACGTTGATTTGATCGATTTGATAAAACATAAATGGGCATCAAGATATAAGTATCAGCATGAAAGATAGGAAATTGTAGCTACTTATACATAATACACTGTACCAGTATTAATGTAGAAATTTCATATTAAATAAAAAGATTAAGTAAACACAAATAGGAAACCCTTAGAGCTCTAGTTTTCTCATATTGATAGAAATTGGCACATGAAATTTAAATTCATTTTGTAAGCCTCAAAAATCTGGTTTGCCCAACTTCAATGTCTTTGCTATGTCCAAATATGACATCTAGTAGAAAACACTAGAAATTTAGGGCAAATGGAAAAAGCAAAGTTCAAATAGATAAGAGGGTAAGAGAGATTTAACTTAAAAGAGATGCCAGCAGAGAGAGATATAGAGCGAGAGAATAAGATAGAGTGAGTTGAGAGAGGGATTTGAGAGAAGAGTGTAGAGAGAGAGGGTGCCAGGAGAGGGGTTCAAAAATGTGCTAAGCGCTATTTAAGCTCACAAGACGCTCACTGAAAAATTGTAAAAAAAAAAAAAAAAAAAAAAAAAAAAAAAAAAAAAAAAAAAAAAAGATCAACACTAGCAATTAAAGTCTTGAAACATCCGACTGGTTTCAAATAGGTATTGAGATCTTACCAAGCAGTCCGACGAATAAAAATTGGACCAAGGGAAACTAGGCAAAATATAAAAAATTTCGAGAGGTCCATTTTTTCCTAACAATAAACGCCTGTTTTGAGGTTAAAAATCAACATGGATGTAAATTTTCTCTCAAAAAAAATACAAAATAAAGAGAGACGGACTATGCAGAACAAAGCACGTCATGTCGTTTTCGTGGTTCTTGACACGATTGGTGAATAGGCCTTACACATCCACCACGCATCTCGATGGATTGAACTGTAGGTTTGTACAGTAGGAGCATGCCCTCGTGGTATGTGTAAACTTTGTATGTTATCCTTGCCGCTCCCCCTGATATGGACTGCCATCGTGTAGCATACACATCATGAGTACGCTAACAAATACATAGCCGAGGCATTAACCACAACTCATCCGCAAGATGCACTGCAAAGATCTACTAATCGCCCAAAGAACGGAGGGTGCGTAGTCAACTTTTATCCACAAAAAAAGAAAGGTCGGTTTCTCTCTTAATGGGTTATGGAATGAAAAGTGATAAAAGACGAAAAGGATGTGAAGGGGGCGGCAACGGCTGTCTGAAGAACTCTTCCGAGAGCGACCGAGCGGTCAGGTGGGAATGGGTCAGGTTCCCCGGGCCACACTGGGCCAGGTGGCTGCATGGCTGCCTAGTTGAGCCGTTATTTTTTTATATAGGAATGGTTGTAAAAGTGCAGACAGAAAGACAAAAAAAAAAAAATCTTGAGCACTATAAGCCATCCAATTCGATGATTGTGGTCTACAAAAGATAAATAATCTTTTTATAGACAATTTCATATCTTTTTTTTTTTTAAAAAAAAATTTAATCTCATATATTATTTATATTCTTTCATACATTTTTTCTAAGAAAATTTATTGGTAAAAAAATTAATAATTCTTTATTAAATTAAAATCTTTAATTTTAAGTTAAATTTAATTATATTAAATTTATGATGAAAAAATAAAGTTAATGTTTTTCTGAAAAACATATTTATAAATTCTATTAAAAAAATATATATGATTTTTTAAAGATCTTTTAAAAAATTTGGAGTTTTCAAAAAATTTTAAAAAAATTGAATTTTTCTGAAAAAACTCAAGTTTTAAATGAATATTTTAGGGAAAATTACAAAAAAAAAAAAAAAACAAAAAAAAAAAAAAGCTTACACTATCTATTTAACTTACCCCTACCTAACCATTTCTTTCATTTCTTTTCCCTACAACAAACTTTCTATGCAAATATCCCCCAATAAAAAAAATTTAAAAAAATACTAAACTACCCTTAACACTATTGCACACGCCTCTTTCTTCGGCAGTAGAACCTGTGAGACATAGAGCTGCGATAGTAGCAAAGGGCACTCCAACAATAGTGCTTCGACAGTTGCAAAGGGCGTTCCAGTAGTAGCACTCCGACAATTACAAAAGACGCTCTGGCAATAGAACTTGTGGAACACAACTTTCGGACAGTAGCAAAGGACACTCCGACAGTTACAAGGGTGCTCCGACAGTTGCAAAAGGCACTCCGACAGTAAAACATGTAAAAAACAGCACTCCGATAGTAGAACTTGTAGAACATAGCGTTTGGACAGTAGTAAAAGGCACTCCGACAATAGCGCTCCGACAATTGCAAAAGGGGCTCCGACAGTTGCAAAAGGCACTACGACAGCAAAACTTGTAAGACGAACGCTCCGGGGTAACACTTCAACAGTAACAAAGGCGCTCTAGGGGTAACACTCCGGAAGTGGCAAAAAGCGATTTCGGCCGTAGAACTTATGAGACATTAAATCTCGCCAAATTAATTGTTTTGTGGGAAGAGCATTTCCGTGGAAAAAAGAGATTCCCGGATGGAAAGTTTGTTGTGAAAATAAAATTGAGAGAAAATGTTTTGATGAGGGTAAATTACCTAAATAGTGTATTTTGAGGGGTTTTTTTTTGTACTTTTTCCTTATTTACTGTTCAATAGGCTTTCCTTTTTATTATATTTTCTGTACTTTATTTTTATTTTTATGTTGCCCAAGCCCGTCTGGTCCGAATGGCTGAGTGAGCGCTTGTGCGAGGCCTTGGCAGGGCTGTCTACACTGGGACTAAGTAATGGGTACGGATGCTCCCGGCCGGTGGCCCGCCCTACAACTGACGTCACCTGCACGCGTCTTCCTCATCAAACGCACGCCACTGCAACCCCACCATTAATCATCAATACACAACAAACACAACCGACCTAACAGAGCAACAAAAGCAACCCTACTTTTCATAAAGCGGAAGGAAAAGGAGTATGATTCTCAAACGGACCGTTGAGCCACAAGATTCGCTCCGCAGTTCCACCTCAATCAAGGAAAATATAGTTCAACCCACAAAAAAAAATGGAGAAATAAGAAGCGAGAGTTTCTGATTTGCGGTCATATTGACATGTATAAAGTATTATTAACCCAAAAAAAAAAAGACCAAAAAAACGGAAAAAAAAAAGAGGAGCAAGTCGTCCTCTCCAGAAACCTTAGTTTGTGCAGGAATTCACATGAATAAATCAAAAACCTCAGTTTTTTTTAGACTTTCACCTCAAATATCTTCTCTTAATTCTTTAATTCTCAACCTCTGGCTGCGCTCACTCGAAGAAGCGCAAGATGCAAACCAATCCTCAGACTCAGGAGGCGGCTCCTGGTTGAGATTGGGACGACGGGAGATATGGGTTCTGTTCTGCTGAAGTGCGTCCACCCTCGCTCCCACCTCTGTGGCCTTCTTCCTTATTGAGTCTGCAGACATGTCAGACAGGCAGTCCTCCTCGGTCGCAAATTCGGGGAAATTGCGCTGAGCCGAAGGACCTCTTAGATAGAAGACTGCAGTATCATAGGCCATCGCAGCTGCTATGGGGGTAGAGTAGGAGCCGAGCCATATCCGGGACCGCTTCTTGGGTTCTCTAATCTCGGCCACCCACTTACCCCACGTCCTCATCCTGATTCCCCTGTATTGCCGCCTCTCGCTCTCGTTTTTAACAGCTTCTTTGCCAAGACTACTGCTTCGCTTCTTTCCCTTGTGTTTTTGTTGTTGCAGCTCCATCATAGACTCCGACTCTTTCCAAACCGAAGCGGAAGCCGAAGCCGAGCACGAGTTTTCTTCATCCATAACAATCTTTTTGTCTTTAAATGACCGACCTCCTGTTAAACCCCAGAAGAACCACCAATACCAACAACACCGCCTAGCCCTGTCTATTGGGGTTTACCCTCTCTCTAATCGTCTCTCACCTATCCCATCCAAACAGAAACGAACCTCTACTGTCTTGTTCCTTTTAACAAAAACGCCACCTCTCTCTTATCTCTCACCATAAATAGAGCAGAGCAGTGCGCCACCGCTCAGTGTGCGGCTACATCCTCCTCTCAAGTTGGGCGGGCCGTCGCCGACTCGTGTACGCCTCTTCTGGGTTTATTAATGTATCCGCTCTCTTTTGGTCTCTCTCCAAAACAAGTCTTCAGCGAATGGTTCCGCTTTGTGCCGCCATTCCCAGCGCCCACGTCATCTCCCGCCATATTCTCATTTTCCTTTGCCGACATTGCTGCCTATCTTACACTGGCCAAGCAATACACGCACACGTGGCCACATCTACCCCGTCACCCTCGTTGCTGACGTGGCTGTGAGGATAGGTCGGCCCCCTCCTCTTATTTATTGGAAAATACGTGTCGTGTAGCCCGCGACGAGAGCGGGCTGAGAAGGGGGATCTGCTCCATGTTGGACAATAAAAAAATTTAAATAAATGAAAATGATTTGTTTTGTGTTTTTTTAAATGGAAGGCGATGGTCGGTCGGTGAAAGTCCTCCATTGTTTCTTTCCGTCCAAGCAATAACATCACCTTAATGTGGAAAGCTTATTCCTCCATTTATATAATCTTAGCAACCTTTCAAACTTCACCCAAGCCATGATTTTTATGATTTGGGCTCGGATTTCCGCCATAGCATTTTCCCGATGAGTATTCATTTCTAGACGTTCATCGGCTTTATATATATATATATATATATATATATATATATATATATGAAAATACTAATCACGACCCTATTTCGTATTTTGATGTTAATGTTTTTTCTAAAAATCTAAAGAATATGAAATTTTAAACGTGTATTCTTCTCATCAAGAAACACATAATAAAAATATTTAAAAAATAATTTGTAAAAAATAAATTAATCAAAACACTCTCGAAACCTTTCAACAGTATTTTGGTTAATTTATTTTTTACAAATTTATTTTTTGATATTTTTATTACATTTTTCTATTTTTTAAAATACACGTCTAAAAGTTCAAACTATATGGATTCGTAAAAAATAAAAAAAAAACTAAAATTCAAATAGAAATGTAGTCATGACCGTTAGATCGGTCCGAATTCAATCTGGGCCGTTAGGTTTTTATGAACACATATATTCATATGAGCTAGTGGGTTAATATATATATTTATTTATTTTTATTTTTTTTCATTTTTCTAATTAAATCATTTACTTTTATTAATCTTTACTGCGTAAAAGCATGATTGCAATTAAAATGGTGTTGAACTCCTTCACTTCCCTATAAACATGCTGAAATGCACTCATCTCATACAAACATCCATTGCTTCCATCCAATACTTCTTTAAACTCCAAGGGTCCATATTTCAGGTCACCAATTAACCACATTTAATGAATCTCCTTTCAATCCAACCCAATCTTACACAACTTTCATTTAGCAACTTTAGATTACTTAACACTGCTGAAAACTCGACCCAGTTTGCGGAAGCTATAGTCCTCAGGAATCGGTATCGCCATCTCTCTCAAACACACACCCTCTGTCTCTCATTCTCTCTCGATATATACAATATTTATGAATCTGCAGATGGTGTTTATAAATCTTGGACTTAGGACAGTGTGCACCACGTGCAATAAAAGTTGGCAATAGCCGTCTCGTAAACTCGCTTGAATAAAATAGAGACATTAACAATTTATTTATCACCATAATGCTTTCTCTAATAATTTGATCGGTCAACTACTACCACATTTGTTCACGCGACCATCAGCACAAATATCCACTTTTTATTTTTGGACAAGAATCACAAATGAATACTAACAATAAACGACTTTATAGAACCAAAACAACCAATCAGCTAAAAAAAAAAAAAAAAAACAAAAAAGAACTCCTCTCAATGAAACCATTTACCTATTGTACAAGGAGGTCACAATTATTTATAATCATTTGATGTGAAATTTGACAGTTTGCGTGTGTCATAAAGTTCAAATTTTTTTTTTTTTAACTTTAAGCTTAGTCAATGAAATTAATACAACCAACCAATTTCACATCCAATAGTCAAAATTAATTGTGACCACCTTGTACGAAAGTTAAGTGGTCTCATTGTATTCTTTTTCCTTTCATTACCATTGAAATATATACACAAAGGTTGGGCTTTTGCGTAGTTACTCCAAAAAGAGAAATACCAGACAACAATATATTCTTAATATGTAAAAACCACTAGGAATTTTGTAAGCACTTATTTCCACATTTAAATCCTGCGAGAGACAATATTAGTTTTGGGTCTTGCAAAAAATTGGATTATAATAGTTAATTCCTCAAATGATGATGATATATAGCTTAATCAAGAAAAGACACAAGATTTATAGCCTCATTGAAAGTATGGCCCTTAATAAAATAGAATGGCGGACCATGATTCATGTAAACGACCCCAAATAGTTGGAAAAAGACACTGATGATGAAATGATATTGTTGAATCAAGGCTTGATTCGTTACCAAATCTAGCACAAACTCACTCTCTACGTAGTTAATTGAAAGCATACGGCGTCATGTTGAATTCCAACCCAAAGGTGATCGAATCTCACGTCAGATATCAAACCTTCTTGAATTGTTGACAACACCAGCTATAATCACATCAAGTAAAAAATAGAGGACGAAATAAACGTATGAAGAAAGAAAAAATCAAGAAATACTAAAGAAATACTATAAAATTGAGAATAAATAAAAAATTATAGGACTTACAAACTAGCCAAGGGCTTCCGGCTGAGCACCCAAAATAAGAGCCTTGATTTGAATGATTGAACCCTCTTCTACGGTGGTAAATGACTTATTTTGGATCTAGAATGGGATTAAAAGATTCCTAAATATCTAGGGTTTAAGGCTTTAGGTGATTGAGAAATGGATGGTTTTCTTTGGGAAATGGATGATCTTGGTTCCTGAAAACTTAGGGTTCTTGGCTCTTAAAAATAAATAAAGCTTTAGTTTTTCGAGGATTAGGGTTAGGGTTTAGGTCAGCCTAATATTAGGGTTTCATTTAAGAGCCAACCCTTAGGGGATCAAAATTGAGGTTTCATATAGATCAATGAATATGAGAAAATACAAGGTTGTGATCTACACCAAACAGAAGCTGACATCTGGTTGCACAACACCTTGTGGCGCACAGCCTACGAATTTTCTACACTACAAGTTGTGGCACAATCAACCGACTTTAATTGATGAAGTTTCTTTCTTGACTTAAAGGTTTTCACTTGCTATTTTCAGTCAAAATCACATGGTTTGTCGATTCTCAAAATATTTATTTTCTCTCTGACAACAAAACAAGCCTTCACCTAGTCTTTGGCTTCCTAAGGCCTTATACAATGGGATTTGGGATAATTTTCAATCATTTTGGGTTGGATTATGGTCCGGGATGATTGTACTTTCTTGCTTGACTATGGGTTGAAAGGTCTTATTTCTTCGGTGAGTAGCCCTTGGTGCCCATCGTTTTCTAGTTTTTTGAGGTAATGTGTGATTCGTCTCGCTGGGCTGGTGAACAGCCTTAGCCTGATGAACTGCTTCTCGCTTCAAAGACTAGAGTCTGCTTCGGCCATGATAGATCGTCCATGGCTGGGAAGTTGAGGGTTCCGCAGGGTCTGAGTCATTGATGGGAAGGTCCTACCTTGTGAGATCTTTTTGCCCCGATGAGAAAGTGATTTGAGGATCACTTATGAGAAGATTGTAGAATTCTTGATACTCCTGCATATTCTTTACGAATATGTCAAGGAAAGATTTGCATTCTGACAAGTAATGACCTCTTATCTAATGGTATGGACACCAACGATCTTTAGTCCCCTTAACAAGGCTAAGGGGTTGCCATGCCTACTTCGATATGATTATGCCTTCCTGAAGCATTATAATGAAGAAGGTATAGAGAATTCCAGACACTTTATCCTCCTCCCGGATGGTTACAACATGGGAGGCCTCAGCTGCCCCGAAGGCTTTCTTTAGGTCATCAAGCTTTATCTGACCCTTCTGAATCAAGGCCTCAATGATGTCCTTCAGCATGTAGCATTCATCCAAAGGATGATTAATCCTCTAATGGTAAGCACAATAATTCGCATAATTGTCAAGGCCAGATTGCTTGGGGAACTTGGTTTCTCGAAGCTGGATCATATTCTGCTCTAATACGAACTGGAACAACGCAGGGACCCAGTCCTTCTCGAAGGGATAGACCTTATTTCTATGCCTGGAGAGATAATCATTATGATCAAAATTGGCTGGTGGAGGTACCCTATTGTACTATGGATGTTGCTTGCCAACCTGTGGTGTTACTGTTGATGCGGTTATCCCTTTAGAGAGGTCCAAATTTGGGGGGTAGCCTTCTTTGAATCAGTGACCATGACGGATTCACTGATTACCCCTTTTAGTTGGCTGCCCCGTGTGTTATTTTGAGAGCTACCATTGCCCCAGTTACTTGCTGAACTTGTAGATGGTTGTCGTGTCGCACCATGATGGCGTGACAAACTTTCTATGTGAACTGATTTAGAGATCAACTCTGACATGGAGGTCGGATTGGAGGCCTCGACATGTTGAGCGATTTCAAGTCTGGACTGCTTCCTTCTCAAGCATAGGATTAGCATTGTGGGAAGCCATGTTTCTCCATCTTGATATGGGTCTTGAGTCAGGGTGAGAAGCTCGATGGTTTGAACCTCTCTTTCAACCTCATAGAAGCGTTGATAGAACAGTTTCTCCATCTCCTCCCATGTATGCACTATGTTTGGAGGATGTCGGGCATATCATTGAAATGTCGGGCCATCAAGTGTCTCGACGAACTAGCAAGGAAGTCTCCCGTCAGCAGCCGTTTCTCGACATGCCACCTGAAAGTGGGCGATATGCTAGTTTGGGGACGTGGTTCCACTGAATAGAGGAAACTTCCCGAACAAGACTTGATCAATATAGGAGGGGTATGGTCTTTGATAAGGCGTCCGTCGCCCCCTGAATGGCTGGAATTTACCTGTTCTTTAGGCTATGGGTGACCATAGAGTCAATATCAAACTGAGAGATCGGATGAGGGACAAAATTGTCCTGCTAGGTAGATTAAGGAGGCTGTCGTGGAGGTATACCATCAAAGTTATAGGAAATGACCTCATGGCTAGCCGACTGGCATGCAGCATCAATACGATTGATCTTTTCCATCATCGCATGCATCATATCATGAAACTTATTCATGCGATCCTCCTGCACGTCACTAGGCTCGCTTACGACCATTATGCTGATTGTTTCTCTTGGGAGGTCAAAGTTAGTGGCGATAGAAGGTTTGTGAGCTTGACGGGTCGAACATGATAGGGCAGTTAGTAACCGGTCAATAAGCCCTAACTAAACTTGACTTTTGTAAGCAGATCATATTTGGACAGGTTCTCGACGGTCTTGGGATTGAGGCTGCGGGGCCGGTTCCCGACGGTCTTGGGACCATGGTTATTGAGTGCTTGAGTCTTCTTCTGGGACAGTAACCACAACGCAGGGCTGATAGAGCTCTTCTTCAGGCTTCATTGTCAGAAAGGGGTAGAAGGAATTCAAGTGACGAGGCTTATCAAAATTGGCCATTTTGACTGCCTTGGTCACCTTCCTAGTCAAAATTTGCAGACCTCAATCACGTTTAGCCTTGAGGTTTTGATGGACCTCTTGCCAAAATTGCAATCTAGGTCGCGGTTGGTCGACTCTTCTTGCACAGGAGAGAGCTGTCTCCATCAGGTGTGGCAAGGGATGAGGGTCAGGAACTGGAGTCATCTTGGGTCGGGGAGGATGAAGGACTCGATTTTCTGTGGGGTCCATGCACCGAGCTCTCTTATGAGCTCCATATACATGACTAAAGTGTTGGGGCTGGTTTAGGATGAGACTCTTAGGGAAAACCTTCAAGTACCAAGGTTGAAGGTGCTTGCTCGATGAAGAAGGAGCAAGCGGGAGCAGGGTTGACTCGTAGGCACGCCTGAGTCAAGCACGAGGGGAGGCCTGAGATGGAAACACGTGTCCTCCCGGGCTCGTACAAGTGAGCTAGCCTTAAGAGGCCAAGAACTACGAGTAGGTGTCTATAAGAAAACAGGTGTAGGCCTGCCCCTTACAGGGTGCGCTTGTGTGTGCTTGAGAGGAGGACGAGGAGGTTATCTCCTGTGTACTCGGGTTGGCACAGTAATGGTGTTTTCCCGAGCAGTGAGATGCATATGAGTAGCGTGTGTAGGATCTAGCCTTGAAAGGTTTGATCTTGGACATGGACTCGAGGTAACAGAAGTGTTACCCCGAAGTGTGACTCGAGTGGGTGACCCATGGTCTCCACCTCGATGTGTTGAGCCTCTAGAGATAAAGATCAATGGTGTAGGAATGTGGGGGGTAGCCTTATGGCGACTGACAAAAGCAATGGCAACTTGCTTGCCTTCTGTAGAGAGGGATTGGGCAGCCTTCTTGCGTACCTCAGAAACACGACCGGCAAGTGACTTGTCGGTGGCTGGGTGCATGCTTTGTGGGGCAACATAAGTGCCCCCCATGCAAGGCACCTTGGTGGAGTGTCCACCAGAGCTAAGAGATGGGGAGTGAGGGACCTTCAAGTCGCTCCTCACACAGATCCAGGTTAAGACCTGGGAGCTAGACAAGGGATCTTTGCTCACAATGATGGTCGGGAACGAAGTCGAAGGACCTTGTTCCCTAAGGACACTCTCGAATAAGGGGATAAGAAAATCCCCGATCTGGATAAATGGAATGTGAAAAGAGAATGAACATAGATAAAGAAGAAACTAGCCAAACAAGAACGATCCGACTAAGGGCTAATAAGTCCCCAGTGGAGTCGTAAAGCTGGTCAGGTGCCTCGATCTCACCCTCGGATCCTTGGAGAATCGGGCGGCTCGTGTCTCAGGTTTCGGGGACGACCCGGGACATTTGTGAGATCGCTCGCTCGGGAACTTCGTTCGAAAACGAGGGCAGGTGTTGACAACCGGTGAGAGAGGAATTTAAAAGGTGGGTTCGGGACTTACTCGGGCTGACTCGCGTGGGCGCCCTCTTAGATCATGAAGAAAGACCCCCCAATAATGAAATTGGTTCGGAATCGCCTCCCTTGGCTCGTATTCTTCTTATTTTCTGCTTTCTTCAATCACACACATATATAGCAAAGGTTATGGGACAGGTGGGTCTGGCCTCACCCTTTTCCTCATTTATGAATGTATGCAAGCATGCGTATTCAAAAAGAAGAAAGAAAGACAGGGGGAGAGAAGGATTCGACAAGCGAGAAGGTTAGAGAAAGACAGGGGGAGAGAAGGATTCGACAAGCGAGAAGGTCAGGGCAGTGACTAGGCTGGTAGATAATTTACATAACGTGGGGGCGAAATGGCCTTAGTAACTGAGACCAGCTCACGGGATCGCTACTAGATGTTATTATCGATATCGACTACCTAGGCACGATGGTCGGTCTGTCGTGGTAGTAAAGCGGGCCAAGCGAATCTGGCGTAACAACATTACAACTAGACGACAGGACTGCCATGAGAGGCTAAACTCAATCCTTCTTGGTCAAACAAGAGAGCTACAGAGGAATGGTTAAAGAGAAGAAGAGGATTGATGTGAGGAGAGAGAAGGAAGAGGAGATGTAGTCGGTGCTAGACATCATCGATTGTTTCAAGAGATGGGAGACAAAGGAAGCAGTTGGGGTTAGGTTTTACCGACTGTGTCAGATGAGAAGAGAGGAAGGGAACCCATTGGCGCTTAGTCTCACCATCTGACAGAAGAAGAGAGGGAATAGACCAACCAATGCTAGGCCTCATTGACTAGTAGAGAGAGAAAAGACAACCGACGCTAGGCCTCACCGATTGGTAAACGAAGAGAGAGAAAATCAATCGACGCTAGGTCTTACCGACGAATCAACGAAGAGAGAGGAAACAAACTGGTGTGAAGACCAATCGACGCTAGGTCTCACCGACTAACATAGGAAGAGAGGGAAAACCAACCGGTGCTAGGTCTCTCCGACTAATAGACGAAGAGGTAGAAGACCAACTAGCACTAGATCTCACCGATTGATAGAGGAATAAAAAGAAAACCAACCAGTGCTAGGTCTCACTGATTGGTAGATGAATAGAGAGAAAACCAACCAGTGCTAAGTCTCACTGACTGGTAGATGAAGAGGGAGAAGAAGAGAGAGAAAGTGAGAAGAGAGAGAAAGAAAAGAGAGAAAGAGAGAGAGAAGAAGAGAGAGGAGAGAGGGAAGAAGAGAGAAAAGAGAGAGGGAAGAAGAGAGAGAAAGGAGAGAAAGAGAGAGAAGAGAGAAAGAAGAGAGAAAATAGAAAGACAGAGAAGAGAGAGAAAGAAGAGAGAGAAAGAGAGAAGAGAGAGAAAGAAGAGAGAGAAAGAGAGAAGAGAGAGAAAGAGAGAAGAGAGAAAAACGAGAGTTCCTACTCGAAAGGTACCGACCCTTTTTTTCTCTCTCCTTTCTCTTTCTCCAAGTCGTACTCACAATCTCAAGCAAGGAATCAAAATTTTTATTCAATCTTCTCAAAAAATTTGCTAAAGGCTGTGGTTTTTTTGTTGGCCGGGGGGGGGGGACTTTTACAATGAGACAGTGCCTATTTATATAGAGTTATGCTCAAACAAGGGCGGATTGATCAAAATTAGACCTAATTGTTGATAATTAAGATTTAATTGAATTAAAAAAAATTCTTAAAATGGGTGTAAAAATGACTGTCTTGCCCCTACCTACAATGTGTGGAATTCCAAAACAGTCCCTGTGGCTGCCCGAGAACTTGCGTGATCTTTCGTAGCTGACCTGGGGTTGTTTTGATGCCTTTTCGATCGAAAGATTATTGTTTTCTTGTAGGGCTTGACATGACGATTGTTTTGATACCAACTTCGAGCCATGAATCATGTTTTTGAGTCATGATCACGAGACTTAAAATTTGCTTGAATCTTGGATACTTCGGATCGATAGTGCAGTCTTTCCTTAGTGTTATTTATATTATTTCTTCATTATAGAGCACTAAGCATGCCATCACGATCGCGTGGCAACAATTGGAACATAAGTTGATGCCCGAACAAAAATTTCGTAACTTTTGAGTTTTGGCCAGAATCTAAAATCCAGCGACAGAAATTTTAGTTACTTCGTCGGCTTCGTGCATGAAATCTGACCGTCCATCATGTACGTCGTTCGGTCCAATGATTGCCCTAAACCTTACACACACAAAGGAATTTGTTTTGTGTCGATCCGTAGCGCGAGTGTCGTGATTTGGTTCATCGAGCAAGGCGTGTCGCTGCTGAATTTTTAAAACTTCTTCACGGATCGGCAACTTCTCTCTAGCTTTTCTCCCTTCCGGGATATCGTCTCGGGGCATGCCACATATCGAATTGTTCGTCTCGATGAGATGAATACGCTCACCAAATTTAGGAGCGAGTCGACTTGAAACGAGTGAGTTACGGGCCTCGAAAGTGACTTCCCATGACTGTAAAAATAGCCACCTTGAATAGTGTTCTGGTGCAGTGAGGCCATACGGGAAAAGTGTGTGACCTCTCATGTTTCGATGTTTTTCTCATATCTTTGTTTTGGTATGTCTGATCAAGTCGAAACATGGCCCATCGGATTTTTTGACCGTGCCGGATCCAATAGCGATGGTCCCACAGGGATTTGAGACACCAAAAATGTAGTTCCAGTTGTAGGGTCCATTTCAAGGTGCTAGAGGCAAATTTTTTAAAAACTGTTTCTTTGTGTTTGCTGCCTTAGACATGTCTGATTGTGATGAAACTTGACAGGTAGTCTTTTGAAGTGTTGATGATAATCTTCAGTAATGTAGGGGCCATTATGAGATTGTCGAGAATTTTCCACTGTTTCATAGGCTTTATTATGCTACTTCCTACTAAGGACCAAGGTGATGAAAAACACGTTCAAACAATCATCCTCATCATATTGAATCCACTTAGGTTCGTCATGGTTTTGGAGTGAAGGGCTTCTTTTTAACACTTGTTCATTTGCTCCCTCACAAATTATTGTCCCAGAATTAAGGTTTTTCTTGTCGTCATGGGCTTGGGAGTTCAAAGCTTCAAAACCTTGGTTGAGCTTATGATCGAGTTCATATTCCTATTGTGAGTTTGATTCGTTGCCGCACACTAATGAACCATTTATTGTATTAACTTGGAAGTACGGGTTGAAGGGTTCATATGCCCTAGTGTGACTCTTGATGACGGGAGTTTCTTGTGCCACTTTTGTGTGTGTATCTTGGAATGGAATTCCAAGTGAGATACCCCTTTCTTTTCCCCTTTTTCAGTTGTGGGCTTGGAGCTAAGATCATACTCACTGTTTTAATATTGAGAATCCTTAGTCATTAACTCCTGGGTGAGGTTATGCTCGCTTTGTTCTTGCTCTACTAGACCTTCCAATTGATTTCTTCTTATGCTCCAAGGCCTTTGTATATGTTCTTTGGGTTTGGGCATAGCTTGTGATTCTCTTGAGTTAATCATGATGACATTAGTATTCTTTGTCGAAACATCTAGCTTTTCTAATTCCTCTTTACCGTCAACATCTTCTTTTTCGACACTTATCATGTCATTATCGATGAGATCTTGAATTCTATGTCTGAAAGCTCAATATTCCTCCATGCTATAGGCATAATTTTGATGCCAATCGCACCATTGAGATGTATCGCCTCCATGGAAAGGAGGAATCTTGGCTGCTGTCGGTAATTCTATTAGCCTTGCCTTAAGCAACTTCCTCATGACATCGATCATATGCTCATCAATGGGAGTGAATTCCAATTGGTGTAGAAGTCTGCATTCTCCATGTGGTAGGATGAATCTTAGTCTTTCCTTATGAATGGTTCGCAAAAGGGTTGCTTTTCTTGATCATGTTCACCACTCCTTCTTGAGAGGGTTTTTCGTCTGCAGCTTTATCTTCCTTGGATCGATCATATCATGATATTCTTTCAAGCATAACATCAAATGGGTAAGGGACTGCCCCCACACTGAAGAACGTGATATATTCTGGAGTCGTACTCTCTAATGATATGCTTACGTTCGCCGCTTCAGGGAGTGGAGTTTCAAGGACTTACATATCGGGCTCTCTGAATCTAGTTATAAACAGGGAAAGAGACTTGTCCGACTTTTGTTTGGTGGAAGTTAACTCACCAAGGGTGATGGGTCTTGGACTTCCTCCATTATAGCAGGAGGAAAATTGCTTGAACATTTCGTCAAGAGTTGCTTGAGGGTCGTCCTTCATGAATCTTTGGTGCCACATAAAGGGTTCTTCTTTTATGCGAGAATGTGACCTTAATTTGGTTGGTTCGGTCTCACAGTGTGTGGACCATCAATAAGTAGGTGTTGATGTGTGCCCCAAGATCCTCTTTTCCTGAAAATCTGTTTTTAACCTGTGGCATCAAAAACCCCACTAGTAGACCTTCTAGGTTTCCTAGAATTTCTTGTATATAAGCCTTAGGAGTGGAGAAATCCTATATTCCTATTTTCTCTAAAGAGTCTTGGAGGTGTTACATACGAGCGAATTGAGCCATCGTTGTAGCTATGAGCTGGGTCGGTTGTATGGTCTGTTGAACTTGATTGTGCGGTATGTGACTCGTATGAACCGGTTGTTGTGCCCATGTAGCGGGTTGCCCCAAGGAATGAGTCTAAGGAATTTGTTGAACTTGATGTACCGGTCGTCGGCTTGTAGGCTCATCCGAGTTGAATTGGGTCAGAACATACCCATTACTCGTAGGTTGCACAACTTGGCCATGCAAGGAGGCCTGCAAGATAGGATCACCGCTTAACTGAGATGAATGACTCAAGCTGTTATGGCAACTCGGCCTCTGAACTTGGGCGGCTAGAGTTACCAGACCCTATCCTTGATTAGATGATCTATCCCTAGGGTTAGGGTATTCTCTTGCCCCAGCATTAGACTGAAAGAGTGAAGGAATGCCATGACTACTGTCTGAGGGAGTCTACCCTCTAGGTAATATTCGGCTCAAGTGATGATTAGAACTAGACCCCTGGCACGTAGTGGGTTGGATTGGCAGACTAACAGCCCTAGGATCATCCTGGTTTGAGCCAAAATGTTGGACTTGGCTTATGGCTTGAGCTTCTGACCTGACTTTCCTGGATTGAGTACGCTAGATGGTGTATCCTCTATTGAGGAGGTCTTGAAAGTAAGCATGCACTATGGGATTGTCTTTAGTTACGTCGAAACTTTGATCTTCACTGGTGATGGGTTTCTTGGGTAGACTTTCTCTAGTTATATATGAACCCACTCGCCCACTAACGGGCTGATTGCCAAGACTAGAATGTTGGGCTATTATAAGATCATCGGGGTTCATTTGACTGAGATCGACTGACTTTGGGATTTGGCCCAGGGCCTTATTCTTGTTGTGCCGACTGGATTTGAGGTTAACCCCTATGTCTTGGAGGATTGCCCCTTAATCCCTTGACTATTTAAGGTATTACAAACCTTATTAACCTGTTGGCTCGTGACTTCTAAAGGGTGGCCTTGAAGGCAGCTTGGACGGCTACGTTTGGTTCTATGCGGGTCGAGAGTCGTCTCACTGATGCGAGTGCTATGGATGATCTGTGAGGGAGCACTGTGACAGAGCCTCTCGGACAGACTAGGTTCGATGGATCTAGACTGAGCAATGGCCATAGGGTTGGACTTTACTTTGCCATGGGTCATAATTCCTAGACTTGGTGAGATCTAGACTCGACGCCTCATGGTAGACCTACTATGTCCCTAGGGGCAAAACCCTAACTAAGATCTAGGCTAGGATAAGACTAGATGAAACCTTTTAGACTCAATGGGTTTTGGTTTGAACCCTGAACTAGAGTAAGCCTAGTCTAACTCTAGAGGCAACTCTAAGCTTAGCCCTATACTAGAACTTAGACCTAGACTAGATGGGTACGAGTCTCGGCTCGGATCAAGAGTGGGTCTGGGTTCAGACCTGGTTGTGTGGGTTCAGACCTGGTTGTGAGCTTTGTTCGGACCTGGACTGAGCTGCGTGCAATCTAGGGCTTAGACAAAGAGGGTTGTGATAATAAGACCAGGTGTGGACCTAGATTGGATCAAAGTTGGTTTGGGCATGAGCCCTTGGCTCGAACCAAAAGGGCCGAGGTTCGAACCTGGGTGTGATTCTAGTTCGAACTTGGGCTAAGTTGAGTATAAGCCTGAACTTGGACCCAGAGAGTTTTGATTATCAGACTAGGTGTGGACCCGGACTGGATCAAGGATGAGTTAGACTTCGACTCAGACCCAAAGGGGGCCTAAGTTCGGACCAAGGTGAAACCTGGTTCGGACCTGAGCTAAGATGGGTACAACCCAGGACATGGACCCAAAGAGTTCAGCTCGGACTAAAAGCGGGATTAACCAACAAAAATAAGAAAGCAAGCACACGAAAACTTTTGACCTAATATGATTATAAGTAGGCTTGGCTTGAGAGTGGGTTCCTAACTATTGAAATGCGGCTAGGCTGATGTAGGTCCCCACATAGGTCCTAGCCTCCTGTTATACGATCTTCACCAGGTCCTACTATACACAAAGTTTCTTTGAGGCAAAGGATTACGGAGGGGCCCTCATAGTTAAAGTTACATGAATCCCAACCGCCTCGGCTCCCAATGCTAGGTTCCCCTCACGCCGTTAACATGGACTTTGGGGGTTTTTTAAATATTTGTTTGCTAGTTTCCTGGGCACTCCTGGTCGGGTGTGTGCTAGAGTATGTAAAGAATCACACAATTAAAATAAACTTAAGCACACAATGCACACAAAACAAGAACGGAAATAAGTGAGCGTTCGGCATTGATCGTGCTTAGCGTTGCGTGCTTCCAGGCGAAACTCGCATGAAGCACAATATAGATGGAGGGGTAAGCTACCCCTAAGAAAGTAAAGTTAGAAAAATGAGACCAGGCACAGTCCGTGCTATGTTGAACGCGGTCCTAGTCGAGGGTGACTCGAACGGGACACGGTTTAGGGAGGATTCAAGCAGCCCTCGATGTATATTTATTTTAATTTTTTAAATTTTTTTTTTCTATTTTAACCTTGATGAAATAAAGTTAAACTAAGCATGGTGAAAGAAAATAAAACATGGTTTCAATCAAAATTAAAAAACTAAAATAAAATAAAATAAAAGATTCAGAAACAACATAGACCTATCTGAAGCAAAATATGTTTTTGGTATTTTTAAAAGTTTTATTTTGCTCTGAAATTTTGTGGACAGTCACAAGAGAGTCCCAGGACCCAGCCTTAAATTTCAGAAAACTCCAACTTGGGCGAAGGGGGGCACCAGAGGGGCGTGTCGCCCTAGACCTGGGCAGCATGCTCTATGTCGCCCGGGTGGCACGCCTCGGTCGCACAAGGCAAATAGGGTCGCCCAAAAAAGCTTCTTTTTTTTTTTTTTTTTTTTTTTTTTTATCTTGTTAATATTGATGAAATAGTAACACCTTAAACTTGGAATAAGTATGAAAAAACTTATTTATGATGAAATAAATTAAAACAAAGTAAAGTAGAATAGTGTAGACAAAACAGTAAACTATTTGTTTGGTATTTTAAAAATTTTAATTTTGCATTAAAATTTTGTGTACAGTCACAGTAAATCCCCAGGAATATATTTGCAAAGTTTCAAAAGATTCAGAAACTTTTGAATTTTGGGCAACACGGGGAGTGTTGCCCTGGATCTGGGCGGCACTGGTGGTGTCGCCCAAGCGACACAGCTGATGTCACCGAGAAAAATCAGATTTTTGAAGCACCAAAACCCAAGATCTTTTTACTACCAACTTCTTAGACTTTTTGTGACTAAAAATAATTAAAAACGATGAATAGAAATTGTATTTTGGCCTTGAATCAAGCTCGAAAAGTTCCGTGGTGGGCGCCAAACATTTTATGGTGCAAAATATGAGAGATCTGGTGGAAAAGATCTCTCAGATCTTAACACCTTAAACTAATAAAAAAAAAATGATTAAAATAATGTGGTAGAGAAGGTGGGACAAATTGAATTCAGATCTGAGGCCAGATCTTTTCGGAAACGAGAAGATCTACTCTCAGATCTGTGGCAGGGTTAGCATGATCCAAGACATTAAAAAATATGATTTTTAAGTAAAAAAAAAAAATTGAACGCAATAAAAGAAAAATAGATAAAATGGAAGAAAATGATACCGAATAGAGCCGGATAGCCTGGGACTCCCGAGCCTTCTGGTGCTCACCCGTATCAGAACCGATCCTCTTTTTTCTCTATGATTCGGATATTATCCATCAAGTCTTTTCAGTATCGGGTGGTTGTGCCTTATAGATGGTTCTAGGTGTCCTTGGACCAGACTCTCTCAGGCTTAAAGGTTGAAGTTCCAGGAGGTTGGGGGTTCCTTACAGCTATCTCTAGGTCTTCTAATCTCTCTGAGGTTTCTCTCTCTATCTCTTCTATTTCTTTTTTCTCTACTAGGGATTTTCTCTCTTTCCCCTCAAAATTCCATGAAAAGACAGTTTATAGAGATCAAAATCCATTGGGAATGATATCCTCTCGCAACAAACAAATACCCCGAGTCAAAAACAAGTTTTTGGCAGTACGGATCTGGGCAGCATGGGGTGTGTCGCCTGGGCAGCGCACGTCATGTCGCCTTGGCAGCACGCCTTGTGGCGTCGGGGTGACATGGGTCGTGTCGCCTGGGTGGCACGCCTGGTGTCGCACACACAATTTTCATCCAAATTGAGATTTTTCACATCTGGTGTGTTCCTTAGCCTCTTGTGAAGCTCTCAATGAAATTTGGGTTACAACGAATTTTTTTATGATTTTAATGATTTGTTTGGTAAAACAAGGCAATTGTAAGATGACTTGGGTGATCACCCTTTGTCGCCTGGGTGGCACGCCCGTGTCATCTAAACCAGAACTTTTTCAAATTGATGTTGTTCAATTTTAGTGTCTTCCTCGTCTTGTGAAGCTCTCAAAGAAAATTTGGGTCAAAATGGATTTGTTTACTATTTTTAATGATTTATTTGGTAAAACAAAGCGTTTAGAGAAATCTGGTTCAAAATAAGATTTCTACAGGGTTCCGAGCAGGCAAATTGGTTCTGAGATTGTGTGAACTATAGATTTGGGTCTACTAGGTTAAGTACCATCCTAAGGGTTCAGGAAACCATAGAACTTGCCAGATTTAAAATGGGGTGTTTACAAGGCATAGTACCTCTCGTGTGTCTCCTGTCCAGCTTGTTCTCGATTTATAGTTTTAGAGAGCGGGAACCTATTGCAGGACTGATGCTTGCCTCCGGCCTGAGATGTTTGTGCCTTCGAGAGGTCCAAGGTTTGAGGGGTGGCTTTCTTAGTATCATTCGTGGTGACCCTAGTTATGCTTCTTTTTCAGTTATGCGACTAGCACGAAAGGTTGCCAACTCTCTCTATCGGGTGATGAACTTGTCAACTGGCTCACTAGGGTCTTTGGTAAAACAACTGCTCCATTTCTTGCCATGTGTGCACCGAGTTTGGAGGCAACCGAGCATACCACTGGAAGGCTGGTCCTTCAAGAGTCTCTACAAACTGAAGGACGAGGTGTCGCCGGTGGGTTGTCATCGCTCGACAGGCCACTTGGAAGTGAGAAGTACGCTGGTGCGGGGATGTAGTACCATTGAACAGAGGGAGCTTCCATTTTTGGTAGTTTGGGGGAAACGACACCTGATCGATGTACGAGGGGAACGACTTTGGTAAAGCGGCACCTCTTTCATGCTTGGAACCTTGTTCTTGAGACTGTGGGTCACCATGGCCATTATATCAGCTTGCGAAACAATGCGGGAAGTAGAGCTGTCTTGGGAGACCGGTGAGGGACTTTGCTTCGGAACTGTTTCTTCACCAAACGGGGGATCGGTCTCATGGTGAGAAGAAGGGGACCTAGAGGTTTTTAGGTGATCCATCTTTTCGAGGATGGATTGCATCATTTCCTCAAACTTGTTCATCCATTCTTCTTGGGCTTCATCCGACTCGTTGATCACCATGACACTGACCATTTCTTCTGGAGGGTCAGAGCCAGATGGAGTGGTGGACTATCAAGGAAAGTTGGTCTGCAAGGGCTCAGCATGCCCTGACTGGATTCGAGCCTTGGATGCCAATCATGTGCCGGTTCTTGATGGTCTTGGGACCGTGACTTCTTAGCAGTAATCAATCACTGAGCAATAATCTTGAACTTGCTTAGGTTCTGAGATCTGATGAGGGAAAGAGGGATTATGAGGCTGGAGGTCATCAAAGGTGGTAACCACAATTGCCTCAGGGGCGTCTCTGGTCAGGATCTGTAGGCCTATCTTCTGCTTGTTCTTAAGGCTGTGACGAACATCACTCCAGAATCGAGCCTAAGATTTGGACTACCCCATCTTTCTTGAGCACGTCAGGGCTATGTCCATTATCTGAAGCAGAGAATAGGGTCCAAAGACAGAGGGCAGTCTGGGTTGCTACCTTGGAGGTTGGAGGCTTCTATCTGACATCAAGTCGTTGCCCCGAATTCTCTTGTGAGGCCTCGCTGCATGCCTGACTTAAGGCGGCTGAATCAAGATGGCACTATAAGGGAAAACCTTTGAGTACCAAGTCTCGAGGTGCCTGCTTGGTGAAGGAAGAGTTATAGAAGAAGGAACTGGTTCATGACTCCGCTTGAGTCGGGAACGGGGAGGAAACTGCAAAGCTGATGTGTGTTGAGAGGGAGGACAGATCGGTCGACCCTCGTATGCTTGAGCTGACGCAGGAATGGCGCTGCCCTAAGCTGTGGGATGTAGATGCATGGCGCATACAGGGTTTGGCTCAAGAAGGCCTTGCCTTGGATGTGAGCTCAAGGCAGCATGAAAGTTTCCCCGAGGTGTTGCTCGAGTGGTTGGACCACGAGCCTTTAGGTGTGTACGAGAGGTGGAGACCGTAGGGTCTCTACCTCGGTGTGTCGAGCCTCAAGGTGTAGAGGTTTGGAGTGGTGATGGAGTATGTGGGGTTGCCTTATGACGACTTTCAGGAGCGATGCAACCTGCTTGCCTCTTGCAAAAGTGATCGGGGTAGTTTTCTGGCATACCTAAGCAATATGACTGGCAAGGGACTTGCCAGTAGTAGGGTGCGTGTTGTGTGCGATAGTAGTTGTGCTACCAATGCGAGGGGCCTTGGTGGAGGGTCCACCAGGGTGAGGAACCAGGGAGTAGGGGACCTTCAAATCCCTTCTCGCATCAGTCCAGGAAAGAACCTTGGAGCTAAACTGTTAGTCTTGACACAAAAGGAGTGTAAGAAACGAAGCTTGAACAGTTCGCTTCCCTGGGATGGTCACGAGTGTGGGGATAAGAAAATCCCCAACTTGGACAAATAGGTTGAACAACCTAGATGTCATAGAAGGTAGTGCAGAAAATAAAAGGTGATACTCATCAAGCAAGAGTGAATCGACGTAGGGGCAATAAGTCCCCAGTGGAGTTGCCAAGCTGGTTAGGTGACTCGATCTCGCCTCCCCGATCTAGGTGATCAGGTGACATGTGTCACGGGTTTAGAAGACCCGGGACTTGAGATCACTCTCTCAGAAACCTCTTTAATAGAACAAGGGCAGGTGTCCAACTAGTGAGAGAATAATTTTTGATGTGAGGTGGCGACCAACCTCATTTGGGTCCGTGACTTACTCAAGCTGACTCGCCTGGGTGCCCTCTTAGATCACGACAGAAAGCCCCTCAACTGCTTCAGTTGGTTCAGAATCACCTCCCTTGACCTGCAATCTCCTTGTTTTCTGCACAACACTTATCTTGGTTAACTTGCACGATAAGTGAGCCGAAGGAGACACCCTTGTCTTAGGGCAATGCACACTCATATGGAAAAGAATATGAGATATTAGGGCGAAGAAGTGGAAAGTTTGAATAAAGGTCGAATAGAGAAGTGAACTTGATGAAGGGACGAGACTAACATGATAGCCGGATAGTGACCGACTCAGAGTGGTAGCAAGACAAGCATGGTACTTAGGATCAGCACAACGACAATAATACTCAAACTGAGGTGGATATGACTGTCCTAATCTTGTCTGGCAGTAAGACGCACATGGTACTCAAGACCAGCATGACAACAATACTACTCGACAGCCAGACCGCTGTGGCAGTTCTGAACTAAGTACACCCTCTGCCAAGTGAGAAGAGAAGAGAATGAGGAGAAGGTGCGAGGCGGTGAAGAGATGGGTTCCTGACGGCACTAAGCATCGCCACCCACAACGTTGGAGTAGCAGTGTCATGGCCCTTGAATGGCGCTAGACATCATCGTTACCAATGAACTACAGGTGGCGCTAGGCATCATCGTTAGTAACACGAGAAGGTAGCATGCCCCTTGGTGGGTAGCGATAGCCTCTTGTGAAGCGAGCGGTGATAGCCCCTAGTGAAGAATGCGACGATAGCCCCTTGTGAAGCGTGCGACGATAGTTCTTTCTGAGGCAGAAGGTGATAGGCGTGGGATGCAAGAGAAACCTGTCGATGATGATGGGCACCGAGTGCATGAAAGAGGCCTGCGGACGGCGGTGGGCATCGAGTGCGCGAAGGAAGCTCGCAGACAGCGATAGGCACCGAGCTCGCAAAGGATGCTCACGGACGGTGATAAGAACCGAGCACACAAAGGAAGCTCATGGACCGCGATAGGTGTTGCCACGACCCTTCGCAGGAGGCGATAGGCATCACCATTTGCGATAGAAGTGCAACAGGGGAAGACCCCTGCGGGTGGTAATAGGCTTTGCCGTCTGTGCTCCTCATTGAGACGTCGAGGACACATCTGCGAACAGCGATCAGCAGCGCCATCAGCGAACCTCATTGAGAGATAGAGATGAATGAAAAGGGGGAGAAAAAAGCTCGTGCATGGTGCTACCATCGCCATGCGTGACCTATGAAGCCACAAGAGGGGCAAAAAGAAAAGAAAGAGGCATGCATAGTATTGCCACTGCCGTGCATGGCCTCTGAGGTAGGCTCTGATGAAGAAGAAGAAAGAGAAGAAGAAAGAGAAGAAGAGAGAGAATAAGAAGGAGAAGAGGACAAGAAAAAAAAAGAAAATAAGAGAGAGAAAGATTTACCTTGAGCCTAGGGGCACCGATCCAAAAGTTTCTCTCTCCTTCCTCTCCCTCTCCAAACATGACCAAACAATAAGAAGAAAGAGAAATTTTTCTAAGCAAAGTTCTCTTTGGCGAAGGGTCTGCGTACAATGGTAGTACGTTTTATACATAGAGTTGTGCCCAAACATGAGTAGATTGATCAATATTAAAACTAGTTGCTGGAAATTAAAATTTAATTGAATTAAAAAAAATAGAAAATAGGGTACAAAATGATTGATTTGTCCCTTCCTAACAATTTGTGGAATTCAAGAACAGTCCATGTGCTGCCCAAGAACGTGCGTGGCCTTTCATGGCTGATCTGGGGTTGTTCTGATGCCCGTTTGATCGAAAGATAATTGTTCTCTTATAGGGCTCGACATGACGATCGATTTGATATCAACTTCGAGCCACAGATCGTGTTTTTAGGTCACGATCATGCTATTTGAAATCTGGATGAATCTTGAAACTTCATATCGATACTGTGCTCGTTCCTTGATGTTTTTCTATGATTTCTTCGTTGGATCACACTGAGCATGACAAACCCAGCTCGATTTCGTGTCTGGACGAGGACTTTAAAACTTTAGAGTTTTTTCGGAATCTTGGATTTTGATGCCAGAATTTGCAGTCACTTCATCAGCTTCGTGTGTGGAATCCGACCATTCATCATGTATGAGATTCGAACTAAAGATAGCCCTAGACCTTACACACGCGATGGAACCAGTTTTACATCGATCGGGTTCGTAAGAGCCGTGATTTGACTGCTCAAGCGAGGCATGAGGCTGCTGATTTCCTGCAACTTTCTTTACATATCAGCAACTTCTATCTAGTTTTTCTTCTCGCTCGGGCGTCATCACTGGACATACCACATATTGAAATGCTCGTCTTGACAAGACGAACATGCTCACAAATTTTGAGCATGATCCGACTCAAGAAGGGTGAGATATGAGCATTGCAAGTCACTATTCGTGACTGTCCCTTTAATGGAACTTAGTTGCAGGGTGGTTGAACGGGAATAGGGCGCGACTCCTCTTGTTTTGATCTTTTACCTATAACGTCTTCCTGGAATGTCCGTTTAAAATAAAATTTGACCCCTGGGGGTTTTCAACCGTGCTAGATCCAATGGAAGTGGTCTAATAGCAATTTGAGACACTGAAAATATAGTTCTAATTATAGGGTCTGTTTCAGGGTGCTAGAGGCTGATTCTGCCAAAGTTGTTTCTTTGTCTGTACTACCTTAGACATCTCGGATTGTAACGAAACTTTGCAGGCAAGCTTTTGAAGTGCTTATGAAGAATTTGACTAGTTTTGAGGCTATTTTGAAACTGTCAAAATTTCCACTGTTTGTTAGGCTTTATTGACCGACTTCTCCCTTTATTTCACATAGGGGACCCATGGTGATGAAAATGTCTTCCAACAATAGCACCTGAGAACCTTGAGGAGATATCACTTTGAATTTCAGTGGAGGGTGTCGGTCTTGCTTGGCAGTCATCTGCCTTTTGGGAGCATCCTTGGCTTATCGGTATGAGACTCTTGTTTTTAGTGAGTTCTTAGAAATGATCTCTTTTAGCATGGAATCCTTGTTAGCCATCTTGTTGATTTTTTTGACTTTGGGAACTTTTCATGGACGGACCCAGGCCGTTGGAATTTTCTCAAGCTCTTTGTTCTTCCAATAGCAGGGTACTGACCCGTAAACTACTGGGTTTTCCTTTTCTGGATTGCTGGCTAAGCTACCTATGAAGGCGAGCACTGCATCAACTTGCTTATTGGTTCAGATGCCCTTTCAGGTTTTCACCTGAACAGAGAGGGAAGCGACGCTATAGAATAGTTTTCACCAACTTATTTTGTATTGGGCTATTTTACCTTTGACATCTTGGTCACGTCTGCCTTTCTTTCCATTTTTACTCATGGTTCCATTGTGGGTTTTCACGATGCCCAGCTTTTTCTTTGCAGAACGGTCTTACTCATGGTTTCATGACCATGCCTGTCTGCCATTTTTACTCACAGCTCCCTTTCGGGTTTTCACCCTGCCCATTTTTCTTTCATTTTCTTTGAGAACTTTTACCCACTGTTTCATGACACTCATTTTTATTTTCTATTATATATATATATAAATAAATGGCAATGAATTGGTGGTGTTTGAATGAGGATAGAAGTGAACGATGGTTTTCGAGTTGAAGATGGGAAATTAGGGTGGTTTGACCCACTGATAGGGGTGAGCTTTTGTGGGAGGTGAATGGGATGGCAATGGAGGGTGAGACTCACTGGGGAATGACATGAGTTTTTTATGAGGGATGAAACGTTGATGGCGGAATACGCGACTCACTGAAGTAATGATTTGGGACTTTTGTGGAGGATGAATGGAGTTGCAATGGAGGGTGCTGCTTGCCCGAGGTTGGAACAAGGTTTTGGGTGATGAGGGTAATTTATTGGGGGATGGAGAATTTTAGGCATGATGAGGGGGATGATGAGGTGACAATGGTTTGATGGTGGATATGGAGGTGAAAGATGGGTTTGGGGTGGTTTAACCCATCAGGTAATTGAGAGTGGCGAGCAAGGTGACTCACTGGGGATGGTGAGCATGGATGTGCGTGATGAAGGGAATGATGAGGGTGAGGATGGTGTGACTCACTGGGGATGATGAGTCACGGTGGCACGTGTACATGGATGAGGTCACGAGGACGTGACTTGACCCATTGGGGAGAAAAGCATGTGCATCTAGGGTAGCACATGGTAAGGGAAGGCTTAACTCGATCCATTGGGGAAGGAGGTATGTGCACATGGAAGGGGCATCCGCGAAGATGGTGAGGCTCTAGGCTCAGTGCAGAAGGGCTTGGCTTGGCACGAGGGGCTAGGCCTGGCGCGAGGGTGAACGGGGGTAACAACCCGGGTTCGAGCTCGGGGCAAAGAATGGCTTGGCCCGGCTCACGGCGAAGGAAGCATGCGAGGGTGCACATCGATGCTGGAGGGGTAGCACGCGTGCCTGACAGGAATGCGTGTGGTGGCTGGGTGGCAGAGACATGCGCGTGATGCGCACAAGGGAGGAGTGTGTGCAACGGCTGTGCAAGGAGACGTGCACTAGAGAGGAGCATGTGAGACGGCTGCACAGGAGAGATGGCCCTTCGGGCTCGGTCTCGGGCTCTTGGCCTGGCTTGGCCTAGTTCGGGATGAAGGATTGTGTAGCCGGCGGCTGCTAAGGGGCCTGTGGCTTGAGCTCGGGCTCACAGCCCAGCACGGCTTGTCTATGTGACAAAGTGGTGCGCAAGTGTCTGCTGCGTAGGGGCCTCGGGCTCTGGCTCGGGCTCACGGCCTGCTCGGTCCATATGCGTGACAAAGGGGTGCGCAAGTAGCGGTTGTGACGAGACCTTAGGCTCGGGCTTGGGCTTGGGCTCGGGCTCTGGCTCACGGCCCAGCCCGACCCATCTGCTTGCGTAAGAGGGGAGGAAAGAGAAAATAGAGTCTATTGAGCCCTATTTGTGTTCAAAGACCCGGACCAAAAGCTCATTTATGACTGAAAGGTGACGTTCCCTGACCGGCAAAGTTTTTTGCACGTCCTGGCACCGATTTCGCACAATTCTGACACCATTTGACCCCTTTTTGACCGTTTTTTCCTTGACCAATTTTTGTTTTAAAAAAGGGTCTAAGGGCAGTTGGGTCGTTTTGCTTTTTGTTTTCCTAAAACATCCTTTTTCTTTCCTGGTAATGACCCAAAAAGCATCCTAAATTGGGGCGGAATATGGAATTTGTGAGGGAGAAAAATGGAAAAGGAAAAGGCAACTTTATAAGCTGGGGTATAAAAAGGCTTGAGGGCCCATCAATTGCGTCGTTGTTCTCATTTGAAAGAATTAGCGAGGGAAATTGTGAGGGAGAATTTGGGGAGCAAGCAAAGCTGGGTGGAGCGCAGGTGGTCAAGCAGGGGCGTGGAGCGTACGTGGTCAAGGGCCTTGCACATGCATTTTCTTCATGCTGATGGCCGGGATGTCTGGCACCCGAGAGATTGGTGAGTATCCTTTCCTTCTTCATGCTTTCTTTTCCAAGCTCTTTTTTACTGCTTATCTAAGCATAATTAAATGCCATTTTTTAGCACTTAAAAGATTCTTTTGTGCATTCTTGCACTCTTGTGCATCTTTATGTATTTTGGATACTTAATTAGCCTTGTGGTGCCTATTAAGCACATTTAAAATGCCTTTTAAGCCTTTAAAATGCTTTTTTGGGATTTTAAGTACCTTCTGAACATTTTGGGCACTTTCTTTTAAGCCTCTTAAGTGCCTTTTGAGCCATTTTAGCATTTGAAGCATTTTTTAGTGCTTTTTAAGCACTTTTGATGCTTTTTAAGCATTTTTTATGCTTTTGTAAGCATTTTGCATGGATTTTACCTTATTGGAAGGGGCCACTGCCGATCGTCTGGTTCTGGTGCATCCCATAGTTCAGTTCCTTGGGCATCCTCCGGGGCGCCTTGATTCCTTTGGGCTCGTTTTTTGTCAAAAGTCCAGTTTATCGGGGAGATGTTGCCGAATTTTAGCGAGGCCCTTATCTTCTTTATTTTGACTTTTCTTTGAATTCTTGCATAATTTTCCCAAACCAGGCGAGCTGGTTTGGTAAAAAAACTTCCCAAACCTTCGGTAAAAAATCTTTCCGAACCAGGCGAGTTGGGGATTGCCACCTTTACTGATGCCTGTTTAGTAGGAGGGGAGCTCGTATTGTCACACCCCAAGTTTTTATATCAATAAAATACCTGAGATGAGACAGTCAATTCTTAAAGAACTAAACCAATTTAAGATTTTCACCATATATTGTATCAAAAGAAATTTTTATTATTCAGGAACCTTCAAAATTGTACAAAATCTATTTTACAACTTATGAGGATCTTTACATACATACAACTTTGATAAACAAAAGTTGGCCTTGAACACATTGAACAGGGTGGTTGTGCCTTGAACAACATTGAATAGGGTGGTTGTGCCCTGAACACATCCGACATTTTATGTCATACGGGGCTAGACGTTACCTGTCTCGGCTCTTTTACATCGCACGAGTTTGACGTTGAACTGGATATATCCGACCTTTAGCGTCATATGGGGCTAAACATTTGAACATGGTGGTTGTGCCCTAAACACATTGAACAGGGTAGTTATGCCCTAAGCACATTGAACATGGTGGTTATGCCTTGAACATATTGAATAGGGTGGTTATGCCCTGAACACATTGAACAAGGTGGTTGTGCCCTAAACACATTGAACAAGGTGGTTATGCCTTGAACACATTGAACAGGATGGTTGTGCCCTGAACACATCCGACAGTTTACGTCATCCGGGGCTAGACGTTACCTGTCTCGGCTCTTTAACGTCACACGAGTTTGACGTTTTTCTTGTCTCGACTCTTTAACGTCATACGAGTTTGACCTTTTTCCTGTCACGACTCTTTAGCGTCACACGAGTTTGATGTTTTTCTATTCTATCTCGGCTCTTTAATGTTGCACGAGTTTGACGTTTTTCCATTGAAACATTGTGGTTGTCCCCTGGAATGGACTTTGGTTGGCAGTTTAGGCTCATGCCACCACATTGGTTGGCAGTTTAAGCTCATGCCACCAAGAAGCGTTGTCTTTTTTATTTTTTATTTTTATTTTATTTTATTTTTGAAATTGGTTGGCAGTTTAGGCCCATGCCACCATGGAGCATTACTTTTTGATTTTTTTTTTTTTTTTTGGTTCGACAGCACGGGTTGTGGAAATTTTTTTTTTTTTTTTTTGGTAAATAAAATTTCGGCGACATGAACCGTGTCGCCCAAGTTCGAGTACGGAATTGGGCAGCACAGAGTGTGTCGCCCAAAAAAAAAAAGAAGTTATTATTTATTTTTATTTTTTTTGGCTTCAAGGTTATCCAGGCCTGCTGTTGGCCGAAGTGGATAACTATAGGACGCGTTTCGGGTCAGGTTTCTTTTTTTCGTTATAAAAATCATCTCCCTCCCATTCTTCCCTCATCTTTCAAACTAAAATTTCTACCTCTCATCTTTATCATCTCCTTTCTTCATCATCTTCCCCTTTTTTTTTCAGATTTTCTTGCTCTCAACTTCAAGCTTTCATGGCTCTTAAGAAGGACAACGCGCTCGCAAAGGAAAGGTTCTAGAGCAGGTTGATAATGAAAGAGAGGAGGAGGCTTTGCCACTTTTCCCTAGGGTCAAGCACTTCCCTGAAGGTCTCATATTTCGCAAGGTCGTCGATTGGGTGAAGTTCCTTGATGTGTTAGTGGCTTCCCTGTTATTGGGCCGTGGTTCCGGAATTGGTTTCTTTCTGCTAGGCAATAGCCCGAGATCATGGCCCTTCTGGCCTCAATCTCGATGATAGACATCTTGAACATGGCCGCTTTCCATGTGAACTTTCCACTTCTCGAAGCTCTTGCTAAAAGGTTTAACTATCAGACAAAAGACTTTCTTTCTTCCTACAGGCGAGACAACGACAACTTTGGAGGAAGTTGCCAAGATTTCTGGCTTGAAATTGGTTGGGATTGCATATCAACCCTCCACTGCCACTGACGAACATTCTAACATGGGTGCGCGCTTGCTGGGGGCTGCTTATCCTTCACATGATCAGTGGGTTGATATGGAGTTGCTGGTTCGGAATCGAGAGCAATCTCGAGCTGCCCAACAGATCTGTATATTTCTTTTTGGGTTGTTGGGTACCGTTCTTTTCTCGAGTGGTCGTAAGACAGTTTGCAGTTCCCTTACTCCTTTAATCCATGCTTTCTGGGAACGAGCGGGTTATACTATTGTTCTGACCGTGTTGGCGGGCATATACCGGGGGGTCTTCAAGACTGGACCGATTTATTAAGGGTAGTGTCCTGAGTTTGTAGGTATATTTTTTAACATAAATTTATTTCGCCCCTAGAACTCGGTTTGAGGACAGCGTCCTGATTTTCTATAAATTTGGGCTTACGAACACGTCACTGTTGTTCGTCCTCCTCGATCAACGACGGCTGTATCTGCTGCTTTGGGATTGGCCTATGTCAATGACACCTCTCGACCCCAAAATGTCAATTATTATCGCAGAATTCTTGACGAGTTGTCGTCATTCAATTGGGTGATCAGGGGTCTCAAAAATGTGTCTCTATTGCTGCCTCCTGTGGGGCATTCATGCCTTATTCTAGCGGGGCAGCACTTTACAGAGGGGTACTTCCCTCAGAGGATGCTTCACCAGTTCGCCATATTCAAAATTATACCTCTCTAAGAGAGGTGATCGATCGTTGCCCTAACTTTTCGCTTCGTCGGCATTCTTCAACTCTTCTGGTCAAGGTGAGTTTGTAGTGGAAGGGAAATAAGTCCTCGCCTATCGAGGGGCTGGCTAAGCAAGACAGGCCCACAACTACTTTGAACTATAATTATTGGTGGGGACATGCTTGCCCTCTTCCACTATGCCTTAAATCTTCAAGACTTCGTGTTGAGTCTTCTGCTCTAGCTCAAGATCTCGTGCCCCATCAGGAAGATAACGCCTCTTGTTCTAAATAAACGAATCAAATCGAATGACGACGTATCTGACATTAGTTTGGAAGATCCAGAAGCTGAATTGGCTCGATGGGTGCCCTACGTGGCGGAACTCAAGGAGAAGGATGTTGATCCGAAATCGAAGACTGAATAGTCAAACATATTGTCCTATCTTTACATTTTTTTTTTGCTTGAATAACCACTATTTTTTACTAGTTTTGTCGCCCAAGCGGCACGAGGGGTGCCGCCCATATGTAAATTTTTTTTTTCTTTTTATAACTGGGGTGGGCGACGTGGATCGTGTCGCCCAGGCAGCATGAGACGTGCTGCCCATGTAAATCTTTATTTATTATTACTATAAATTTTTTTAATTAAAGAGGTGGGAGAAACCATTTGTGTCGCCCGAGCGGCACAAGACGTGCCTCCCATGTGTAATTTTTTTTTTTTTTTAAAAGGCTGAGGTGGGCGACACTGGTCGTGTAGCCCAGGCGGCAAGAGACGTGCACCCATGTAAAACTTTTCTTCTTCTTTTTTTAAAATAAAAAATGACGGGCGGCACAAGACGTGCTGCCCATGTAAATTTTTTTTTTTTGTAAAAGGAGTTGGGTGACACAGTTCATGTCGCCCAAGCAGCAGCAATAGACGTGCCGTGCATAATTGTTTTTCTTTTTTTTTTTTGCTAAAGGAGCTAGCTGACAAGGTTCTAGTCGCCTAGATGGCACGTCACGTGCCGCCCATGTAAATTTTTTTTTTTTTTTTTGTAAACGACGTACATAATTTTATTTTTATTTTTTTGTTAAAGGAGGTGGGCAGCACGAGACATGCCGCTCATAATTTTTTTTTTTTTTAATAAAACTGTGGGCGGCACGAACCGTGCCGCCTGGCCCAAGTTGGGCAACACGGACCAGGTCGTTTGGGTGGCACAAGGCGTGCTGCCAACCCCAGGGTTTTAAATAAAAGGGCGAGTGGGGGGGAGGGGGGGGGGGCGCCTCCCCAATTTAGCCTTCACTTGTTTTTTAGTCTCACCCCCCTCTTTTTTTTTTGAATTCAAACTTTCCAACCCTATCCTCTTGGGTTTTCCTCGAGAAAATTCCATTTCATATGAACAACAGACTGACTATTGAAGATGGATTGCGAGGAACGTCAGTGCACACTCGGATCGGGTCATATCTCGAGAATAAAGGGGCAAGGGAAGGTAAGCCTCCAGCTTTTGAAATGTTTGATGAAATGCTCTAATGAATGTTGGCTTGTTTGCCTTTTTATTTTAATTTTTGAGGATTGCTCATCCCCTGCCTCGCCATGGGAGGGCCGGAAAAAAAATGATATTTTTTTCAAATTTCCCAAATAAAAGATGACTTGTAAAAATTTTATGCAATACTTTTTTTGTGATATAAATTTTTTCGAAAAAGATGCACAGAGATACTCGGAATCTTCATTCGAAAATGCTTCTGACATGCTTGTGAACTGTTCAGTTAAAAGCCCAGGTCATTGGGAGCTAGGTTGATATGGTTTGAGATAGCCTTGGTGAGGATGGTTGGCCAAGGATGTGGATAAGTCCAAAATAGGCTAGGATTGACAATGACCAAAATACCCCCGAGTGCAAACTTTGCTTTTTGGGTAATTTTGGGTAACTGTTTCTGCCCCCATAATCTACGGATGGTAGGATGATCATATTGCGCTTATGGGTGTAAAATGACCAAAAATACCCCTGAGTGCAAAATGACCAAAATACCCTTGATTGTGAACTCTATTTTTCGAGGGTAATTTTGAATGACTGTTGCTCCCCCCATAAACTAGAGATGGTAGGATGGCCATACTGCGCTTTTGGGTGTTAAATGACAAAAATACCCCTGAGTGCAAAATGACTAAAATACCTTTGAGTGTGAACTCTATTTTTCAGGGGCAATTTCAAATGACTGTTGCTGCCCCCATAAACTGGCGATGGTAGGATGACCATACTATTCTTTTGGGCATAAAATGATCAAAATACCCTTGCCTGCAAAATGACCAAAATTCCCTTGAGTGTGAACTCTATTTTCCAGGGGTAATTTGAATGACTGTTTCTGCCCCCCATAAACTAGGGATAGTAGATTAACCATACTGCCCTTCTGAGTGTAAAATGCTCCCGATTGTAGAATGACTAGAATACCCTTGTAGTGAGATTATTATTTTTTATTTTTTTATTTTTTATTTATGAAGCATGAGAACTTGATGGCTCCAGCTTGATGACTCCCCCCCATCCCTTTTTTATTTTTTTTTATATACATATATATATATATTTGTAGGGGTTCTTTGTTGACTGTAGATCCCATCTATTTGTTATTCGCAATGGGCGGCATTGTAGACTCCTAAGCAAAGGCCGGCTCTTGCCTGAATTGGTTTATGGGAGGTCTGCAGTATCGGGCCTTTCAGCTTAGATCGTGCTTTGATTGCGTAGTTATGTCTTCGATATAGACCGAAGACCTGCTCCATTCCACTGCGATGTGGCAAGCTTGCCCTTACCCTTGAGGATGTTACCCGGATTCTGAGGTTTAGACTGAGGGCAAGCCTTTCTTGAGTATTCCCCTGGGGATTTCTACGAGTTATGCCTCTGACTGTAAGGAGTTACTAGGTATTTCTCTTGAAAAGATCAAGGGAAGGCGTGATTCAGAGATCCACCTTGGAAAGCTAAGGTTGGAATTTACTGGAGTACCCCACCGTGCAGAGAGGAGGATGGGTGACCGTGCTCCCCAGGTTTCAGTTTCCGTGGGTCGGAGACTATCTCATAAGGGGAAGGCCCCTGTGAGAGAGGAGGGTGCTGGGGTGAGTGAGTCGGTGCGGGGTGAGTCTAGCCACCCTTCATTTAGAGGTGCTGCTCGATCATCAGGGGATGCAAAGGGAGTTGGGAGTGACATCCCCGATCTTGGTGATGGGAGCGCATTTTTTTATGAGGATACGGTGCCTCCTCAGATGTCGCTTACTGATGAGGAGTGGCAAGAGTAGGAGAGAGAGAGAGGATCCAGGATGCGCATGAGCGGGTTATGATCAAGGACGAGCCGGAGGTGTTCCGGGAGGAGGTGGATCTGACCACTGATCCTGGTCCTCTTTTAGATAGTGAGATATATTCCCTGTGCTCGTTTTGCTTGTTCGGGGAGTTTCTATTTGTGGATCGATCCAAGGGTCAAGCCCATTTGTCAATGGTTTGGGGGGCAAAGCGACTAGCCTACTTGGAGCGAGTGGCATGGGGCGATCATGGATTGGCTGCATCATCACCTTTGTAGTGTGGCCAGTGGAGCTCGCTACTTGGGGGGTTG
This sequence comes from Amborella trichopoda, assembly GCF_054954075.1. Lineage (NCBI taxonomy): Eukaryota > Viridiplantae > Streptophyta > Magnoliopsida > Amborellales > Amborellaceae > Amborella > Amborella trichopoda. Next base: position 26,385,982 of record NC_142348.1, on the reverse strand, counting down.
TTCGATCTTCCTCCAAGTCTGAGCCTGGGAGCACATCATCATTCCTCGCCCTCTGGCGCCATTATCCCCGACAATTCATTGCTGGTCATATGGAATGTGGGATTTTGAGAGGATCCCTTCATGGTTGTATTACTCATTGTTCTTGGACACTTAGGCTTTAGGGGAGGTGAGTTATGTGCTTTATCTGTTCTTTCTTCCTTTTCTTCTTCTTCTCCTCCCCTTTCTCCTTCTTTATTTGACTTTGACATATCCTTTTCTTATTTTCAGATTGATTAGATGCCCATGAGAGTTGAGCCCATCCCTGTTGTTTACGCGTCTACTTCTCAAGCTTTCAGGATGACGGTTCACCTGATTTGCATGTTTCTAGTGATGCCTACTTTCCCTAGTCGAGTCCACCATCAGCTTGGCCTTTATTAGACGTCCTGTGAGATTACCTCGCCCTAGACTCCCATTATGGTTAGCATCGCCAATGAGGATGCCTATCTGAGAGATATGGCTCCTTGGATAGAGGAATGGAGGAGTATGGGCTGTCCGAGTTATTAGTGAGGAGGAAGAGAGGGCATCTCTCTGTCTCAGTATGAGGATAAATATAGGGCTCTTTTGAGAGATATAGCAATTTTGACTGATCATGGTGAGGGGGTGATGTGGGATCTGAGGACCGCTTATCTTGATGAGGGTCGATCGTCTACTGATGAAGTCGCGTCCCTTCGTGTTGAGCATGATTCAGCGATTGAGGAGCACAATTCGATAGCAGAGGATTTCGAGCATCTGTGCAAGAATTTTGATAGTATGGTTGCGGGGCGTAACTTCATGAGGGACGAGGTGGAGAGGGTTTGAGCTGAGTTGGAGAGAGTGCAATCAGTACCATCTTCCTCTTTTGTTGCTCCTACCCTTCCTGGACCATCTCTCGACCGCATTAGAGATTTAGAGAGATGCGTAGACCGCTACCGATCGGAGAGCGTATGTTTTGTTGTCATATCTCTTTCTTTTTTTCTTCTTCTTTTTTATGTCTATATATATATATATATATTATGACCTCTCTCATTTCATGTTGTAGTTTCAACAAAATTTGGCTAAAGAAGAATGTCACGAGTTTAAGGAGGATGTGAAGGGTCTTATGGGCAGGTGTGGCTGACTGTTAGGAGTCCTATTGGCTGCAGGCGACAACCCCTCTTTAGCAAATGGGAATCCTTATGTGAGGGTGCCATTACCATCTTCTTTACGTAGTCAGTCACAGTCTCGGGCATCTACTCAGATGGCGAGGGGTCCGAGGCAGGCTCGACCGAGATTGGAGAGAGAGGCGAGCAGTCGTACAGCAGGGGTTAGGGAGGATTAGTATCAAAGAAGCGACCTTCGTCTTTCTTTTTCTTTTTCTTTTTTTTTATAGGAGATCGTTATGGACCTTGAAGTACATATAAATATATGGCTCTCCCCGTTCTCATTTCTCTTGCATGTTCCCATGCTTTCCCCCCCTCTCTTCTCTCTTTATTTTTTTATTTTTGTTTATATTGCCTTTGTCAGGGGTTCTTTTAACTTGTGCAATTTCCATTGATTCGTCAATGCATAGTGGAATATTTTCTTTGCACACACTTTTCAAACTGAAATTTTACAAACTCAGTCCCCTAGTTGTAGGGTCTTTTATCTTGAATTTCCCTCTATTGGGTCATCATACGCACACATAGGGATGAACTTGCCTCATTTTGCCTCAGGGGATCCAGTCGAGAAAAACAAATGCTCCCAGACTAGCCAATTTTGTCATTGGTGTGGTTCACCCATCTCTGATATGTGGTTGTTGGTAGTTATACTCCTACAACCATGGAGTGTCTGACCAGTTTTAAGGCTTCATAATAGGCATAGGAAGTTGGCTTCGAGAATGAGGCCAGATTGACTAACAGTTTAGCCTCTTGTAGTGGTGGAGGAAGTCCTTTTTAAAAGGATCTGGTTTTTTAAAATGAATGATTTAAAAGTCAATTTGATAAGTATTTTCAAAAGGGACTGTCCTTACAGTTTTGCCACATGTGGCCCCTTTGGTGGTCATTTTCTTTGTTATATTCTACCCAAAGATGATGAAAGGAGTCCTTTGTGGGATCGTGAGAACTCACAAATCCTGAAGCTGTCGTTTTACCTTTGGAGCTTTCATCATCTGCTTCGCGGATCCATGAAGAGAGTCTCGATGTTTTTTAGGGTTCGTGAAATCACTTTGGTTTTCCATTCATGTCATCATCCTACATCTTTTTGAGTTGGTTCTGTTAGGAACCTGCAGGGTTTAGGAGGAGACTTCATCCTCAAGGTTTGCTTGTGCAGTATTATTGGAAATTGCAAGTACTTGTTTGTACGTGAGTTCTTTGTATCGAAAGCTCCTTCTTGGAGATCTTTATATCCCTTTTATCCATGTTGCCTTTTCAAGTCTTCACCACGTTCATTTTTTTCTTTTTTGTTTTTTTTCATATATATATATGTATCTTTGTGATGCCTTTTCAGGTTTTCACAACGTTTTTAGCTCGTTACGGGTAGTATTTTTTGAGATACATTGCATTAATGGGGTCGTTGAGTTCTTACCCCTCCTGATTTTTGACCTTATAAGAATTACCTGCATGCACTTGGGTAACCACGAAATGGCCCCTCCCAATTATGGTTGAACTTGCCTAAAGGGTGCAGATTTGCAGGAGTGCGGAAGACTTTCTTGAGTACCATGTCTCCTTCTCTGAATTGTCGAGGAACAACTTTGATTTGATATGCCATCTCGGTTCTATGCTAGTGAGCAACGATATTCTATGTTGCTCGTAGTTGTTTTTCATCCAAATTAATGAGGGCAGCGATTCGCGCTTCAACCTTTTGTTCTTCATCTAAATTTTTATGAATAAGGACTCGAATCAATGGTATCTCAACTTCGATAGGTAGCACTGCTTCCGTAATACTAATGAGTATGGGGTCGTGCCAGTAGGAGTCTTCTCAGCTGTCCGGTAGGCCCATAGAGCGTCATTTAACTTTTCGTGCCAATCTTTCCCGCCTTCTATTATTTTGTCTATGATTCTGAGAAGTCCTTTATTTGTTGCTTCTGCTTGTCTGTTTCCTTGAGGGTAGTAAGGTGTGTAGAATATCTTCGTTATCCCAAACATTTTGCACACCTTAGTGACCTTTTTATTTTTGAGATTGGTTCCATTGTCAGTGATGATTGACTCAGGAACACCAAATTTGAATATGATATTATTCTTTTTTAAATGGGCAACATGTTCAATTTTAACAAATGATGCGGCCTCTACCCATTTGGTGAAGTATTATGTAGCCGTTAATATAAAACGGTGGTCGTTGGGGCTTTTGGTGACATCATTTCAATGATATCAAGACCCCACATGGTGAAGGGCCATACGGGCGGTGTTGAGTTGAGTGACACGGAGGTGCATGGATGAGGTCTCCATAGAGTTGACATTTGAGACACCTCTTAACGAACTTCCAACAGTCTTCAGCGATGGTGGTCTAGTCATAGCCTTGGCGCCAGATTTTCTGAGTTAAAGCGGCTGCCCCAGAATGACCTCCTTCATTGTGCAACTCTATTAGTATTTGGTCATATTCTGGCTGATCGAGGCACCGTAGAATGATGCCATCGAAGGATTTCTCGAATAGGAGGTCACCTCTTATCAAGAATCCCATCGAAAAATGCGAAGGACTTCTTTATCCTTTTTGGTGGCTCCTTCAGGGTATAACCCATCTTTCAGAAGGGACAAAACATCGTGGAATTATGGTTTTTCCTTTACTAGAGCATCTGAAGCCACGAGAGAACTTCCCCATCATTCTCATTTTCATGCTCTATTTCTTTTTCGATCCTTGGTGGGGAAGGGTCATGTTTGTTCCTGATGTAGAATGGGAGCGTGATGATTTCTGGGGGAATATCGACTATTGAAGCAAGGGTTGTAAGGGTATCAGTGAACCGATTATATTCCTTAGTCACGTGCTGAAAGGTGATTTTCTTAAAATATGGTTTTGGGACGTGGCTGTTGAGTGGTCGTCTTCTTCTGCGATAGTAACCATAGCACAGAGCTCAGTGAGCTCTTCTTCAGGCTTCATGGTCTGAAAGGGGTAGAAGGGATTCAGGTGATGAGGGTCATCAAAATTAGTTGTTTTGACTGCCTTGGTCACCTCCCTAGTCAAAATTTGCAAACCTCTAACGCATTTAGCCTTGAGGTTTTGATGGACCTCTTACCAAAACTGCGATCTAGGTCATGGTTGGTCAACTCTTCTTACACAGGAGAGAGCTGTCTCCATCAGGTGTGGCAAAGGATGAGGGTCAGGAACCGGAGTCATCTTGGGCCAGGGAGGATGAAGGACTCGATCCACTATTAGGTCCATGCCCCGAGCTCTCTTATGAGCTCCAGAGACATGACCAGAGTGTTGGGGCTGGTTCAGGATCGTACTCTTAGGGAAAACCTTCGAGTACCAAGGCTGAAGATCCTTGCTCGATGAAGAAGGACGAGCGGGAGCAGGGTTGACTCATAAGGACGCCTGAGTTGAGGACGAGGGAAGGCCTGAGATGGCGACACATGTGTGCCCCTTGAAGAAGGATGTTGAGGGACCTTGGGGTCCACCAAAGCTTGTGTAGGTGAGCTGGCCTTAAGAGGCCGAGAACTATGAGCAGGTCTCCAAAAGAGAACAGGTGCAGACCTGCCCCTTATAGGGTGCGCTCGTGTTTGCATAGGAGGAGGACGAGGAGGTCGCCTCTTGTGTACTCGGGTTGGCGCAATAATGGCATTGCCCCGAGTAGCGAGATGCACATGAGTGGCATGTGGAGGATCTGGCCTTGGAAGGTTCGATCTTGGACACAAACTCGAGGTAATATAAGGGTTGCCTCGAAGTGTGACTGGAGTGGGTGACCCACGAGTCTTGTGGTGTGTGTAAGGGGTGGAGACCGTGGGGTTTCCGCCTCTCTGTGTTGAGCCTCTAGGGATAGAGACCTCTGGTGTAGAAATGTGGGGCATAGCCTTATGGCGACCTGCAGAAGCAATGGCAACTCCCTTGCCTTTTGCAGAAAGGGACTGAGCATCCTTCCGATGTACCTCAAAAACATGACCGGTAACTGACTTGCCGGTGGCTGGGTGCATGTTGTGTGGGGCAACATAAGTGCCGCCCATGCAAGGCACCTTGGTTGAATTTCCACCAGAGCGAAGAGATGGGGAGTGAGACCTTCAAGTCTCTCCTAACACCGATCCAGGTTAAGACCTGGGAGCTAGACAAGGGGTCTTTGCTCAAGAGGATGGTCGGGAACGAAGTTGAAGAACCTTGTTCCCTAGAGACACCCTCAAATAAGGGGATAAGAAAATCCCCGATCCAAATGAATGGGTTATAGAACCCAGCAGCCATAAGTGAATGTGAAAAGATGAATAATGCAGATAAAGAAAAAACTAGTCAAACAAGAATGATCCGACTAAGGGGTAGTAAGTCCCCAATGGAGTCGCCAAGATGATTAGGTGCCTCGATCTCGCCTTCCGGATCCCTGAGGGATCGGGTGGCTCACGTCTCGGGTTTCATGAAAGACCCGGGACGTTCGTGAGATCGCTCTCTCGGGAACCTCTTTCGAAAAAGGGGGCAGGTATTACCAACCTGTATGAGAGGAATTTAAAAGGTGGGTTCGGGACTTACTCTGGCTAACTTACGTGGGCGCCCTCTTAGATCACGAAGAAATCCCCCCTGTAATGAAACTGCTTCGAAATCACCTCCCTTGGCTCGTATTCTTCTTATTTTCTTCTTTCTGCAATCACACACATATATGGAAAAGGTTATGGGACAGGTGGGTTAGACCTCACCCTTTTCCTCTCTGATGAGCGTACACAAGCATGTGCATTCAAGAAGAAGAAAGAAAGAAGGGGGGAGAGAAGAATTTGACCAAGTGAGGAGGTCAAGGAAGTGACTAGATTGGTGGATAATTGACACAACCTGGTGGCGAAACGGGCTCGGTAACTAAGACAGGCTCACGAGATCTCTACTAGACGTTATTGTCGATATCGACTAGCTAGGCACGATGGTCAGTCTATCTTAGCAGTAAAGCGGTCCAAGCGAACCTAGTGCAACAACATTACAGCTAGACGACAGGACTGTCATGAGATGCTAACATCAATCCTTCTTGGTCGAATGAGAGAGCAGTAGAGGAATGGTTAAAGAGAGGAAGGGGAAAGACGGAAGGAGAGAAAAGAAGAAAGAGGAGATGCAGTCGGTGTTAAACATCGCCGATTGCTTTAGGAGATGAGAGAGAGAGGAAGCAGTCAGCGGTAAGCTTCACCGACTATGTCAGATGAAAAGAGAGGAAGGGAGCCAACTGGAGCTTAGTCTCGCAAACTAAAGAAAAGAGGGAAAACCAGTTGGCGGTAGGTCTTACCGACTGATAGAAGAAGAGAGAGAAGACCCACCCGATGCTAGGCCTCGCTGACTGATAGAGAGAGAAAAGACAACTGGTGCTAGGTCTCACCGACTAGTAGAAGAAGAGAGAGGAGACCAACTCGATGCTAGGCCTTGTCGACTAGTAGAGAGAGAAAACACAACCGGTGCTAGGCCTCACCGATTGGTAGAAGAAGAGAGAGGAGACCAACTCAGCATTAGGCCTCGTCGACTAGTAGAAGAAGAGAGAGGAGACCAACCCGACGCTAGGTCTCACCGACTGGTAGAGAGAGAACAGACAACTGGCGCTAAGTCTAGCCAATTGATAGATGAAGAGAGAGAAGACTAACCGATGCTAGGTCTCACCGACTGGTAGAGAGAAAATACAACCGGTGTTAGGTCTCGCTAGTTGAGAGAAGAAGAGAGAAAGCTACAGGGCGGTAGGTCTCGCCAGTTGACACAACAAGAAAGAGAGCCAATTGGCGCTAGATCTCAACAGTTGATAGAAAAAAAAGAGAGAGCCAACTGGCACTAGGTCTCTCCAATTGACAGGGAAAGAAGAGAGAGAGAGAGAGAGATTTGTGTGCCAGTCCTTTTATAATGAGGCAGTGCCTGTTTATATATAGTTGTTCCCAAACATAGCTGGATTGATTAAAATTAAACCTAATTGCTGAAAATTAAGATTTAATTGAAATAAAAGAAATTATAAAAATGGGTGCAAAAAGATTGTTTTGCCCCTGCCTAACAATGTGTAGAATTTCATAACAGTCCCTATGGCTGCCCTAGAACTTGTGTGATCTTAAGTTGCAGACCCAAGGTTGTTCTGATGCCCGTTTGATCGAAAGATTATTGTTTTCTTTGGGGCTCGACATGGCGATTGTTTTGATACTAACTTCGACCCACGAATCATGTTTTTGAGTCATGATCACGAAACTTGAAATTTGTTTGAATCTTGGAAACTTCGGATGGATAGTGCGGTCTTTCCTTAATGTTTTTATGTGATTTATTCATCGTAGAGTACTAAGCATGTCATCACGATTGCGTGCAACAATCGGAACTTGATTTGGAGCCTGAACAAAGATTTCGCAACTTTTGAGTTTCCCGAAATCTAGAATCCAGCTGCCGAAATTTCAGTAACTTCGTCAGCTTCGTGCATGAAATCTGACTATCCATCATGTACGTGGTTCGGTCCAATGATAACGCTGAACCTTACGCACACAACGGAATTGGTTTTGCATCGATCCATTGTGCGAGCATTATGATTTGGTTCATTGAGCGAGGCATCGCTGCTGCAATTTCTTCATGGATCGACAACTTCTCTCTAGCTTTTCTCCCTGCTCGGATATCGTCTCGGGGCATGCCACATATCAAATTGTTCGTCTTGATGAGACGAATGCGCTCATCAAAGTTTGGAGCCATTCGACTTAGAACGAGTAAGTTACAGGCCCCAAAAGTGACTACCCGTGACTGTAAAAATAGTCACCTTTAATGGTCTTTCAATAGCAGTGAGGCCATATGGGAATAGTGTGCAGCCTCTCTTGTTTCAATGTTTTGTTCATAACTTTGTTCTGGAGTGTCTGATCAAGCCGAAACATGGTCCATAGGGGTTTTCGACTGTGTCGGATCCAATGGCGATGGTCCCACATTAATTTGAGAGACCATAAATGTAGCTCCAGTTGTAGGGTCCCTATCAGGGTACTAGAGGCCAATTTTCCTAAAATTGTTTCTTCGTGTTCACTGCCTTAAACATGTCTGATTGGGACGAAACTTGGCAGGTGGTCTTTTGAAGTTCTAATAACGATCTTGAGTAATTTTGGGGCCATTCTGAGACTGTCAAGAATTTCCACTGTTTCATAGGCTTTATTGACCTGCTTCCTACCAGGGACCAAGGTGATGAAAAATGCGTTCAAATAACCCTCACTCCTTATTCCTGATAGTTGCAGGCTAGCAACCCATCGGCATTTCCCCTCTTCACCAGGAGTTCGCTCTTGTTCACCGAAAAGCCCTTTCCCGCCTTCTACTAGTTACCAGAGTTAGCAGAAAACCACCGAAATCCCCGAAATCTTCCCTGAGACTCTGCAGATTTCCCCTCTCCCTGCTTTTGCCCTTCACCTATTTATCACAAACTCATCGTAATTCCACCGTGAGCCCACTACTGTTGCTCCCTCTTCGCTTTTGATAGCCATAGGATTATCTGACTCCCCTAACTTCTCTGCAACCTCCCTTCAGCCACGGGACTACCGAAGAAGGCATCGGAACTCTGGCAAAGCACCTCTGCAAATCTTGCTAAGGCCCCGAGGAACCCTGTTCCTTGCTCAGAAAGCCTTGACACTCTTCAAAAGTATCCGCAAGCACGGTACGAGCCCCAGGACCAGCTCGATTTATTCAGAAAGCCCTTGAACGACTGACTGTTGCAAACTTTGACCGCAAAACTCTCACCGGAAGTCTCTTTGCAAAAGCTCAAGCTCTCTCTCTCTCTAAAAACTTTTAATAGTTTTACCCTTTAATAAAACAGTAGAATGGGGTTTTTCCCCTTTTTATACTCGGCAGTGTCGCAAGCTGCCCTTGATAAATCTGAAAAGATGTTGCAGTCCTCATCTTTAGACGGCAATAAGACCAGGCCGGGGTGGGTCAAGCCCGAGGTCGAGGAGGGTCAAGCCCGAGGTCTGAAAGGGCTATCGCCGCACCCTGGATAAGAAGCCATCGTCAAAGGCCATTATCGCATGCCCTCGTCAAGGGCCATTGCCGCACGACTTCGTCAAAAGCCATCATCGTGCGCCTTCACCCAGAGGCTATCGCCACGCCCTTCATCAAGGATTTAACACCACAGTCTTCAACAAGTACCTAACACCGTGCACGCACCATCTAAGCCTAATGCCGCGTGCGCCATCCAACACTTAGTGTCATAATCATGCCACAACACTCCCCTCTAGACCATCGTCCTGCCTATTTAAGAAGTTCATTTCCTGCACCACAGTCTCACTCCTCAGGGAGACCAGTTTCCAGTGACGACTCTGTTCCCCATGGAGTTGCATTCCTTCACCACACTTTGGTCCGCACTACATGACCTTAAACTGCATAGCCATGGTCCACACTGCATGACCTTAAACTGTACAGCCATGGTCCGCACTGCATGACCTTATACTACACAGCCTCGGTTCGTACTGTATGACCATAAATTGCGCAGCCATGGTCCAAACTATATAATCCTAAACTGTAGCGGAGATCTAGTTCCACGACCTTAAATTGCTTAGTCCTCGTTGCATGACTCAAAACTGTATGACTATGGTCCAGCTGTGTGACCTTAAACCATTGTGCACGTCCTGGCTGCATGACTTAAAAGGCTTAGCGACATAGTCCAAACTACATGACCTTAAATTGTAGCGAAGGTCTAGCTGCACGACCTTGAACTACATGGTCATAATCGCATGACTTAAAATTGCATAGCCATGATCCGAGCTACAAGACCCTAAAATTGTAATGCACGGCGCGACAAATGGTTCATACGTATAACTCCAACCAAGAGATGGGCCATCGATTCACTTAAGGTGTACTTCATCAACACCCCCAGTGGAGTCAGATGCATGCAAGGGTTGTACCGACCCCTGTATTTCTCAATAGGTTTGTTTTGCACCAACATTCCACTGAGAGTCACATCTTACTGCGACCCACAATCCTCAAGGAGTCAGGGCCATTCTTATCCCTTCAACCCTTAGTAAGGTTCATCTGTGCTCTGGCTTGTCATTCTCAGCAGAGTTACATCCATAACATTACTCATTATCCCTATGCAGTCACACTAGCCCTCCTAATCCCTGGTGAGGTCTCTTCCGCTTGCCACTCCTCGTAGGGCCGCCATCTTTATCTAAACCTCTGTGCTTATGCATAGCCTTAACTATTTTTATACCTAGGGAGTCAGGTAGTTATCCACAGACCTATCCCCCATGCAGCTTTACCGTAGCGACCCACTTACTGGTTTGTATTGCATGACCTTAAACTGCACAGCCATGGTCTGCACTGCATGACCTTAAAGTGCACAGCCATGGTCCGCACTACATGACCTTAAACTGCACAGCCATGGTCCACACTGCATGGCCTTAGTGCACAGCCATGGTCTGCACTGCATGACCTTAAATTGCACAACTATGGTCCTAGTTACATGAATTTAAACTGCATAACCACGGTCCTAACTATATTACTCTAAACTATAACAAAGGTCTAGTTGCACGACTTTAAACTACATGGTCCTAGTTCTATAACTTTAAACTGCATAACCACAGTCTAAGCTATATGACCTTAAACCATAGTGCACGTCCTAAACACATGACGTTAAACTGCTTCGCATAGGTTCAGGAGGCATGCCCTTAAAGATGCCCCCACATACGTGCACACCCCTTTTACGTGCATCTCCACACACGTCTTCCTTAACATACCCATTCGTGTGAGCATGCCACCTTTATTGCCTCCCCAGTGAGTCCACATACGTGCACACACCCTTTACGTGCATCTCCACGCAAGCCTTCCCTAACCGACCCGTCGTGTATGCGCACCACCTTCATTACCTCCCTAGTGAGCCCATTTATATCACCATCATTCACCATTCCCCAGTGAGTCCTACCATGCTCACAAAATGATGAACCATTCCACAATCCATATTCACCGTCAGCTAATGGGTCACCACTGTTTACCCATCGTTCATACATCATCCATTCTTCATAGGCAACCTCATGTCATCTTCCCAAAGTGAGTCAAATCCATCACCATACTCACTCCATAGCCTCCAGTAACTGCCATTCATCACCATTATAGTCCAGCTGTATGACCAAAAACTATAGTGCACATTCTGGCCGCATGACGTTAAAAGGCTTTGCACAGGTTCCAAAGGCATGACCTTAAGCACTCCTTCACAGTAAAAAAAATGGGCATGGTGTACACCTGAATAAGGGAATGTCATGAGTAAAAATGATGGACGTGCATGGTCACAAAACCATGAGTAAAAGACTTCTGTGGAAAACAAACCCAGGCATGGTGAAACCCTAAAAGGGCATCGTGGGCAAAAACGGATGAAAAGGGTGGACGTGACCGCAAGGTCATAGGTAAAAGAGCCCCAAAAATGAAGGAAGTCAGTGAAAACCATCTCTACGGCACCACTTCCCATGTTCAAGTGAAAACCCATGAAAGGGCGCTTGGACCGACAAAACAGGTTGATGCACTACCACAGCCTCAGTCAACATTCAATTTCCAAACAAGTCACAAGCCTGGCTAATGAGATCTACCTAAAATCCTCAAATGCCAACATCCAATCACAATGCAAATTGGCTCATCAGGGAGTGAGAGCTGCAGAAGATCTCCCAAACATCCACAACACAAATTGGTTCATCAGGAAGTGGGAGCCACATAAGATCTCCCACATTTCAACATCAACAACAATAAGAGTCCTTGAGGGTGAGGACAATGACCAAAAGATCCCTCTGAAATGTTAAAGACTATCACGAAGATAAGAAACTGATGAATCTAGGGTCTAACCTGTCAGAGACTTTAGGGTATTCCTCGCCAAAATCCCCTAGCCAATAAGGGCCCAGACTTTCGGGCAGGTCGGAAGCCCCCGACTAGACCCCATTAGATGGGACCTACAGAGATACCTTGAACATCAAAAGCAAACCTGGTGTAGCAAAGAAAAATATCAACCAAAGGTTCATAGCAGTTGGAGATTAGATAGACTTTATTATGTCCGAGGAGGTCCCTACAAAGTCCTCACGCTTCAGAATCATAGATAGTCCCTCGAGGGTGAGGACTTCGATAGGATCCCTCAAACTTCCCAAATGATTTCACTTCTCTATTCTCTCGAAGCAAAACATTCGGCGAGGCCTGTTGTTGGAAGATAATTTTCATCATCATGGGGCCCCCGCTTAATAAAAGATTAGCAAATAGTGGAAAATCCTATAGTCTCAAAATTGCCCCAGAACTGGCCAAGATCTTCATGAGGTCTTTCAAAAGTCTCTTGCCAAGTTTCGTCTCATTCCGACATGATTAAGGCATTGCAGACTGAGAAAATGTTTCGATATAGTTGGCCTCTAGCACCCTGAAATCGACCCTATAACTAGAGCTATATTTTCAGTATCTTAAATTGTTATATAACAACCACCATTAGATCCGTCAAGGTTGAAAACCCTTAGGGGTCAAATTTCAGCTTGAACGGACACTCCAAGAAGAAGTTATAGGCAAAAGAGTGAAATAGGAGGAGTCGCACACTATTCCCATGTGGCCACCCTACAACTCCGCACCATTGAAGGGACAGTCACTACTAATGACTTTCGATGCTCATATCTCACTCGTCTGAGGTCGGATCAAGCCCAAATTTTGTGAGCGTATTCATCTCATCAAGGTGAGCGTTTCGATATGTGGCACGCTCCATGAGGACCCTGAGCGCGAAGAAAAGCTAGAGAGAAGTTGCTAATCTGTGAAGAAAGTGCTGGAAAATCAACAGCATCGTGCCTCGTTCGAGCGGCAAAATCACGTCGCTCGCGAGTTCAATCGACATGAGACCAATTCCATCGCGTACATAAGGTCTCGGGCTATCTCTGACCCCAACCCCGTACATGATGAACAATCGAATTCTGCACACAAAGCCGATGAAACGACTGCAAATTCTGTCTTCGAAATTCCAAATTCCGGCCAAAATTCCAAAGTTGAAAAATCTTTGTTCGAGCACAGAATCAAGCTGCCTCTATTGCCCCGTGATCGTAGCGGCATTCTCAGTGTGATCCAGCCAAGAAATCACAGAAAAACATCCAGGAATGAGCACAATATCGATCCGAAGTTTCAAGATTTAACCAAAATTCAAGTCACATGATCGTGCCGTAAAAACACTATCCATGGCTCAAAGTTGGTATCAAATCGATCGTCATGCTGATCCCTATGGGAAAAAAATCATCTTTCGATCAACCGGGCATCAGAACGACCTCGGATCATCCATGAAAAATCAAGCACATTCTAGGGCAACACATGAACTGTTCTGAAATTCCACAAATTGTTAGGAAGCGACAAATCTGTTATTTTGCACCCTATTTTCTAATTTCTTTTAATTCAATTTAATCTTAATTTCCAGCAATTAGGGTTACTTTTGATCATCCACCCATGTTTGGGGCAAATTCTATATATACTACATATCATCATTATACACGAGGGAAGGCAATACACACACACACACACAGAGAATACACAAAGAGAGTTTTTACTTAATAAAGTTTCTCTTTCTTCTCGTTGTTGGGTCACATTTGGAGAGAGAGAGAGTAAGGTGAGAGAAACTTTTGGATTGGTACCCCTGGGCTCAAGGTAAACCTTCTCTCTCTTCTTTTTCTTTTCTTCTTCTCTCTCTTCCTCTCCTTCTTCTTCCTCTTCTCCATCTAAGCTCCCCTCAAAGGTCATGCATAGCAGTGGCAATGTTGTACATTCCTCTCTTGTGGTCTCACAGGTCGCAGATGGCTATGGGAGCGCCATTCACGAGCCTCCTTCTCCTTCTGTTCGTCCATCTCTACTTCCCAATGAAGCATGCAAACAGTGTTGCTCATCGTCGATCGTAGACCCATCTTTGACTCCTCAGTGAAGAGCGCAGACAATGAAACTCATTGCGTGCCTATCGCAGCCCGCGAGAGGTCTTAGCAATGTCTATCACCGCCCATGGGCTTTCTTCATGTGCATGGTACCTATCGCCGTCCGCGAGCCTCCTTTGTGTGTTCAGTGCTCATCGCCGCTCCCCCCCTACGTGCGACGCCTACCACCGTGCGCCTCATGAGAACTATCGTCAATCGCTTTGCAAATGGTTATTACAGCGCTCTTCATGAGAGGCTATCGCTGCCCCCGTAGGGGTGCACCGCCTTCTTGTGTTGCCAACCGCAATGCCTAGTGTCGTCTGTAGTTCCTTGCTTCCCCTCATGTCTCGAGCAGTAGTGTCTAGCGCCGTCCAATAGTCATGACACTACTACTCCACAGTCGTGGGTGGTGACGCCTAACGCCGTCAGGACCATACCTCTTTGCTATCACGTGCCTTCTCTTCATTCTCTCCTCTTCTCACTTGGTTGAGGTCGACCTAGCCTATCACCACCATATCGGCCTCGGTTTTGAGTAGTCTTGCCGTCGTGCTGGTCCTGGGTACCATGCCCATCTTGCTACCACTTCGAGTCGGTCACTGTCCGGCTATTAAGCTAGTCTTGTCCCTTCATCAAGTTTTCTTCTCTTTTTTATCTTTGCTTGAAACTTCTACTCCATCATCCTAACCTCTCACATTCTTAGCCACATGAATGTGCATTGCCCTAAGACAAGGGTAGGTCTCTCCGACCCACTTGTCTTGTAAATTAATCATAGCAGTGCTATGCAGAAAGACAAGGAGATTATAGGTCAAGGGAAGCGATTCCGAACCAGCTAAAGCAGCTGGGGGGCTTTTCGATGTGATCTAAGAGAGCGCCCACGCAAGCCAGCGCGAGTAAGTCCCGAACCCACCTAAAATTCATCTCTCATCAATTGGTATACCTGCCCTTGCGCTTGGGCAAGGTTCTAAGAGAGCGATCTCAAATCCCGGGTTCACTAGAAACCCGAGATACGTGCCGCCTAATCATCTAGATCTGGAAGGCGAGATCGATGCACCTAACCAGGCGGAACCACATCGCTGCCCATATCTTCTCTCTCTTTATCTTCATCTTACACATATGGTGGAAGCACATCGTCACCCATGTCTTCTGTCTCTTTTTCTTCGGCTGACATAGACGGTAGAAGCACATCACTGCCCATGTCTTCCCTCTCCTCTTCTTCATCTGACACGGACGGCTGAAGCACATCACCACCCATGTCTTCTTGTAGACACCCCATTTTAAAGCTGGTAAATTCTATGGTTTCTGAAATCTTAGAACCACACATAACCTAGTAAACCGAAATCCATAGTTCACATAGCCTACCTTGTGATCCGCAACCAACTTACCTACTCAAAACCTTGCAGAAACCCTGATTTGACCTAGATTTCTGTAAAAGCATTGTTTTACCAAAAAAATCATTTAAAATAGTAAAAAAATTCATTTTGATCCAAATTTTCTCCAAGAGCTTCACAAGAGGCTGAGGAACACACCTGAAAATAAAAAAAAAATCAATTTCAACAAGTTTTGATTTCGGCAACACGGGGCGTGCGCCCAGGCGACATGACTCGTGACGCCCAGCTGACATACCCATGCCACCCAGATCTGGGACCCTCAAAAATGAGTTTTGACTGAGTTTTCTGGTTGGTTTAGGGAATATATTCTCCCTAAAATATTCCCCCCCCCCCCCCCCATTTGAGGATCTTTTGGGGACCATTTAGTGGGGATGGAGAGAGAAACTTTTGGGAGGGGAGTCAGAAAAGGAAAGGCTAGAGAGAGAAAAAACCTAGCAGAGAAAAATAAACAGAAGAGATAGACATGAAAAACCTGAAGGCAGTTACAAGAGAGAAACCCCTGGAAATTGCGTTAGGAAACCATATACCCCTGAGAGAAACCCCAGATCTACTCTTAGGACATCAGAGATACCTTCATTTAAATATCTCTTTGATTTTTCACGGTAAACAGTTTGGCGCCCACTGTGGGGCGAATTAAGCGTGATCCGAGCATCAAAATTTTGAAAATCTCATAATATTTTGAAACTTTGCAAGACTTTTCTACGTACCATATTGTGACTATTCCCAAAGTTTCAGGTCAAAATAAAATATTGAAAAATAAAAAAAAAATATTTTTCTGTTAGATATATAGTCCCCTCCTGTCACTCTATTTTAATTAATTTTCATCAAAAAAAATATTATTTGATGTTTCTTCAAGTGTAAATTAAGGTTATTTTATCAATATATACAATAAAAAAATATAAAAAATATAAAAAAATTATTTTATGGGCAACACTAGGCATGCTGCCCAAGCGCTACAGAGCGTGCCACCCAGGCGACAAGGGTCGTGCCGCCTAGGTCCAAGCCGACACACTCTCTAGTGCCCTCTATCACCCAAGTCATAGGCTTTTAAAATTTTGCAGGCTGGGTCCTGGGTCTCTTTTGTGGCTGTTCATAAAATTTCAGAGCAAAATAAATTTTCACTATTTTTCTTGATACAGGTATGTTCTATCTGTTGTTCATCTGTTTCACTTTGTTTTAGTTTTATTTCGTCAAAATTATTATTTTTCTGCTTCTATAAGTTTCAGTAGCTTTATTTCATCAAGATAAACAAGATAAAAAAATTAAATTAAATAAAATTTGTTTTTTAGACGACACAGTCTGTGCTGCCCTATCACAGAGGTCCAAGAAAACTTCTGGGATCCCACGGCCTGTTCCAGAGCCTTTATTGTGCTTTTTCACCAAGTTTTGGCCTAAAATAATTTTTTAAAAAATATAAAAAAGTTATTTTGCTTCAGATAAGTCTGTCCTACTCTTGACTTTTTCTTTTTTATTTTAGTTTGTTAATTTTGACTGAATTCCTGTTTTCCTTGCTTTCATCACGCTTAGTTTAACTATGTTTCATCAAACTTAAAAAAATATAAAATAAAATAAAAAATAAAATAAAGAATACATCGAAGGCTGCTCGCACCCTCCCTGAACCATGTTCCGCTCGAGTCATCCTTGACTCGGGTCACACTCGACTTAGCACGAACTGTGCCTAGTTTCACTGCTTTGACCATATATTCTTAAGGGTTCTTCACCCCTCCATCTATATTGTGCCTCGAGCGAGTTTCACCTCGAAGCGCGCATCGTTAGGCACGATCAGCGTCGAGCGCTCACTTGTTTTCTTTCTTATTGTGTGCCTATGTGCTTGACTTTATTTTCATTTGCGTGCTTCTTTACACACTCTAGGACACATCAACCGGGAATCCGGGAAAACTACAAAACAAATATTTTGAAAACTCCCAAAATCCGCGTTAACGGCATGAGGGAAACCTAGCATTGAGAGTCAAGGCGGTCGGGATTCGCATAACTTAACTGTGAGCGCCCCTCCGTAATCCTTTTCCTCAAAGCAACTCCGCATATAGTAGGACCTAGTAGGATCTGGTGAACATCCTATAACAGGAGGCCAGTACCTATGTGGGGACCTATATCAGCCTAGCCGCATGTCAATAATTAGAAACCCACTCTCAAGACAAGCTTACCCATAATCTAACTACGTCAAACATTTTTGTGTGCTTACTTGCTTATTTCTGATCAGTTAATCTTAGATTCTAGTCCGGACCAGCTTTTGGTCTGAGCTAAAACTTCTCGATCCAAGTTCAGGCTTATACCTAGCCTAGACCAGGTCCGACCCAGGTTTTGCCTTAGTCCAAACCTAGCCCCCCTCTTAGTCCAAGCCGGAGGCTTGTTACTAGCTCATCTTTGATCCAGTCGAGTTCCACGTCTGGTCTAATCATTAAAACTCTCTAGGTCTAAGTCCAGGCTTATACTCAACCTATCCTAGGTCCTAACCAAGTTCACACCCAAGTCCTAACCCAGGCCCCCTCTTGGTCTGAGCTGAAAGCTCGTTCCTGGCTCATCTTTGATCCATTCCAGGTCCACACCTGGTTTGACCATTAAAACTCTTTGGGTCCAAGTCCAGGCTTGTACCCAACCTAGCTTAGGTCCGAACCAGGTTCACACCCAGGTACAAACCGGCCCCACTTGGTCCGAGCCGAAGGTTCGTTCTTAGTTCAATCTTGATCTAGTCCAGGTCCACATTCGGTCTGAGTTTCAAAACCCTCTAGGTCCAAGCCCAGGCTTGCACTCAGCTCAGTTCAGGTCCGAACCAGGCTCAGCACCCTGGTCCGAACCTAGACCCACCCTTGGTCCGAGCCAAGACTCGTGCACCATCTAGTCCAGATCTTAGTTTAGATTCTGGCATCGGCCTAAGCATAGGGTTGCCTCTAGAGTTAGACTAGGCTTACTTTAGTTCAGGGTCTGAAGCAAAACCCATTGAGTTTAGCAAGTCTAGGATCCAGTCTAGTCTTAGCCTAGGTCTTAATCAAATTTTTGCCCCTAAAATCAAGACTAGGTCTCCGTGAGAGCTTTGCGAAACAAGCCTAACCAACTGAAGGCCATATTTTCGCAAACATTGACCGGCGAGGTCTTGAACTGACATCAGAGAACAATGTTCGCTCAACCACACATCATTTCAGACAAAATGTTCAACCTATTCGTCTCTCACTGCTGCGGGTCGACACTAAGATCTCTCTCCCGGGGCAAGTTAAGTGCAACGAAGAAAAACCCAGGAAATCCTTCTAGGATTTCATCCGTCGATCCTGCGAGGTGGCAGTTCGGGCTGTAGAATGCCCACTGACAGACCCACCAAAATCTCCATGGCCTTAGAGAACACTGCTCCTGAATTCAGGACCTTTTTCAATCAAGGCCTTATCCCCCACTCTTTCGACTCCATGATCAAGCGGGTGGCACGACATGAAAGGGCGAGAGGGACACCCCTCAGCACCAGGCCTGATAATAAACCAATTAATTACCCCCCAAAATAAGAGCAAAAATAATAACAAGGGGAAGGCTTTCTGTCAGGTTAACGAGATTGTCATTAATGGACCGGCTCAACGTTCAGCCACTCAACACAACAATTAGAACCAAAATCGAAGGGGTCAGCCTAGAGGCAACGCTCGAAATAATAACCAAATGCGAGAGGATGATTTCACTCCTCTCAAAGACCCGCTGGAAAAAGTGCTAGAATTACTCCTAGTAAGAAACATGGTTTATCTACCAGCACCATCTGAACCACCATTTCAAGTCACGAACAAGAGCAGGTGGTGCAAATGGCATCATACCCATGCACATGATACCCAACACTGCATATACTTGAAACGAGTAATTCAAAGGTTAATCAATTGGAGGGACATCACTGTTGCGCCTAAAAATCAACCCGTTGAAGAGCCTAATCAAAAGATGGGTATCTTCACAAATCTTCTCCCTAAAAATATGGTCACAATGACTGAAATGCTGGGAGCTCAAGACTACTCAAAAGAAAATGTTGTCATTCACATGGTTGAGAGTGGAGATAAAGAAGAAGATCCAGTCAATTCATAGTGGCTTGTGGTCATCATTTTCAAGAACCTGAAGAATATTTATTAGATCTTCTAAGAGGAAGGCCTTCATCTCCAAACCTCGACAACCTGCCCAAATAGGATCAATATGGCGAAGATGATATGCCAGAAATCGATATGGTTAGAACCAATGACAAGGCGTCATCTCCCAAACAAGGGGCCAACATCCCGAATCTCCCATTACTCTTGGTAGGGCTGACCTTATCGAGCTTCAAGCTAGCGAGGTTGATTCCGTAACTCGAAGAGGCTGAGTCTTCAAACCCGTCTAATTAATGGCCGACACTCTCGATGAAAGGATGGGAAACTCCTCAAGAGCCAGACAACCAACAGGGGTTGTAGATCTCGAGCCGAACAAGGAAATTCAAGGATCTACAACCACCTACGATCTACCGACTCATCACGGGAAGATCCAAGCTCAAATCTCCATCTTGGAGCTACTCATCAGCACACAAGGTCCAAATGGAAAGGGTCCTCACCAAGACACACATCCCGAGCAACACACAATTGGATGAGTTGTGCAACATGATCAAGCAACTAATGGCACCAACGCCAATCGTGTTAACAGACAATGACATCCTAGCTAGATTTCATTGCTTTCATGTCCAACCTCTGCACATCACTATTTTCATGCTAGGATATGAAATACGGAGAGTGCTTGTTGATAATGGGGCATCCCTAAACATATGCCCTATGAAAATGGTGAAGAAGGTAGGCAAAAGCCCGGATGACTTCGAGCCGTGTCAACTAACTATCGCTACGTATGATGGGACTAAGAGACAAGCTGAAGGCATACTACCTCACACACTTAAGATCGGCCTGGTCGTCCAAGTGATAAAGTTCTATGTCTTAGACATAAAACCTTCATCCAACATGCTTCTAAGAAGACTGTGGCTGCACGAAAACCTCATGGTCGCCTCTACATTCCATCAATGCCTCAAATTTCCAACAAAAAATGGTGTCGCGAAGGTATGCACTGACCCCCTTGCTTTTCTCAATCCTAGCATACATAACAGGAAGCTAGCCGTAGTGGTCGAGCTTGGAGAAATCCCACATAACAGGAAGCTAGCGGTAGTGGTCGAGCTTGGAGAAATCCCACTCGCTTCCTTCGAACAAGCCCATTGTGCCACCTTAGGCTTAAAGGCCGGCGACCCTGTTCCTCAAATTTTGCAAATATCTGCATCGATGGAGGACATTATCCAATGTCAACATCGGTACGGTTTCGGGTCCCTCGAAGCTTGGCACATGCTCCTCTCCTAAGGCTTCCAACCAAGCCAAGGCCTGGGGAGTTAAGGGCAAGGTTAAAGGAGGTGATTTCTAAATCACCCCAAGCCAAAACTGAAAACGGGAATCGAAGAGGACTAGGGTGTTCTCTCACTTTATTTCAAAGTCGGATGAAGCCTTCAAGCTATCCAGGCTTTGTATCCGGAGGCATCCAAAGCCTCGGTCCTCTCGATGCCCATCCTTCAAAATGGCCAAAGGTGATCCTTGATTCCCCAACAGGGAATAACTCTTCTTCCACATCTCAGCACACATAAGAACTAGGAATTGAAGACCTTTTCACTAACCTGGATTTGAAGGTATGCATAATCGGCTCTGACACAGCCAAGTGTGCTCGTTCGCCAACTCAAACTTAGGAACATAATTGGTCGATCACTCCTCTATCTCGAGAATCACTGGAAGCATACAAGCGGCACCTCCAAGTCTCGGTGTCAAAAAATGGATAGGTGTAAGGTGTTGTCCGGTCCTCAACATTTCTCTCTCGAGTCCCATAAGGGACACCTCTTGCGACATTTCAAAAACCATGGAAAATTAAAAATGTGAAAAAGCTGATAATAATGAAAAAAAATTTTCAAAAACGACGCTCACTCAAGATAGCCGAATAACAATGCATAACACCCAAGACGATGAATTGGACGACCAATATGAAGATCAAGAAAGTCAAGAGCCTGAAGAAATCTCTCAACCTTAGGAACTTACTTCCCAAGTTGAGCAATTCAAGAAGAGGCTCGTTGGTGACCCAATGGCTATCATCGAAGAGACGATTGACGTAAACCTAGGATCTGAGAAGGACCCAACGTTAACTAAGATTGGAACCTCCTTATCTTCTGAGGAGCGAGAAAATGTGATTTCCTTTCTCAAAGAATATCATCATGTCATCGCCTAGTCATACGAGGATATGCTAGGACTAGATCCCACATTGGTGCAACATCACTTAATATTCAACAAAGAGGCAAAGCTTGTAATCCAAAAACTCTGACGTCAAAAGACCCACCTTGAGCTCAAAATTAAAGAAAAAATCGACAAACTGCTTAAGGCGAAGTTCATTACCCATGTCGATTACTCAGAATGGTTGGCCAATGTAGTGGTCGTACCTAAGAAAGACGGGAAGATTCAAGTGTGTATCGATTACAGAGACCTCAATAAGGCATATCCTAAAGATAATTTTTCATTACCAAACATATATGCCTTGGTCGACAACACAGATGTTGTCATTCATGGATGACTTCTCGGGTTACAACCAAATCCTAATAGCAGAAGAAGACCAAACCAAGACGTCATTCATAATACAATGGGGAACCTACTGTTACAAAGTCATGCTCTTCGGTCTCAAAAATGCGGGAGCAACTTATCAACAGGCAATAACTAGCATCTTCCACGATCTAATGCATACCATTATGGAAGACTATGTTGACAACATTCTAGTCAAGTCGAAGACCAAGTCAGATCATCTCACCAACCTGAGAACCATTTTCAAAAGACTCCAAAAACATCAACTCTAACTCAATCCATAAAAATATGCCTCTGGAGTTGAATCCGGCAAATTACTAGGCTTTATAGTAAGCCAAAGAGGCATAGAGGTGGACCCATCTAAAATATAAGCCATCACTGAAATGCCTCTTCCTCGAAACATCAGAGAAATCCATGGGCTTCAAGGTCGCATACAAGACATAAGGCATTTCATTTCGCAACTGACGGATAAGTGCGCACCATTCAATGGACTCCTTAAGAAGGACACTCCATTCATATGGGACAATGAATGCCAAGAAGCGTTCGATCAAATCAAGGAGTACCTCACCAAACATCCTATCGTTAGTCCTCCTAGTTCAGATAAACCCCTATTCCTAGACATGTCAAGGAAAGACAAGACCAAGGGGGCAATGTTAGGACAATATAATGACCATGGAAAAGAACAAAGGTATACTATATCAGCAAAACCATGGCGACTATGAGACAAGATACACAGATGTGGAGAAATACTGCCTAACACTTGTGTGGCTAATGCAGAAACTAAGACATTATGTCTTATCTCATTCAGTCAAGCTCATATAAAAAATTGACCAACTCAAGTACCTATTGGAGAGGCCAGTCCTCAATGGACATTTGCCAAAGTGGAGAATGCTATTGCGCGAGTTCGTGATCGAGTATGTCACTAAAAAATCGGTCAAAGGACAAGTCATTGCTTACCACTTAACTAAACACGCACTGCCAAACAATATTCCCGTTAACATGGATCTCCCCAATGAGAACCTCTTCACAATTGAGGACTCGATTTAGGAGCTATACTGAGACGGTGCAAAGAACGAATACAGGTAAGGTATAGGAGTAATACTATGGTCATCTGAGAAGATTTTAATGCCAACAGCCATCAAATTGAATTTCCCATGTACCAATAATGTTGATGAATAAGAAGCCTTGATAGCCAGGCTCGAGAATGCCATGGGAATGAAAATCCAGCAAATACGAGTGATTGGTGACTCCTACTCGTCATAAACCAAGTTCAAGGGATTTGGAGGGTGAAAGAAGAAAAACTCACACCTATCAAGAAAATATGGAAAAGATGATTCCATATTTTAAGAAAATCACCTTTCAATATGTAACAAGGAAAAATAATCGGTTCGTCGACATCCTTGCAACCCTTGCTTTGATGGTTGATATTCCTCCAGAAATCACCACATTTTCATTCTATATCAGAAACAAACATGACCCTTCTCCATCAAGGATCGAAAAAGAAATAGAGCAAGAGAATGATAATGATGGGGAAGTATCTTCTATGGTTTCAGATGTGCAAGTCCAAGCAACATCACGGTTCTACGATGTTTTGTCCTTGCTAAAAGATGGTTTATACTTCGAAGGAGCCATCAAAAAGGATAAAGAAGCCCTTCGAAGGTTTCCTATGGGATTCTTACTAAGATGTAATCTCCTATTCAAAAAGTCCTTCGATGGCATCATTCTATGGTGCCTCAATCAGCCAAAAATTGACCAAGTACTAACAGAGTTACACAATGAAGGAGGTCATTCTGGATAGCCGCCTTAGCTCAGAAAATCAGGCACCAAGGCTATTACTAGACCACTATGTCAACTCTATGGAGACCTCATCCATGCACCGTCCGTATCACTCAACTCAACATCGCCCATATGGCCCTTCGCCATGTGGGGTCTTGATGTCATTAGAATGATATCACCAAAAGCCTCAAACGGCCACCATTTTAAATTAACGGCTATAGAATACTTCACCAAATGGGTAGAGGCCATGTCATTTATTAAAATTAAAGGCCAACATATTACCCGTTTCATAAAGAATAACATTGTATTCAAAGTTGGAGTTCCTGAGTCAATCATCACTGACAACAAATCCAATCTCAAAAATGAAAAGGTCACTGGTGTGCAAAAAGTTTAGGATAACACAAAAATTCTCCACACCTTACTACCCTTAAGGAAACAGACAAGCAGAAGCCACAACTAAAGGACTTCTCATAATCATAGACAAAATAATAGAAGGTAGGAAAGATTGACATGAAAAGCTAAATGACACCCTATGGGCCTACCGGACAACTGAGAAGACTCCTACTAGCATGACCCCATACTCATTAGTGCATGATATGGAAGCAGTGCTACCTATCGAGGTTGAGATACCATCTCTTTGAATCCATAATCATAAAAATTCAAATGAAGAACAAAAGATCGAAGCACGAATCACTGTCCTCGTTGCTTTGGATGAAAAATGACCACGAGCAACACAAAATATCGTTGCTTACCAGTGGAGAATCGAAAGGGCGTATCAAAGGAAAATTTTCCTCAATAATTCAAAGAAGGGGATATGGTACTCAAGAAAATCTTCCACACTCCTGCAAATCCACACGCTTTAAGAAAGTTCAAACCTAATTGGGAGCGGCCATTCGTGGTTATCTGAGTGCATGAAATAACTTCTTATAAGATAAAAAATTATGAGGGGTACGAACTCAACGACCCCATTAATGCAATGTATCTCAAAAAATACTACTCGTAAAGGGCTAAAAGACGTGGTGAAAACCTAAAAAGGCATCACAAAGAAAAAAAAACAAAAAGCAAAACATTGGACATGGTGAAAACCTAAAAAGGCATCATGGGTAAAAAGAATAAAAATATCTCCAAGAAGGAGTGTTTGAACATATTTTTTAGCACCTTGGTCCCTGATAAGAAGCAGGTCAATAAAAGCCTACAAAATAGTTGAAATTCTTGATAGTCTCCGAATGACCCCAAAATTCGTTAAGAGCTTCATCAATACTTCAAAAGACTACCTGCCAAGTTTCATCGTGATCAGACATGTCTAAGGCAGTGAACACAAAGAAACAATTTCAGCAAAATCAATCTCTAGCACCCTGAAGTGGACCTTGTAACTAGAACCATACTTTTGGTGTGTCAAACAGCTATGGGACCACCTCCATTAGATCCGACATGGTTGAAAACCTTTATGGGTCAAGTTTTAGCTTAATCAAGCACTCCAAGGCAAAGTTATGGGTAAATATCAAAAAGGGGTGGGCCGCACACGATTCCCGTGTAGCCTCACTGCATCAAAACACCATTAGAGGTGGTTGTTTTTACAGTCATGGGCAGTCATTTTTGGGGCATATATCTCACTCGTTTCAAGTCAGATCGCTCCTAATTTGGTGAGCGTGTACGTCTCGTCAAGACGAATAATTCGATTTGTGGTACGACCCATGACGACACCCTAGCAAAGAGAAAAACTCAATGAAAGTCACTGATTCGTGAATGAAGTTGCAGAAAAATGAGCAACAGCATGCCTCGTTCGAGCAGCAAGATCACGATGCTCGCATACCCGATCGGCACGAAACCAATTGCATTATGTGTATGAGGTTTGGGTCTATCTCTGGTCCAAATCTCACGTATGGTGAACGGTTGGATTTCACATATGAAGTCATCAAAGCTTCTGTAAAATCCAACCGTCGGATGTCAAGATTCCGGTCAAAAACTCAAAACGATAAAATCTTCATTTGGACACGAAATCAATCTATGTTTGTTACAAGGTGATCATGATGGCATGCTCTGTGTGATTCAGTGAAGAAGTCATGAAGAAACATCGAGGAACGAGCACACAATCGATCCAAAGTTTTCAAGATTCATCCAAAGTTCAAGTCTCGTGATCATGACTCAAAGACATGATTCATGGCTCGAAGTTGGTATGAAAATGATCGTCATGCCGAGCCCTAAGAGAAAACAATAATCTTTCAATCAAACGGGCATCAGAACGACCTCAAGGAAGCCACGGAAGATCACACAAGTTCTCAGGCAGTAGCAGGGATGGTTCTAAACTTCCACACATTGTTAGGCAGGGGCAAAACCATCCTTTTGCACCAATTTTTAGACTTTCTTTAAATTCAATTAAATTGTAATTATCTTCAATTCTAGGTAGTTTTTGGGGTACACCCATGTTTTAGCCCAATTCTATATAAACAGGCAACGCCTCATTGTACAAAGGACAGATTCATTCTTGTTGGATCAATCATTAAAATTTTGATTGATGCTTGAGCTTGTGGGTACATCTTGGAGAGATAGAGTGGAGAGAGAAGAAAAGGACCGATACCCTTTGAGTAAGTAACTTTCTCTCTCCTCCGCTCTTTCTCTCCTCCCATCTATCTCTCTCCTCCCCTTTTTCTCTCCTCCCCTCTTTCTCTT
This sequence comes from Amborella trichopoda, assembly GCF_054954075.1. Lineage (NCBI taxonomy): Eukaryota > Viridiplantae > Streptophyta > Magnoliopsida > Amborellales > Amborellaceae > Amborella > Amborella trichopoda. The sequence goes on along the minus strand of NC_142348.1, from coordinate 26,359,603 downwards.
CTCCCATTTATCTCTCTCCTCCCTTATCTCTCTCCTTCCCTCTTTCTCTCTCCTCCCTTCTTTCTCATCTCTATCTCTATCTCTTTCTCTCTCTTCTTCTCTTCTCTATCTCACTTTCTCTCTCTTTTTTTCGCTCTTCTCATCTCTATCTTCTTTTCTCTCTCTTCTCATCTCTATCGCTTCTTTTCTTTCTCTTCTCATCTCTTTCTTTTCATCGCTATCTCTCTTTTCTCTCTTCTCTTCTTTCATTCTCAATGTTGGGTGAGGTTTTCTCTCTCTTCTTTTTTCATTCCCAATGCCAGGTGGGGTTTTCTCTCTCCTCTTCTATCATTCTCAACATCAAGTGGGGTTTTCTCTCTCTTCTTTCATTCTCAACGTCGAGTGGAATTTCTCTCCTCTTTTGTCACAGTCAGCAAAGCTTAGCACCAGTTGGATTTCTCTCTTCTCTTCTATCACAGTCGGTGAAGCTTAGCGTCAGTTGGATTTCTCTCTCCTCTTCTATCACAGTCGGTGAAGCCTAGTGTCGATTGGATTTCTCTCTTCTCTTCTATCATAGTCGGCCAAGCTTAGTGCCAGTTGGATTTTTCTCTCCTTTTCTGTCATAGTCAACGAAGCCTAACACCAGTTGGATTTCTTTCTCCTCTTCTATTGCGGTTGGTGAAGCTTAGCGCTAACTCGATCTCTCTCTCTTGCTTCTCTCCCACCACAACTAGTGCAAGCCTAGCAGCGGCTGGTTCTCTCCTTCTCTTCTCTTTTGTCACAATCGGTGAAGCCTAGTGCTGGCTAGATTTCTCCCTTTTCTTTTGACACTGTTGACAAAGCCTAGTGTCGATTGCATTTTCTCTCTCCCCTCCTCTGTATAACACAGTCGATGAAGTCTAGCACTAACTGCATTTTCTCTCTCTTCTTTCCAGCACAGTCGGCAATGGTTAGCACCAACTGCATCTTCCTTCCCTCTCTCTCTATTATCATGTCGTCTTTCATACTCTTCTCTTCCTTTCTTCTCCCTCCTTCTTTATGTTCCCTTCTTCTCTCATTTCGTCATAACCATCATTCCGCTACTCTTTCGTTCGACTAAGAGGGATTGAGGTTAGCCTCTCATGGTAGTCCTGTCGTCTAGCCGTAATGTTGTTGTGTCAGGATTACTTGGCCTACTTTATTGCCACGACAGACTAACCATTATGTGTAGCTAGTCAGTACTGGCAATAACGTCTAGTAGTAATCTTGTGAGTCGGTCTTAGTTACCGAGCCCATTTTTCTACCACAGCAGCCCAATTACTCACTAGCTTGGCCACCGCTCTATCCTCTTGGTCAATCTAATTCTTCTGTTCTGTCTTTCTTCTCTTCTTCTTTTTGAATGCGCATGCTTGTGTACGTTCATTAAAAAGGAAAAGGGTGAGGTCTGACCCACCTGTCTTATAACCTTTGCCATATATGTGTGTGATTGCAGGAAACAAGAAGATTACAAGCTAAGGGAGGCGATTCCGAACCAGTTTTATTACTGGGGGGGCTTTCTTCGTGATCTAAGAGGGTGCCCACGTGAGCCAGCCCAAGTAAGTCTCGAACCCACTATTAAATTCCTCTCTCACCGGTTAGTAACACCTGCCCCCGTTCTCGAATGAGGTTCCCAAGAGAGCGATGTCAAAAATGTCTCGGGTCTTCCCTCGAAACCTGAGACGCGTGCCGCCTGATCCTCAAGAGGATCCGGAGGGCAAGATTAAGGCACTAAACCAATGAGCTTTCGATGTAAAGCACTCAAGTACAAACAAGCACTTGTAAGTTCCAATAATACTGCACAAGCAGACCTTGAGGAAGAAGACTCCTCCTAAAACCCTGTAGGTTCCCAACAGAACTAACTCAGAAAGATGTAGGAGGGTGACATGAATGGAAAACCGAAGTGATTTCGATGAAACCTGGAAAACGTTGAGACTCCTCCAAGATGAAAGCCCGGCAAGAATCCAGAGAACTCTTCATGAATTCGTGAAGCATTAGATGAAAGCTCCAAAGGTAAAAAGACAACTTCAGGACCTTTGAGTTCTCACTATCCCACAAGGAAACCCTTTCATCATCTTTGGATAAAACATAATAAAGAAAATAACCACCAAAGCGGCCATAGGTGGCAAAACTGTAAGGCCCGTCCCTTTTGAAAATGTTGTTTCAATTTGATTATTAAAATCATCCATTTTCAAAAGCTTTCTCCTTTTATAATGGACTTCCTCCATCACTATAAGAGGCTAAATTGTTAGTCAACCTGGCCTCATTGTCGAAGCCCACTTCCTATGCCTGCTATGAAGGCTCGAAACTAGTCAGGCACTCCATGGTTGTATGAGTATAACTGCCAACTACCACTTATCAGAGATGGGTGAACATCACCAATGACGATATTGGTTAGTCTGGGAGCGTTTTTCTCTTGACTGGATCCCCTGAGGCAAACTCATCCCTGTATGTACGTAGGATGACCCAATAGTGGAAAATTTGAGATAAAAGACCCTACAACTAGGGGACTGAGTTTGTAAAAATTGAGTTTAAAAAGTGTGCGCAAAGAAAGTATTCCACTATGCATCGATGAATCAATAGCACATGCACAAGTTAAAAGACCCCCAAATAGGGGCAATAAAAAAAAAAGGAAAAAGAAGAAGGATACCAAGCAAGAGAAAGAAGCCTGGGTAGAACGAAAATAGAAGCAATATATACATATGAAGTTCCAGAGTAGTCCTTACACAAAAAAAAAAAAAAAGAGACGAAGGTCACTTCTTTGATACTGAATCCTCCTCGACCCCTGCTGTATGACTGCTCACCTCTCCCTCCAATCTCGATCGAACCTGCCTCGAACCCCTCATCATCTGAGTAGACGCCCAAGACTGTGACTGATTCATCTAAGTAGACCCCCAAGACTGTCCATAAGACCCTTCACGTCCTCCTTAAGCTCGTGACATTCATCTCTGACCGAATTCTATTGAAACAACAACATGAAATGAGAGAGGCTGTGATATATATATATATAGACATAAAAAAAAAAAAAGGGATATAAGAGTAAAGCATACCCTCTCTGATTGGTAGCGGTCTACGCGTCTCTCTAAATCTCTAATACGGTCTAGAGATGGTCCAGGAAGAGTAGGAGCAACAAAAGAGGAGGATGGTACTGATCGTACTCTCTCCAGCTCGTACCTCAAAGAGTCATGCTCCGCCACCATCCTATCAAAATTCTGGCGCAGATGCTCAAAATCCTCTGCTACTGAATCCCGCTCCTCAACCGTTGAATCATGTTTAGCACGAAGGGATGCTACTTCATCAGTAGACGATCGGCCCTCATCAAGATAAGCAGTCCTCAACTCCCGCATCAACCCCTCACCATGTTCAGTCAGAGTGGATATCTCTCAAAAGAGCCCTATATCTATCATCATACTGAGACAGAGAGATACCCTCCTCTTCCTCCTCGCCAATAACTAGGGCAGCCCTACTCGTCCATTTCTCTATCCAAGGAGCCATCTCTTGGAGATAGGCATCCTCATCGATGGTGCTAACCATAATGGGAGTCCATGGTCGGGTAATCTCACAGGATGTCTGAGGAAGGCCAAGCTAACAGTAGACTCGACCAGGGAAAGTGGGCATCACCAGAAACATGCAAATTAGATGAACCGTCATTTGAAAAGCTTGAGAAGAAGACGTGTAAACAACAGGGATGAGCTAACTCTCATGGGAGTCCAGTCGATCTAGAAGTAAAAAATGGATATGTCAAAGTCAAATAAAGAAGGAGAAAGAGGGGAAGAAGAAGAAGAAAACGAAGAAAGAACAGATAAAGCACATAACTCACATCCCCTACGGCCTAAGTGTCCAAGAACAGCGAGTAATACAACTGCGAAGGGATCCTCTCAGAATCCCACACTCCATATGACCAGCAATGAATCGTTGGGAATGATGGCGTCAGTCGACCTGGGAAGAGGGCAAGGAATAGTGATGCTCCAACGCCCAGAACTGGAGGAAGATCGAAAAACCCCCCAAGTAGCGGGCTCCTTTGGCGACACTACACAAGTGATGATGCAGCCAGCCCACGATCACTAGACCCCACGCCACTCGCTTCAAGTAGTCTAGCCGCTTGGTTGCCCAAACCACTGACAAATGGGCTCGACCCTTGGATCGATCCACAAATAGAAACTCCCTGAACAAGTAAGCAAGGAAGGCCCACAGAGAATATATCTCACTATTTGAAAGAGGACCACGATCAATGCTCAGATCCACCTCCTCCCGGAACACCTCTTGCTCATCCTCGATCATAGTCCGCTCATGCGCATACCAGATCCTCTCTCTTTCTTGCTCTCACCACTCCTCATCAGTAAGCAACACCTGAGGAGGCACCGTGTCCTCATCAAAAAAATGCGCTCCCATAACCAAGATCGAGGATGTCACACCCGACTCCCTCTGCATCCCCTGATGATCGAACAACACCTCTGGACAAAGGGTGACTAGACTCACCCTACACCGACACAATCACCCCAGCACCATCCTCTTCCACAGGGACCTTCCCCTTATGGGATGGTCTCCTACCCACAAAAACTTAAACCTGGGGAGCACGGCCACCCATCATCCTCTCTGCACGGTGGGGTACTCCAGTAAATTCCCACCTTTGCTCCCCAAGGTGGATCTCTGAATCATGCCTTCCCCTGACCTTTTCAAAAGGAATACCTAGTAACTTCTTGCATTTAGAAGCATAACTGGTAGACATCCCTGGGGGAATACTCAAGAAAGGCTCGCCATCACTCCGAACCCTAAGAATTTGGGTAACATCCTCAAGGGTAGGGGCAAGGTCGCCACATCGCAGCAGAATGGAACAAGTCTTTGGTCTATATAGGAGACATAACTTCGTAATCAAGGCATGATCTAAGCTAAAGGCCCGATCCGGCAGACCTCGCATAGACCAATACGGGCAAGAGCCTGCCTCTGCATAGGGGTCAACAACGCCGCCCATTTGCGACTAGCAAATAGATGAGATCTACAAGGGGGGAGAGTCATCAAGCTCAAGCCATCAAGTTCTCATGCTTCATAAACAGTAAAAAAAAAAAAAATTCACCTCACTACAAGGGGATTTGCATACAGGGTTATTCTGGTCAATCTTCACTTGGGAGCATTTTACACCCAAAAGGGCAATATGGTCATTCTACTATCCCTAGTTTATGGGGGCAGAAACAGTAATTCAAAATTACCCCCGAAAAAAGAGTTCACACTCAAGGGTAATTTGGTCATTTTATACTCAGTAGTATTTTACACTCAGAAGGGCAGTTTGGTCATTCTACTATCCCTAGATTGTGGGGGCAGAGACAATTATTCAAAATTACCCCCAAAGCGTAGAGTTTACGCTTAAGGGTATTTTGGTCATTTTGCACTCAGAGGTATTTTGGTCATTTAACACTCAAAAGCACAGTATGGTCATCCTACCACCCCTAGTTTATGGGGGCAAAAAAAGTCATTCAAAATTACCCTTGAAAAATAGAGTTCACACTCAAAGGTATTTTGGTCATTTTGCACTTAGGGGTATTTTGGTCATTTTACACCCAGAAGCGCAGTATGGTCATCCTACCATCCCTAGATTATGTGGGCAGAAACATTCATTCAAAATTACCCCCAACAGGTAGTGTTTACACTCAAGGGTATTTTGGTCGTTTTACACTCAGGGGCATTTTGGTCATTTTACAACCAAATGGGTAGTATGGTCATCCTACCATCCCTAGACTATGGGTGAGAAACAGTCATTCAAATTACCCCTGAAAAACAGAGTTTACACTCAAAGGTATTTTGGTCATTTGGCACTCAGGGGTATTTTGGTCACTTACACCCAGAAGCGCAGTATGGTCATCCTACCATTCCTAGATTTTGGGGGCCGAAACATTCATTCAAAATTACCCCGAACGGGTAGTGTTTACGCTCAGGGGTATTTGGGTCATTTTGCACTCGGGGGTATTTGGTCATTCTCAATCGTAGCCTATTCTGAACTTGTCCACATCCTTGGCTAACCATCCTCACCAAGGCTATCTCAAACCATCTCAACCTAGTTCCCAATGATCTAGGCTTTTAACCGAACAGTTCACTAGCATGTCAGAAGCATTTTCGAATGAAGATTCCGAGCATGTTTGTGCATCTTTTTTGAAAATCTTTTGATCACAACAAAAGTATTCCATTAAATCTTTACAAGTCATCTTTTATTTCGGAAATTGGAAAACAAGATCATTTTTTTTTAGGCCCTCCCATGTCGAGGCAGGTGATGTGCAATCCTCAAAAATACCAACATCCATTAGAGCATTTCATCAGACCTTTCAAAAGCTGGAGGCTTACGTTCTCTTGCCCATTTGTTCTCGAAATATGACTCAATCCGAGTGTCCACTGAAGTTTTTCGCCATCCATCCTCGACAATCAATCCGATTTTGGTATGAAACGGAATTTTGGCAAGAAAAACCCAATAGGTGTAAGGGTTGGAAAGTTTGAAACTTCAAGAGAAGAGGGGAGGGAAGACCCCAAAACAAGTAAACGCAAAATCGGGGAGGGGCACCCCTTTTTAATTAAACCTGGGCTTGGAGGCACACCTCGTGCCGCCTGGGCGACACGGTCCGTATCGCCCAATCCCGAGCGACACGAGACGTGCCGCCCAAAAACTTGTTTTTTTTTTTCTAAAAAAAAAGATTATACAAGGGCTGCACGTCTCTTGCGGCTCGGGCAACACGATCCGTGACATCCAATTTTTATTTTAACAAAAAAAAATTATACATGGACGGCATGTCTCGTGCCACCCGGGTGACACAGTTTGTGTCGCCCAATTTTTATTTTAACAAAAAAAACAATCATATATATATATATATATATATATATATATATATATATGGGCAGCATGTCTCGTGCCGCCCGACGTGCCGCTCTGTCGCCCAACCCTCAGCGGCACCAGATGTGCCACCAAAAACCTCATTTAATTAAAAAAAAAGAAAAAAGAAATTTTGCAACGTGTCGTCACCTCATTTAATTAAAAAAAAAACCGAAGAACTTTTCTTTTGGGTGGGCAGCACGTTCCGTGTCGCCCAAATGTTCTTCGCAAATTTTGTCCCCGTCTAATCCCATGACATTTTAATAATAAAAAAATCATCTTTTTTATAAAATGACTATTTGAAATAAACTGGTTTCAAATGATTATTTTAAAAAAAAAAATCTTGTTTACAAAAATGACTTTTTGAAATAAACAACTTTCAAATGATTTTGAAGCACATTGGTTTCGAATATCCTATCAGATGCTCCATGGTGGCATGAGCCTAAACTGCCAACCAATTTTCAAAAATAACAATTTAAAAAAAAAAATATATATATATATATATATATATATATATATATTCAAAAAGAAATGCTCCTTAACGGCATGAGCTTAAACTGCCAACCAACTTTCCAGAGAATAAAATAAAAAAATGAATGAAAATTTCAAAAAATTCAATTAAAAAAAAAAAAAAGGAATAAAAACGCTCTCCGGTCGCATGAGCCTAATTTGCCATCCAATTTTTCAAAACATTTCAAAAAATTCAATTAAAAATAAATAAAAACACTCATCGGTGGCATGAGCTTAAACTGCTAACCAAAGTCTGATCCAAGGCACAACCACCCTATTTTAATGGAAAAACTTCAAACTTGTGCGACGTTAAAGAGCCGAGACAGGAAAAACGTTAAACTCGTGCGACGTTAAAGAGCAGATACAGGAAAAACGTCAAACTCGTGAGACATTAAAGAGCCGAGACAGGTAACGTCTAGCCCCGTATGATCAAATGTCGGATATGTTTACGGCACAACCACCATGTTCAATATGTTCAAGGCACAACCATCATCTTCGAAGGTCTAGCCCCCTATGACGCTAAAGGTCAGGTATATCTAGTTCAACGTCAAACTCGTGCGACATAAAAGAGCCGAGATAGTTAACGTCTAGCCCTGTATGACGTAAAATGTCGGATATGTTCAGGGCACAACCACCCTGTTCAATATTGTGCAGGGCACTACCATTCTATTCAATGTGTTCAAGGCACAACAACCTTGTTCAAACATCTATCCCCGAATGATGTAAAAGAGTCGGGTGTATGGTCCATCATTGCATGAAGCTAAACTGCTTAGAGGGATCTATGGTTGCAGCAATTAAAAGTGCTAACCAACCTTGTTTTTCAAAATATCTTTCTCTTTTCAAAATTTTCACTATATGTCTGGTGTTTTCAAAACCTTTAATTTCTTTGTTAAAATCGTAACATGTCCCTGCTCCGAGTCCTATTTTCAAGTCTCCCCCTAGGCTAGTTCCTTTTCGACGCCCGACCCGCCCTTATTTAGATGTTGGGGCAAGGCAAGCTCAAGGAAAGTATAGCCAGCTCCATCTTGGCTGGCATCCAGCTCTCGAGGGGGTGGGGCCCTGGAGCGAACTACTCATGTGCATTGTAGCACCAACCCAAGGGCATTTGGTTGGTGAGGAGCTACGATCCGGTGCCCCTACTTTCAAATTTCTAAAACATTTTCTAAAACGAAGGAGCTTGGACACCCATATATGATGAATACCGTATTGTCGCGTTTACCGCGTTGATGCCTCATCTCTCTCTTCGGATTCAGTCAGACAAGTATCTTCCTATAGAAGCCCCTTTCCTATAGATAGCCGTAGGAAACCCTAAGTAGATCAAAGAAAATACCAAGGATAAAAATTTCAAACTGCAAAACCCCTGAAGTCAAGTGGCACGGCCAGAAAATCTAGCTCGAGTTTCGTGCTTGTGTAACTCTCCGACAACGCCGAAAACCCTAGGAGGAAAAATGCCTTAAGTAGGTGAGTTCGGTGAGCACAATGACTTGTAGGGATAGTTGGTGTGCCCTCTGGCCACGTGACGTTATGACAAAATTTAAAATGTCTGCTTCATCTCACCTGCCCCTCGAAAGACAAGGAACGCCAGAGTATCTACTTCTTTGCCACTCGCCTGTCCCTCGAAGGATAGGGAGTGCCAAAGAGGGGCAACTGTAGACATCCCATTTTAAAACTAGAAAATTCTACAGTTTCTGAACTCTTAAGACCACACTCAACCTAGTAAACTCAAATCCATAGTTCACAAAGCCTCACTTGTGATCCGGAACCAGTTCGCCTACTCAAAACCCTACAGAAACCATGTTTTGATCCATATTTTTGTAAATGCCATGTTTTACCAAAACAATCATTAAAAATAGTAAAAAAAATCTGTTTTGACCCAAATTTTCTCTAAGAGCTTCACAAGAGGCTGAGGAACACACCTAAAAAGGAAAAAAAAGTCAATTTCGACGAGGTTTTGTTTGGGCGACATGGGGCGTGCCACATAGGCGACACGACCCGTGCCGCCCAAGCAACACGCCCCATGCCGCCCTGGCGACACGACGCGTGCTGCTCTGGTGATACAACCCATGCTGCCCAGATGACACGACCCGTGCCACCCTAGCGACACGACCTGTGCCACCCAGGTGACACGATCCGTGCCGCCCAGATCTGAGACCTTAAAAACACGTTTTGACTGAGTTTATTGATTGGTTACAGGAAGATATTCTCCCCAACAAATTCCAACCCACCCCCCCCCCCCCCCCCCCCCCCCCCTTCCCCTTCCTTTTGAGGATCTTTTGGGGATCATTTAGTGCGGATGGAGAGAGAAACTGAGGGGAGGGGAGTCAAAAAAGGAAACACTAGAGAGATAGAGAAAAATAAACAAAAGAGATGGACATGAAAAACTTGAGGAAGTTACAGGAGAGAAAACCCTGGAAATTATGTCAGGAAACCTTAGCTTCCTGAGAGAAACCACAGATCTACTCTTAGGACACAGACCAAAGCTACCCTTAGGATACAAAATCCCAAATCAAAGCCTTCACACCGAAGGGACTTGCTGGCTAATATCCGAATCAGACAGACGCAAGATGAACCGGTTCTGATATAGGCGAGCCCCAGATGGCTCGGGAGTCCTGGGCCATCCAGCCCAGTCTGGTACTCATTCTCTTTCATTTCTTCTTTATTATATTTTATTTATTTGTTTTGATCTGATTTTGATTTGTTTTGATTGAAAAATCGTATTTTGAATGCTTTGGATCATGCTGGCCCTGCCACAAATTCGAGGGAAGATCTACTCTTTCTGGGAAGATCTGATCTCAGATCTGAATTCGATTGTTCCCACGCTCTTTACCATTTTATTTCCTTCATTTTTCATCAGTTTAAAGTGTCAGATCGGAGAGACCTTCGTTTCAAGATCTCTTTGATTTTTCACCGTAAACACTTCTCTTTCTACTTCTTCGTCAAATACGTACAACGAAGGCACGTTGCCGCCCATGTCCTCTCTCTCTTCTTCTTCTTCTAATATGGATGGCGAAAGCACATCGTTGCCCATGTTTTCTCTCTCGTCTGATTCCTCTACCATGAGCAGCGGAGGCTAATTGTCGCTCATGTCCTTTCTCTCTTCTTACCCTCCTGTCATGGACAGAGGAGGTTCATCGCTGTCTATATTCTTTTTTTTCTTCCCTTTCATCGCCGTTAAGGTTCTCTCTTCTTTCTTCTCTCTCCATTTCTTCTTCTTCCTTTCTTCCCTTTTCTTTTCTTCTCCCTCTATTCCTCTTCTCTTCTTCTTTTCCCATGCACGACATCGGTAGTACTGTGCATGTCTCTCTTTCTCTCTTTTCTTTCTTCTCTATCTCTCGTTTGACCAAGCGAGGCTGTGACAAACATTGCCATGGTAGTCTTGTCGTCTAGCAGTATTGTCGTTGAGCCGGTGTTAATCATCGTACCTGCTTTACTTCCACGATAAGCTAGACATTATGCTAGGCTGACTGATGATTGTTCTGACGTCTAGTAGTATTTTTGTTGTGCCGGTCTAGTTACCGTGCCCATCTTGCTACCACGCCGAGTCAACCACTTGCTGATCTAGTTGCTCTGTTAGTGTCACTACCTAGTGAAAACTCCTCTAATCTACCTCTTTCCTCTTCTTTCATCTATTTCTATTTCTTACCCTTTATTTCTAGGATGTGCAAACCTGTGTACGAATGCTCAAAGACAAGGTGGGGTCTCTTTTGGTCCACTTGTATTGCAAAATTAACCATGTGTGTGTGGTTGCAAAAATAGGAGAATACAGGCCAAAGGAGACGATTTCGAACCAGTTTTATGACTGGCGGGCTTTCTTCGTGATCTAAGAGGGCACCTACGCGAGCCAGCCCGAGTAAGTCCCGAACCCACCTTAAATTCCTCTCTCATTAGTTGGTCCACCTGCCCTTGTTCTTGAGCAGGGTTCCCGAGAGAGAGATCTCAAGTCCCGGGTTCCCCCGAAACCCGAGACGTGCAACCTAATCATTCAGATCCGGAGGACAAGATCGAGGCACCTAACCAACGTGCAGTTGATAGAATCCCACCACTACCAGTAGTCCTTGGTCACACAACCCATGCTACCATAATGAGGGACCAAAAACTTGCTTAACCCCGAGAGGTCAAGACAAGTCTCCCACTCCATCCTCATGTCAAGGTTGGTATAGGCCTCACAACTAGTCCCTAAGGCCTCAGGGTCAAGCTGCCTTCCCTTTTTGCATACTTCTTCTCAAGGAATATGGAAGCACAACATCCCTGGTCCAAGCCGTGCGGACGTACGAAGAGGTGAGGGAAATAACCCTCTATGGCTATCATTTTGATACCAACTTCGAGCCATGAATCATTCTTTTGAGCCATAATTATGAGACTTGAATCTTGAATGAATTTTGAGAACTTCGGATCGATTGTGTGCTCGTTCCTTGATGTTTCTTTGAGACTTCTTCACGTACTCACACTGAACATGCCGTCACGATCACGTTGTAATAAACATAGCTTGATTTCGTGCCTGGATGAAGATTTTGCTGTCTTGTATTTTTTACCTGAATTTTGACATCCGGTGGCCGGAATTTATAGCAGCTTTGATGCCTTCATGTGTGAAATCTAACTGTTCATCGTACGCGAGGATTGGACCAGAGATAGCCTCAGACCTCACGCACATAGAGCAATTAGTGTCGTGTCAATCGGGTATGCTCATGATCTGGCTACTCGAGCGAGGCATTCTACTGCTGAATTTTCTTCATTTTCTTTCACGGATCAGCAACTTTCGTTTAGTTTTTCTCTTTGCTCGGGCGTCATTACGAGGTGTACCACCTATCGAATTGTTCATCTTGATGAGACGAACACGCTCATCAAATTTGAGAGCGAACTGACTTGGCAGGTGGTATTTTGAAATACCGATGAAGATCTTTACCAATTCTGAGACCATTCTGAGACTGTCAGGAATTTTCACTGTTGTATAGGCTTTATTGACCTGCTTCTTATTTATTCCGAATCAGGGACCAAGGTGCTAAAACATACGCTCAAATAGCTTGCCCCGCTAAATGTTGTGCTTCAAGAGAAATGAGATGGAAAATCATTCAGGAGCTTTTCTTCAGCTTTTACTTTTTTCCTTCCTCGCCATAGAACCACGTGAATGCCGAGGAGATTCACGTAATGGTGTAACTAGGCTTCTCTGACGTAGGGATGCATTGTTTGCGGGTCCGTTTGTGGAGACTTTAGGGGGAGAAGAGATAAATTGGTGGCGTTGTTTCCTACTACACCAAATTTTCTTTGGCCTTGGCTTTGTCAGTTTCTTGCCTTGGAGGGATGATGACTGGGCTACTTTGTCACCTAGCCTCATGGAGAGAGAGGTCCACAATAGAAGAAGGAGAGTGCACACACATTTCATGCATGGGGAGAAGGTCCATAAGAGAAGGAGAAGATATGCACATTTCATGCATGGGGAGAAGGTCCATAAGAAAAGGAGAAGGTATGCACATTTCATGCATGGGGAGAAGGTCCATAAGAGAAGGAGAAGGCATGCACATTTCATGCATGGGGAGAAGGTCCACAAGAAAAGGAGAAGGAATGCACATTTCATGCATGGGGAGAAGGTCCATAAGAGAAGGAGAAGGCATGCACATTTCATGGGCATTGTTCCCATTTGGTCTGGGTTCGTGTGTTTGTTTTTGGTCGACGTGGTTTACTGCTACACCAGGTTTGCTTTTGACATTTAGAGTACCACTATAGGTCTCGTCTACTGAGTCCAGTCGGGGGTAGGTTCTATTAGCAGATCCCGAAGGTCTAGTCGTTCCAGCTAGACGAGCTGACGTCTCCAGCAGGTTTCCCCCTAGCTTTGTCAGTTTCTTACCTTTGTAAGAATTTCTTTTAGAGTGTGTTTGTGACCTCGTGGGAATAATGTTCTTCCGCATGAGACTTCTCTTGCCGTTTTGGTGAGTCTTCTGTTTTTCAAGTCCTTTTGCAACTAGACTCAAGCTTTCGAAAGTTTTTCCTTGAAGCTCCTATTTTTGGATTCCTTGCATAGAGTTACCAGGGATTTTCTTCTTTGGAGTGAGGTCTAAAGCCACCTGGTGAGGCGAGTGTTGCATCAACCTGTTTATTGGTCCAAGCATCCTTTATGGATTTTCACTTGAACTTGGGAAGCGGCGCCGTAGAGACGGTTTTCACCTTCTTTTTATTTTGGGGCTCTTTTACCCATAACCTTTCAGCTATGTCTACTCTTTTAATCCATTTTTACTCATGATTCCCTTTCGGGTTTTCGCCGTGTCCGTTTTTATTCACGGCACTCTTTTACTCATGGTTTCGTGACCATATCCCCCCGTCATTTTTACTCATAGCGTTCCCTTGTTCAGGTATGCACCATGCTCGTTATTTTATAATTTTTTTATTGAGGGCATGTTTAAGGTCGTGCTTCCGGGACCTATGCGAAACAGTTTAACGTCATGTGGTTAGGACATGCATTATGGTTTAAAGTCATACAGCTGGACCGTGATTGTGATGAATGGCAGTCTGTGGAGGCCATGGAGTGAGTATGGTGATGGTTTGACTCACTTGGGGAATTGGCATTCGGCTACCTATGAGAAATGGAGGATGTATGAAATGTGAGTCGACGATGGAGACCCACTAACTTACAACGAGTATGGATGGCGGGATGGTTCACCGTTTCATGAGAACAAGTGAGATTCACTGGGGAATGAGGTATAGTGGTGGAGTAATGAACTCACTGGTGAGGTAACGAAAGTGGTGCACGCACACTAACAGGTAGGTTAGGGAAGGTGTGCGCGAAAGTGCACATAAAGGAGTGTGCGCGTATGCAGGTGCAAGTTTTACAAGGTCAAACCTCTAGGACCTGTGCACAACAGTTTATCGTCATGTAGCCAGGTCGTGCACTATGGTTTAAGGTCATACAGCTGCACCGTGTTTATGTAGTTTTAAGTCATACAACTAGAACCATGCAGCTTAAGGTCGTGCAACTAGACCTCCGCTACAATTTAGGGTCATATAGTTCAAACCATGGTGTTGAACCTTTTAACGTCATGCGACTAAGATGTAGACTATGGTTTAAGGTCATATAGCTGGACCGTGGTTATGTAGTTTTAAGTCATAAAACTAGGACCGTCCAGTTTAAATTCGTGCAACTAGACCTCTGCTACAGTTTAAGGTCATATAGTTTGGACCAAAGCCGAGCAGTTTGGGGTCATGCAGCATGGATCGTGCAGTTTAAGGTCGTGCAACTAGACCTTTGCTACAGTTTAAGGTCATATAGTTTTAATTATGTATCTAGACCAATGTGTGGGTTACCATATATGTGAAACTCCATGGGGAATAAGTATGTGGATGGCAATCTGACTCCCTGGGGATAAAATGGTTAAGGTCATACACAAGCAGAGGGCTCAGATGGAAATGGTAACCCGACGAAGGATGGCAAATGGAAGCAAACTTCACTGGGGATTAGGGGGGCATGCTTACTCTCTGGGGTGAAAGATGAGATTGCTTCCCAGGGATAAGATAGCTTGGTGTGGAATAGGACCACCAGGAATTGAAGAGGTATGAATGGTCTTAACTGCACTGGGGATAATGGGTTGTAGTATGGGCGTGACTCTAACTGAGGGATGAAGGACAACTCCTGACTCTATTGGGGATGATAGGTCACGGTTTGGGTGCAACGACCTAGGTGCAAGTCCACTGGGGATGACATGTCATGACTTGGGTGCAACTCCACTAGGGATAGTGGTAGGACTTACACGGCTTCAACCTGGGGTAGGTGACAATAGGCTACTTGTAATACGGCTAGCACCAGCTGTAGCGTTAATGGTCCCTTGTGAGTGTTCAACCGGCGCTGAGTTTTCAAAACACAACCGGCGCTAGGTTGTTAAAAACTCAACTGACGCTATGAATGACCCTTGACATTATTATAACATAGCCGGCACTAAGTTAACCAGTGTTAGGGTCATTTCAAAACTCACCCAACACTGGGAAACTGGTGCTAGGGTTGTTTGAAACTCACTCGATGCTGGGCAACCGGTGCTAAGGTTGTTTGAAACTCACTCGGTGCTGAGCAACCAGTGCTAGGGTTGTTTGAAACTCACTCGACACTGAGCATTGGCAAGATCAATCGGCGCTGAGCGTAAACAGACTCAATCGTCACTAGTCGTTGGCACGCAATTGGCGCGGGGAATTTGACAGCTCAACCGGAGCTGAGTGTTAACAGACTCAACCAGCGCTAGTCGATGGCACGCAACCAGGGTTGTGCATTGGCAAGCTCAATCGGCGCTAGGTATCAACCGGCGCTGATCCAGTGTCTTAGAAATTTTTTGGAGTAAACAACTAAACTCTTTAAAATGGCTGGTCCTTCTTACTAAATTCCCGATGTGAAGAGGCTTTCAAGAGAGGGCGAAATCAATGCCTGTGATTTTATAGGCGAGGTCTTATCAAGGGGTGAGCCCATTTTGCTGACCCAGCCTGTATGCGAACTAGAGTGGCCCCTCAGTGTCACTATTATTACTAACCCTGTTTGTTTTGAGGTACACGAGGGCAATGATGGCAACGTCAGTACTGAAGAAGGGATGGCACTTCTTCAGTGCATGCATAGCAACATAGCTTCCAGAGAGAACTATCCTACCTTAGGGAAGCGAATGGTACAAGCAAATGGACTACTAACGTGGTCAACAAAAGGCCTCCAAATTCAGGGGGAACACCAATACCCGAAGGGATACAATTCCTAGATTGCCAAGGTATTGGCGTCGTATAGAAGCACTCTTGAATGTGCTTCACTATTAACAGCAGTTCAGTGTTCAGGCAGCTACTAGGACCGTTACTCCAATACAATAAAGGTATTACTGGAGACATGGAGCCATGTTAGTAATACCTGACTTCTTGGGCATGGAGAAGCAGGAATCTCCTTACTAGATCTTCATTTTATTGGAGGTCTCTCGATGATCGGGGCTATGTATGATGTATTCGTGCCCACGAACTCGGTCATCTTCGGTGGTGCTAACTACCGCCAGGATATCAAGCAAAGGAGACTAGTGGACTCTCCTGCTCCTAGTGCGGTATTTGTTCTAGATTATCCCTCTAACTGGCGGGCTTTAGGGATTCTGCACTAGATAGCAGCTAATGAGGCCTCGCCATAATTGTTTGCAATGAAGACAAGGACTGGGAGAATTTTTTATAAGTTCCATCTTCGAGTGGGATGAGGGGTGACAAGTCCCTGGTTATGAGAAGCGTCCGCCACAAGACTTTAATGCCCTCATCGAGAGTGGTCCGCACAGTAAATTGGATGGAGGCATTCTCAGGGAGGGGGAGGTGAATCTGAAACGACTGTTCCTACTCCAGTAGGGGGAAGAAAAGAAAGCGCTCAACTGCTGTCAATACCTGTGCACCGCTTTCAGTTAGTGGGCATATTCGGAGGCACAAGAGTGCCAAGCTTCCTATAGTGTCAGAATAAGAAGGTAGGTCTTCCTCTTTTGATCTTTTAAGAACTACTCATGTATCATCTTCTGCGCACTTTGGACCATCTTTTGCTTCTTCTGAATTGTTTCTTTTTCTCCAGAAACTGAGGGGAACAACTCCAGCCGTTCTGAGCCCATTGTCATTGCTTTTGATCGGGAGGTGACTCCAGATCTTGGGGAGGCACCCTTGAGTTCAGGGGTAGTTCTTGAGTCAGAGGCGACTCGGATGGAGACTGACGAGGATGAAAGCCCTGAAGAAACTCCTCCAGATAGGGGCTCTGATGTTGATGTGGCCTCCACGGCTCAGGAACTTAGTGCCCCGACCAAGGCAGGGGCTAGGACACAAGGAGAAGAGCCTAAAGTTGCTGACGTGCCTGAGTACCAAGAGATCGTTTCCCCCATGGACATAGGTCGTGAAGATGAGGGGATTGAACACTTTGTGGACGAGGTTCTGGCTGTTGAAGGCGCCAGCCAAATCGAAGAATTCGTGGCTAAAGATGAATTGGTTGGCGAAGGCCAAAGAGAAGAGGCAATTCCTGAACTTGGTTATGCTGAGGTGACAGTTCAGGGGGGTGAAGAGAAAGTGGAGGTCCCCTAGGCAGGTTGAGGCTGGGGCTGCCTATGAGTCCGAGGGGCAAGGAGCTATTGGCTTTGCCCTTGTTTCAACGGAGCCAGTTGCTCAGATGGCTATCACTTCAACTGGCCTGGTCCTTGAGGTCAACGTTTCCTCAGCAGTAGTGGTCTCAGCAGCACCATCTAGGCTTGTTTTCAGTGGTGTTTCTAGCATGATTGCAGGCACGCTTAGAATAGGCCTTCAGGGCTTGAGGGAGCTGCCTTTCAAGGAGCTAGGTGAATCTTTGGCAAAGCTGAGGGAGTTCGCTATGACTACTATGGTTGGGAGTGCACCAGAGGTGCTTTCCCACTTTGATGCAACTCTAAACGAGTTGGAGAGCTGGCAGTTGGGAGTGCTACATCATGAGGAAGAAACGAGGAGGGTAGCCTCTTTGAAGGAGTCGATCTTGTGCCATCACGAGAAGATAGATGCTTGCATTGAGAAGAAGGCCTTGATAACTGGCAGTCAACAGGATTTAAAGAGGGAGGAGCAAGAAAGCTTCAAGAGACTGATTGAAATCCAAGAGAACATGCAAATATTGAGGCAGGAATTTGCGGGCCTTGAGACAGAGATGGTTTAGAGGAGGGCCATGAAGGCCTCATTGGTCGAAGATTTGTCCGAACTCAATGGCATAATTGAGTCGGAAACCATGGCGGTGGCAGTGGAGACTCAAACAGTGGTGGAATTGAAGAAGCGTGTCCAGGGTGCCAAGACTTCTTCTGTCACGCGCAACGCAGAGATCAATGAGATTATTGATCATTTCTAAACATGTCATTTCCCTTTGCCAGTACTTGTAAAAGTTTTTTATTGATGAATAAAGTGCTTCTCTCTTTGATTGATGTTTGTTGCACCGCATGTTATTTCTTGTTTGAATGCCTCTCGACAATTTTATTGCCCCAAGAGGCTAATACCCTAGGCCTTGTTTAGCCCCATGGTGGGCAGTCGCGGCTTGGATAGCTTCAAAGTGGGGTAATCGTTGCTTTTTCTCCCCTTAATATCTAATTAGCCAAGGGCTAATAGTTCATTTTCCTCATGATTTGATGAGCCTGGTTGCTATATATAGTCCAGTCAAGAGGGGGCCTCGGCCTCCATTAATGATGCATTTACCTCATGATCATCATAGTTTTTAGTCTCCGGCACAAACTCCTCGAGATGTTTTAAAGCGATACGCATGACCTCCAATTGACTCTGGAGACTGCAAACTTCAGTTCTTAAGTTTGCTAGGGGATCTTGCTCTTGAGGGGGAGAAAGTTGTTCTTTATCGAACTACTGTCCTCCTAAAAGGTTGGGGAAAAGTAGAATTTTCAGTTGGTCTCCGGTGTGAGGGGAATCATTTATACTTATAGCGACCGGATTTGGAAGAATATTTCATAGTGGTTGTCGCGTCGCTTCGACTTTCAAGAGCACAATGAGGATATGCAAGACTTTTTGCTGGTCCGACGTATAGATGATCCTTGGAGCAGAGAATTCTACCCCCATGGCTTGCTCGATCTCAGGAATAACCTCTGGTTCATCATCCAGCCAAGGTGGCTCATAACTGGGAGCAAAGGGCGAAAACTCCTTTTTGAACAAAGAAGGAGTTTCTTGGGGGATGATGGTTGGGATGTTAGAATGAAGGGTGGTTAGGGGTAAGATTATGCCTTGCCTTTCTTCCTCTTTGAACATGTTCACCAACGTTTTCCCATCATCCTCAACATCTTCATGAGACAAGGACACAATCTTGCTTGTAAACTTATGATCTTCGTCATTTGGCTTCTAAGGCGAGGCCAAATCTGTGAAGTAATATTTAGCATCGACATAGTGAGTTTCGGCCACCAGGAATGGTCTTTTTTCAGCATAGACCGTATGTTGTCTCCCGTCTCGGCTATACTTGAAACATTGGTATAATGTCGATGGAACCACCCCCTGGTCATAGAGCCATGGCCGACCGAGGAGGATATTATAGGAAGTGTTAGTGTCGATTACATGAAACTGGGCGTAATCATTCAGCTCACCAATCTTAAAACGAATGAGTATTGTGCCAGCTGGCTTCTCCCCTGATTGATTGAACCCTTGAACTGTGACGTGGGTCGGGGTAAGGTCTTTGGACCCCAACCCTAATCGAGTAAGGATCCTCCTTGAAATAAGGTTGATTGTCGATGCTCCGTCTAACATAATTCAGTTGATGGGGCATGAATGTAATTCACCAGTAACGAAGAGAGGAAGATTATGAAACTTTTCCCCTAGCTACAGATCGTCCTCTGAAAAGGTGATTGGCATGCATTCTTTTGGAATCGTCGGGATCTACCTCAATGGGTTCTACTTTAGTTTCGTATACTTCTAGGTTAGAGAGACCTTAAACCAAAGCCATCTGGTAATCCTTTGAGAGCATGAGGGCATCGTAGACATTGAGAAGAGCCGGAAGTTTCCGTAGATGCCCTATCACATCATATTTCACCATTTCTCTATCAAGGCCTTGTGCTCCTGGTCCTGCCACTAATTTGGGTGGTATGTTGGGTTGAGGAGCAGGTTTGGGTAAAAAAGGTTTATTTTGGCCGGCTGACTGACTTGATTGCACAGCGGGCTTAGTTTGAGTGATGGAAGTTTGAGGTTTTGGAAGAGACTGAGTACATGGGATCAAAGGGGTCTCAAGGAATTGGAGAATATGTGTATTTTTTGAAGTATTGAGATTAGGAAGGAGCCCAAGGAGCTGTAAGATAGCAGATCAGTCTTTAAATTAGAGGCCAGTGGCAGACTGGGGAACTTCGAGGTGCTCAACTTTTGATGTAGAGGCTGCAGCATCTTCCTTGATCTGAGATTTATTTGCCTCGTGGTGGGTATTGCTCCAAAAATTTACACCATGTGGCAGGCTCCTTGAGAATAGTAGTTTTGCCCATTCGATTGCCTCAGTCCCTACTCAAATTCAGGCGCAGGTGGCCACTGGGGTTTTTTTGGCTTCAACTTCTTATGCTTCTTTGAAGAAGGAGGCTCTGCCTTGGCTTTAGCTGTCAGGGCATCAGCAACTGTTAGGAATCCTGCTGCCTGTGTGTAACAATCCTAAACTTTCAAAAAAACAAAAAATAAATGAATATAAATAAATAAATAATTCTTTAAAGTTTGATGGTCCATATAAGTATTATGGTCCTTAGGGACCATCACCTCTTTTCTTAACTTTTTCCTTTCATATACCACGTCCCTTAGTTGACGTGGGCCTTAAAGGTTTCACGTATAATAATATCATCACACCTCATGTTTGAGGTGGAGCTTAATAAATAATATAATAATGTGTCTTTAGAATTTAAATAGGACAGGTGAGGACTCCCACCCTAGAATACTTTGTATAAGCTCTCCCAACACACTGAGATGTTTCTCTCTCTAGCCGAATTTTTATCGGAAGCTCCCTCTCAAATATTTTAGGTAAGTGACTTCATTATCTTGAAAAATAATCCGTTCTTTTTAAAAATGAAAAGAAATAATTACTTCTGCTTATTATCATGAATTTTAGGCGCGATAAATTTTATGCGCAAGCGACCTCATTATTTTGAAAAATAATATTTTTAATAAAATTGTGATATTTTATCTATGTTAGAAATTGTAAATGTTGTAAATTCTTAGAAATAAATTTATTTATTTTTCTTGTCTATTATTAAAAAAAATTAGATACTGTAAAATTATTAGAAATAAATGTGATATTTCTGCTTTTAGTAAAATTGTGAGATTTCTTTCTACTGTTTTTGAATATTTAGACATTGTAAATTTCATATAGAATTATTTGAAAACTGATATTTTTGCAATTGATTATAGCATTGTCTGTGAAATGTTTATTTGCGAATTGACATCCCATAAATTGTGATAATTCTGTATTCTTGAATTTCTATAAGATTTTTTCTATACATATTAGATTGGCAATTATGCTCGAATGTCTTTACGAAGTGTTACCTTTCTAAATATGAGCCCAAAATATTTGACTGGTTATTTTTAAAATGTTATTGAAAGTGACTGTTATTAATGGTTTCAGTGAAATTCATATTAATAATTTCAATGATATGATGAGTACATGATATTGCTGCTTTCGAATGTTTAAGAGATTTAGAAATACTTTAAGTATGCAAGTGGACTCATTCGGTTTGCCCGTGAGGTATAAGTGGATCTATCTGATACGTCGGTAGAGATTAAGTGGACTCATCCGTTACGTCGGTGAGGTATAAATGGACCTGCAGGGACTAAGTGGACCTATCTGGGACGCCGATAGGGATTAAGTGGACCCATCAGGATACTGATGGGGTATATAGGTGACCTACTTGGGACGTCAGGAGGGTAATTTGTGAAATCTTTTGAATTATGCACTGCCGTTAAAATGTTATACGCATTTCAATTATTCGAATTATACTTAATTATGCATTTTTTAAAGTGAAATTGTTGATGCATTTCTGTTAATAGATCTCCTTTTTGAAAATATTGATATCTTTTAACCATGATTTTTTTTTAGGATTATGATGATCACTTACTGAGTAGCCAAACTCATCAAATTATGGTAAACATTTTTTTTCAGGATAACAGCGGTTTCATTTTGAGTGCTCGTCAGGATCAACTCTAGAAGATATTGTGGTTGTGCATAAACTTTCTTTTGTTACTTTGTACGAATTCGCCATTGTAAATTGTCCTAAAAAGAGAGTTATATATATATTTTGACTGTCACATCGCAGGAATATCGGTAATGTAAATTCTTGGGGCTTGACAAATTTTGGTATCAGAGCACTAGGTTTAAGATTCTTAGGAAATTTAAAAAGAATGTACTTAAAATCATATTTATTACGTGTACAGACAGGGATGAACTCAAGATCCAGAATAGCTGAAGCTAATATGGAAGGAATTCACAAAGCCTTGGAAACTATGGTTGCTCTAATGCAACATCAGATGGAAAACAACAATTCGCCCAGGCAGTCAGTTACAGAAAATGGTGGGAGTAATATCGAACAATTTAAGAAATTGTACCCACCTTCTTTTAAGAGTACTGTAAACCCACTGGAAGCCAAGGGATGGATTATGCAATTGGAGAAAACATTCGTGGTAATGGAATATCCTCATGATAGGAAGGTGGCCTTGGCAGTTTTTATGTTAGAAGGAGAAGCACAACATTGGTGGCGAATGGCAAAAGGAGTATTGGTCAAAGAAAATAAACCCTTGACTTGGGAGGTATTTCTAAAGGCATTTAATGAAAAGTATTTCTCAGATTTTATTTAAGACCAAAAAGAAATGGAATTTATGGAATTAATCCAAGAAAACTAGACAGTAGTACAGTACGAGGCCAAGTTTACTGAATTGGCCAAGTTTACACCACATATGATTAACAATGAGGCAAGAAAGGTGAAAAAATTTGAAAGGGGTCTCAGACCAGCTATTAGAAGCAGAATATCTGTCTTAAAATTGAGAACTTATGCTGAAATAGTTGATCGAGCCCAAATTGTCGAAAAAGATTTCGAAGATTACCAAAAGATGAAAAATCAAAAAGTCAGGTTAAACCTACACCATCTAATCGACAACAGTTTGAAAGGGCAAACAAGAAGCCAAGGCCCTTGCCACTTCAAAGCCCAATAGAACTATGTAAAAAATGTGGGAAAAAGCATGGATCGAGCCCTTTTTATTGGAATACTGGAGCATGTTTTAAATGTGGAAAATTGGGGCACCAGATTAGATAATGTCCTAGCTTACAGACGCAACAGCTTCCAAAGTAGAGAGAGATAGCTCAAAGCCTCAGATGAAGGGAAGAGTATTTGTGATCACCCAGCAAGATGCTCAGGCCTCAAAATCAGTGATCCAAGGTACTCTTTTTATCTTCCAAAAAGTAGCTCATGTTTTGATTGATCCTGGATCTACTCATTCATTTGTGTCACCACACTTTGCATGTCACTTAAAGGTAGAACTAGAACAATTAGAATACATTCTAGACGTAGCCACACCAATAGGAAATTCAAGTGACACCAATATAGTGTACAAATATTGTGTAATAAAGATAGAAGAAAATGAACTATTGGTTGATTTAATACTTCTAGAAATTCAAGATTTTGATGTAATCTAAGGCATGGACTGGCTTTCTGCATACCATGTAAGTATTGATTGTTACAAGAAAACGGTTACCTTTAGTATTCCAAATCAACCGATATTTTACTTCAATGGTATTAAAGAAGACTCCTCATCATATTTAATCTCCTGTATTCGAGCTAATCGCCTCCTTCGAAAAGGGTGTCAAGGTTTTCTTGCCTATATCAAAGAAGATAGGAAGGAAGAGATAAATTTGGATACCACTCCGGTTATCCGAGAATTTCTCGACGTTTTCCCTGAAGAATTGCCAGGATTACTGCCTGACAGGGAAATTGAATTCTCTATTGAATTATTGCCAGGGGTAGCCCCAATTTCTAAGGCACCTTACAGAATAGCACCTGCAGAACTTAAGGAACTTAAAAAACAATTGGAATAATTATTAGATAAAGGTTTTATCAGGCTCAGTGTGTCACCTTGGGGTGCTCTGGTATTGTTTGTTAAAAAGAAAGATGGGACCATAAGATTGTGTATCGATTATAGATAGTTAACAGTGAAAAATAATTATCCATTACTTAGAATTGATGATTTATTTGATTAATTATAAGGATCACAAGTGTTTTCAAAAATTGATCTTAGATTTAGATATCATCAGCTTAAGATTAAAAATGAAGATGTTTCCAAGACAGCTTTCAGAACAAAGTATGGCCATTATGAATTTTTAGTCATACCTTTTGGATTAATCAATGCACCGGCTGCATTTATAGATTTGATGAATTGAATCTTTACGCCCTTTTTGGATAAATTTATTGTGGTATTCATCGATGATATTTTAATTTATTCCAAGAATCAGAAGGAACAAGAGCAGCATGTAAGAATGGTATTGCAAATATTGAGAGAAAAGAAATTGTATGTCAAACTTAATCAATGTGAATTTTGGCTTGACCAAATGACATTTTTAGGACATATCATATCAAAGGAAGATCTATTAGTTGATCCTTCAAAGGTTGAAGCCGTTGTTAATTGGAAACAACCAAGTAATGTGACTGAAGTTCAAAGCTTTTTTGGATTGGCAAGATATTACAGAAAATTTGTAGAAGGATTTCCTCGAATCGCAACCATTGACTCGATTGACATAGAAAAATAACAAATTTGAGTGGACAAGTGAATGTGAGGAGCGTTTTCAATAACTAAAAGTTCGATTAACTTCAGCACCTATTTTAACTATTCCTGAGGGGAGTGGGGGATTTGTGATTTATAGTGATGCTTCAAATAAAGGCTTGGGCTGTGTATTAATGCAATATCGGAAAGTAGTGGCGTATTCATGCAGATAGTTGAAAGAATATGAGAAAAAATATCCAATTCATGACTTGGAGCTGGCTGCAATAGTTTTCACTTTGAAAATATGGAGGCATTATCTATAAGGTGAGCAATTCGAAATATACACGGATGATAAGAGCTTGAAATACCTCTTCTCTTTGAAGGATTTAAATATGCGGCAGATAAGATGGATGGATTTCTTAAAAGATTATGATTGAACAATCCATTATCATTCAGAAAATGCTAGCGTTGTGGCCGACGCTCTAAGTAGAAAATCTACGGGAGTCTTAGCTCATCTAATGATCCAATAAATGAGATTGTTAGAGGAAATAGTGGATTGGCATCCGGCTCTGTCCATTAATGGTGTGGTAAGTATGATTGCCAACATTAAGGCAGAACCCAATTAATCCAACAGATTCGATCAGCACAAAAGAAAGAACCTCAGCTTATAACAATTATAGAAGAGGTGAAGCTGAGAAAGAGAGAAGAATTCTCTATATGTAGTGAGGATTTGCTAAGATTCAAAGGTTGGGTTTGTGTCCCGAATGATGAGAGTGTGAAGAAAGCTATCTTGGAAGAAGCACATCACTCTCGTTATACGATACATCCCGAAAGTATTCAAATGTATCAGGACCTGAAGAAATCCTTTTGGTGGAATAATATAAAAAAAGAGGTAGTACTATTTGTGTCTAAGTGCCTAACATGTCAACAAGTAAAAGCTAAGCATCAAAGGCCCGCTGGGTTGTTGCAGCCTTTACCCGTACCAGAATGGAAGTGGGAGCACATCTCTATGGATTTTGTCTCTGGCTTGCCTAAAACAAATTCAGGACATGATAGCATTTGGGTCATTATGGACCGGTTGACCAAAGCTGCCCATTTTCTGTCGATTCGCATGATGTACACTTTGGATCGACTGGCCCAATTGAACATTAAGGAAATAGTGTGATTACATGGAGTTCCGATCAGTATTGTATCGGACAAGGATACTCGGTTTACTTCTAAATTTTGGGCTACGCTACAGTCAGCCATGGGGACGAGACTCACCTTTAGCACTGTCTTTCACCCCCAAACTGATAGACAATCAGAGAGGACCATACAAACTTTGGAAGATATGCTGAGGGCCTATGTCATTGACTTTACAAGAAGCTGGGATGACCATTTACCTCTGATTGAGTTTGCTTATAACAATAGCTTTCAAGCCAGCATTCAGATGTCACCATATGAAGCCCTGTATGGAAGGAATGTAAGTCACCCATCTGTTGGGACGAGGTTGGTGAAAGAAAGCTTTTGGGGCCAAAAATTGTTCAGGTAACCTCAGATAAGATAGCATTAATTCGAGAAAGGCTCAGGACAGATCAGAGTCGGCAAAAGAGTTATGCCAGAGAGATCTTGAATTAGAGGAAGGTGATCGAGTTTTCCTAAAGATATCACCAATAAAAGGCATTATGAGATTCGAAAAGAAAGGAAATCTGAGCCCACGTTACATCATACCAATTGAAATCCTAGAAAGAATCGAAG
Source organism: Amborella trichopoda (assembly GCF_054954075.1). NCBI lineage: Eukaryota > Viridiplantae > Streptophyta > Magnoliopsida > Amborellales > Amborellaceae > Amborella > Amborella trichopoda. The sequence goes on along the minus strand of NC_142348.1, from coordinate 26,333,334 downwards.
GTGTCGCTTATTAACTTGCCTTACCACCCGAATTGGCAAACATCCATAATATCTTCCATGTATCATCACTACGAAAGCATTAGCCCGACCCATCTCATATCTTGAAATATGAACCTTTACCTATCAGGAAGGACCTATCCTTCATTGAGCAGCCAATTTTGATACTTGATGGAAGGGTACAAATGTTGCGAAACAAAGAGATTCCTTTGGTCCGTATATTATGACTGTACCATTCAAGAGAGGAGTTGACTTGGAAACGAAAAGACGATATCAGAGAAAAATATCCCTATCTTTTTCAGTAATCAGGTACACAAATTTAGCGGACTAAATTTCTTTAAGGAGGGAAGAATGTAACAATCCTAAACTTTCAATATATATATATATATATAATTAACTTTTTATAGTGTGATGGTCCATATAAGTACTATGGTCCTTAGGGACCATCACCACATTTGTTAACTTTTTCCTTTCATATACCACGTCCCTTAACGTGGGCCTTCAAGGTTTCACGTATAATAATATCGTCACACCTCATGTATGAGGTGGAGCTTAATAAATAATATAATAATGTATCTTAAGAATTTAAATAGGAGAGGTGAGGACTCCCAGCCCAGAAATCTTTTGTATAAGCTCTCTTAACACACTAAGATCTTTCTCTCTCTAGCCGAATTTTTATCAGAAGCTCCCTCTCAAATATTTTAGGTAAGTGACTTCATTATCTTAAAAAATAACCCGTTCTTTTTAAAAATGAAATGAAATAATTACTTCTGCTTATTATAATGAATTTTAGGCGCGATAATTTTATGCGCAAGCGACCTCATTATTTTGAAAAATAATCTTTTTAATAAAATTGTGATATTTTATCTATGTTAGAATTGTAAATGCTGTAAATTCTTATAAATAAATTTATTTATTTTTCTTGTCTATTGTTCGAAAATTTTAGATACCATAAAATTACTAGAAATAAATGTGATATTTCTGCTTTTAGTAAAATTGTGAGATTTCTTTCTACTGTTTTTTAATATTTAGACATTGTAAATTTCATATGCAAATGACTGCCTTATTATTTGAAAACTAATATTTTTGCAATTGATTATAGCATTGTCTGTGAAATGTTTATTTACGAATTGACATCCCATAAATTGTGATAATTTCGTATTCTTGAATTTCTATAAGAGTTTTTCTATACATATTAGATTGGAAATTATGCTAGAATGTCTTTACGAAGTGCTACCTTTTCAAATTTGAGCCCAAAATATTTGACTGGTTATTTTTGAAATGTTATTGAAAGTGATTGTTATTAATGGTTTCAATGAAATTCATATTAATAATTTCAGTGATATGATGAGTACATGATATTGCTTCTTTCGAATGTTTAAAAAGATTTAGAAATACTTTAAGTATGCAAATGGACTCATCCGGTTCACCGATGAGGTATAAGTGGACCTATCCGGTACACCGGTATGGATTAAGTGGACTCATCTGATACGTCGGTGAGGTATAAGTGGATCTGCATGGATTAAGTGGACCTATCTGGGACGCTGATAGGGTTTAAGTGGACCCATCAGGACGCTGATGGGATATATAGGTGACCTACTTGGGACGCTAGTAGGGTAATTTGTGAAATCTTTAAATTGTGCACTGCCGTTAAAATGTTATACGCATTTCAATTATTCGAATTATACTTAATTATGCATTCTTTAAAGTGAAACTGTTGATGCATTTATGTTAATAGGTCTCCTTTTTGAAAATATTGATATGATTATTTTTAGGATTATGATGATCACTTACTGAGTAGCCAAACTCAACAAATTATGGTAAACATTTTTTTTTAGGATAACTGCGGTTTCCTTGTGAGTGCTTGTCAGGATCAACTCTGGAAGATATTGTAGTTGTGCTTAAATTTTCTTTTGTTACTTTGTAAGAATTTGCCATTGTAAATTGTCCTAAAAAGAGATGTACATATATATTTTGACTGTCACATCTCAGGAATATCAGTATTATAAATTCTTGGGGCGTGACATTGTGCCAGGGTCTTTCTCAATCATTTCCGCTGCAACCTGCTTATTTTGATTCCTTCGAATTCTCAATCAAGAGCCTCGAAGTCTAGGCATATCAAAGTTGTACCTATAGAGGACGTAGAAGGGAGAGAATGAGAAGCAGGAGAAGAAGTTGGAGAAGGGTTAGAAGGTGGGGGACTTTTAAGGTCGTTCCCGTCATTAGACTGATTTTGGCAGCTTTTTTATGCCATCACCAGGGATGGACGGGTGCAGAGGGTCTTTTAGGTCTTTCCCTTGCTTAAACCATTGGGGAGTGCTTTTAACGTCATCACCCTCATTGGACGTATGCTGAGTAGGAGATGGCACGGGAACATCTTCGTGACAGGATGAAGAAGGAAGAAGGAACGTGTCAGAGATGAAGTCCAGTAACGTTGGCAATGGAGGAAGGGGCCTGAGAAATTCCTACTCAACTGTGGGTTGAGCTGTCTTGTTTCTTCGGTGAGCAGCCCTTCCTGCCCGTCTCGTTCTAGCTTTCTGAGGTGATATGTGATTTGTCTCGCTGGGCTGGTGAACAGCCCTAGCTTGGCGAACTTCTTCTCGTCTTAAAGACTTGAGTCTGCTTCCGCCATGATAGGCTATCCATGGCTGGGGAATCAAGGGTTCTGCAGAATCTAAATTATTGATAGGAAGGTCTTGCTTTGGGAAATCTCCTTGCCCCAATGGAGAAGTGACTTGGTAATAACTTACAGGGAGATTGTAAAACTCCTGACACTCCCTCATGTTCCTTGCAAATATATCAAGGAAACTTGTGCATTCTGACAAGTAATGGCCTCTAATCTGATGATATGAGCACCAACGATTTTCAGTCCCCTTAACAAGGTGACGGGGTTGCCTCGATTGCGTCAGGGTGATTATGCCTTTCTGAAGCATTATAATGAAGAAAGCGTAAATAATGCCAGGCATTTCATCTTCCTCTTAGATGTTCACAACATGAGAGGCCTCGGCTGCCCCGAAGGCCTTCTTTAAGTCTTCAAGCTTTATCTAACCCTTCTGAATCAAGGCCTAGATAATATCCTTTAGCATGTAGTAGTCATCTGTAGGATGATTGATCCATTGATGCTAGGCACAATAATTCGCATAAGTGTCAAGGCCAGGTTTTTGTTCCAATAATAATCGGAACAACGCAGGGACCTATTCCTTCTCCAAGGGTAGACCTTATTCCTATGCCTGGTGAAATAATCAGCCCGATCAAGGTTGGCTGGTGGGGGTACCCGTTTGTTTGACAGTTGTTGCTTGCCAGCCTGGGGTGTTACCTTTGCCATGCTTACCCCTTTCTGTTGGGTGCCCCATATGTTATTCCGAGTTACCATTGCCCCGGTTATTTGCTGAACTTGTAGATGGTTGTCGTGTCCCACCATGGTGGCGTGATAAACTTTCTATGCCGGCTGATTTAGAGATCAACTCTAACATGGAGGTCGGATTAGAGGCCTCGACATGTAGGGTGATCTCGGATAGCATGATCCGTATGCAAGTTTGGACTGCTTCCTTCTCATGCATAGGATTAAGATGGCGGGAAGCCAAGTTTCTCCATCTTGATATGAGCTGATCCACGGGCTCATCAAGGTCTTGAGTCAGGGTGAGCAGTTCGATGGTTTGAAGCTCTCTCTCGACCACATAAAAGCTTTGATAGTTTAGTTTCTCCATCTCCTCCCATGTATGGACTGAGTTGGAGAAAGTCGGGCATACCATTGAAATGCTGGTCCATCGAGGGTCTCAACGAACTATCGGAGAAGAAGTCTCTCCTCGGTCGTTGTTTCTCGACATGCTGCCTGGAAGTGGGTAATATGCTGGTTAGGGGATGTGGTTCCGTTAAATAAAGGAAACTTCCCTTTCTTATAATCTGAGGGAAACAGGACCTGATCAAAATATGAGGGGTATGGTCTCTGATAAGGTATCGCGCCCTATATCCGCGGCATTTGTCTATTCTTTAGGCTAAGGGTGACCATAGCATCAATGTCTGTCTGAGAGACGAGATGAGGGATAGAATTGTCCTGTGAGGTAAAGGGAGGGGGTTTCCATGGAGGTGCACCATCAAAGTGATGGGAATTGGCCTCATGGTTAGCCGACTGGCGTGCAACGTCAATCCAATCGATCTTTTCCATCATCGTGTGCACCATATCCTCAAACTTGTTCATGTGCTCTACTTGCACGTCACCGGGCTCGCTTACAACCATTATGCTGACTGTTTCTCTATGGAGGTTGACATTAGTGACAACTGAGAGTTCGCGAACTTGACGGATCGTACGTGGTAGGTCAGTCAGCAGGGGGCCAGCATGCCCTGACTGAACTCGACTCTTGTATGCTGATCGCGTTTGGACTGGTTCTTGACGGTATTGGGACCATGACTATGAGTGGCTGGGTCTTCTTTTACAATAGTTACCACAGCACAAGCTCATGGAGCTCTTCTTCAGGCGTCATCTTCTATAGGGGACCAAGAACGACGAGTAGGTGTCTGTAACAGAATTGTTGCCCCGAGGTGTGACTCGAGTGGGTAACCCACGAGCCTTGTGGTGAGTGTGAGGGGTGGAGACCACGGGGTTTCCACCTTGGCGTGTTGAGCCTCTAGGGAAAGAAACCGATGGTGCCGAAATGTGGGGGGTAGCCTTATGGCGACCCACATAAGCAATGGCAACTTGCTTACCTCTTGCAGAAAGGGACTGAGCAGCCTTTCGGTATACCTTAGGAACTCTACCGATAAGTGACTTGTCGGTGGCTGGGTGCATGCTATGTGGAGCAACAAAAGTACTACCAATGCAGAGCGCCTTGGTGGAGTTTCCATCAGAGCGACGAGATGGGGAGTGAGGGACTTTTAGGTCCCGCCTCACACCGGTCCAAGTTATAACCAGGGAGCTAGACAAGGGGTCGTTGCTCAAGCGGATGGTTGGGAACGAAGTCAAAGGAACTTGTTCCCTAGGGACACTCTCGAAAGCAGGGACAAGAAAATCTCGATCCGGATAAATGGGTTGCAGAACCCGCAAGCCATAATAATATGTGAAAAGATAATGAAAGAAGATAATAAAAGAAGAAACTAGCCAAACAAGAACGATCCGATTAAGGGGTAGTAAGTCCCCAGTGGAGTCGCCAAGCTAGTTAGGTGCCTCGATCTCGCCCGCCAGATCTGGATGATCAGGCGGCACATGTCTTGGGTTTCGAGGGAAGACCTAGGACATTTTTGAGATCGCTCTCTTGGGAACCTCGTTCGAAAATGGGGGCAGGTGTTACCAACAGGTGAGAGAGGAATTTAAAGGTGGGTTTGGGACTTACTAGGGCTGACTCACGTGGGGGCCCTCTTAGATCACGATGAAAGCCCCCCAGTAATGAAACTGGTTTGGAATCTCCTTCCTTGGCTTGTATTCTTCTTATTTTCTGTAATCACACATATATATGGCAAAGGTTATAAGACAGGCGGGTCAGACCTCACCCTTTTCTTCTTTGATGAACATACACAAGCATGCGAATTCAAAAAGAAGAAGAGAAGAAAGATGGGATTTGACTGAGAGAGAGGACAAAGCGATGACTAAGCTGGTGAATAATTGGCCTGATGTGGTAGCAAAACAAGCTCTGTAACTATGACCAACTCACGGGATTACCACTATACTTCAGTACCAATACCGACTAGCTAGGCACGATGGTCAGTCTGTCATGGCAATAAACTGGGCCAAGCAATTCTGACACAACACTATTATAGCTAGACAACGGGACTATCATGAGAGGCTAACCTCAATCCCCCTTCGTCGAACGAAAGAGTAGCAAAATGATGGTTATGATGAAATAAGAGAAGAAGGAACAGAAAGGATGGAGAATAAAGAGAAGAGTATGAAAAGTGAGAGGATGAAAGAGAGAAAGGGGGGGAAGACGTAGTCGGCGCTAAGCATTGTCGACTGTGTTAAAAGGAAGAGAGAGAAAATACAGTTGGCACTAAGCTTTGCTGGCTGTGTTATACAAAAGAGAAGAGAGAGAAAATGCAGTCGATGCTAGGCTTTGTTGACTAACAGAAGAGGAGAGAGAAAAGCAGTCGGCTCTAAGTTTTGCCGACTATGACACAAGAGGAATAAGAAACCCAGTCGGCGCTAGACTTTGTTGATTGTGATAAAAGAGAGAAAACAAACAGGTGTTAGGCTTCACCGACTGACAAAAAAAGAGAGAGAAAGTCAACCGATGCTAGGCTTCGTCAACTGACAGACAAGGAGAGAGAAAGCCAACCGACACTAGGCTTCGCTGACTGACAGAAGAGGAGATAGAAAACCAACTGATACTAGGCTTCACCGACTGACAGAAAAAGAGAGAAAAAACCAACCAACACTAGGCTTCACCGACTGATAGAAGAGGAGAGAGAAAACCAATCGATGTTAGGCTTCACCGACTGACAGAAGAGGAGAAAGAAAACCAATCGACGTTAGGCTTCACCGATATACATAAAAAGAGAGAGAAAACCAACCAATGCTAGGCTTCTTCTATTGTATAGACAGAAATAGGGATGAGAAGAAGAGAGATAGAGATAGAGACAAGAAAGAGGGAAGAGAAAGAAATAGAGATGAAAAGAAGAGATGTAAAGATAGGGACGATAAATAGGTGAGAGAAAGAGATAGACATAGAGATGAGTAAAGGAGAGGAGAGAGAAAGTTAACTGCCCGAAGGGTATCGACCCTTTTATTCTCTCTCCTCTCTCTCCAAGACGTACTCACAAGCTCAAGCAAAAATCAAAATTTTATTGATTGATTTAAGAAGAATGAATCCGTCCTTTGTAAAATGAGGTTGTGCCTATTTATCTAGAATTGGGCTAAAATGTGGGTGTAAGCCCGAAAACTACCTGGAATTGAAGATAACTACAGTTTAATTGAATTTCAAGAAATTCTAAAAATAGGTGAAAAAGGACTATTTTGCCCCCTGCCTAACAATGTGTAGAATTTCAGAACAGTCTCTGCTACTGCTCGAGAACTTGCGTGATCTTCCGTGGCTAACCTGAGGTCGTTCTGATGCGTGTTTGATTGAAAGATTATTGTTTTCTTATAGGGCTCGGCATGGGGATCATTTTGATACCAACTTCGAGCCATGAATCATGCTTTTAAGCCATGAATATGAGACTTGAATCTTGGATGAATATTGAAAACTTCAGATCGATTGTGTGCTCATTCCTTGATGTTTCTTTGTGACTTCTTCACTGAATCACACTGAGCATGCATGACGATCACGTTGCAATAAACGTAGCTTGATTTCGTGTCTGGATTAAGATTTTGTCGTCTTGCATTTTTTATCAGAATCTTGACATCCGGTGGCTGAAATTTACAGCATCTTTGATGCCTTCATGTGTGAAATCCAACAGTTCATCGTATGCAAGGTTCGAACCACAGATAGCCTCAGACCTCGCGCACATAATGCAATTGGTTTCGTGTCGATCGGGTATGCGAGCGTCGTGATCTGGCTGCTCGAACAAGGCTTGTTGCTTTTGAATTTTGTGTAACTTTCTTCACGGATCAACGACTTCCATTTTTTCTCTCTGCTCGGGCGTCGTTACGGGGCGTACCGCATATCGAATTGTTCGTCTTGATGAGACGAACACGCTCACCAAATTTGGGTATGATTTGACTTGAAACAAGTGAGATATAGGCCCCGAAAGTGACTGCCTGTGACTGTAAAAATAACCACCTTTAATGGTGTTTAAGTGCAGGGTGGCCACACGGGAATCGTGTGCGACCTACCATTTTTCGGTATTTTACCCATAAATTTGTCTTGGAGTGCCCGATTAAGCCGAAACTTGACTCATAGGGGTTTTCAACCATGCTGAATCTAATAGTAGTGGTCCCACTGTTGTTTGACGCACCAAATGTATGGCTCTAGTTACAGCGTCCATTTCAGGGTGTCAAATACCGATTTTGCTGAAATTGTTTCTTTGTGTTCACTACCTTAGACATGTCTGATTGCGATGAAACTTGGAAGGTGGTCTTTTGAAGTGCTAATGAAGATCTTTTCCAATTATGGGACCATTCTGAGACTGTTAAGAATTTCCACTGTTTTGTAAGCTTTATTGACCTGCTTCCTACTTACTCCTAATCAGGGACCAAGATGCTAAAAAATACATTCAAACAACCCCATTCATGGGATGAAGCATGTCAGGCAGCCCTTGACGACATCAAACATTATCCACTCAATCCTCCAGTACTCTCTACACCAGTATTGGGAAGACCCCTCATTCTATACGTGACTGCTTTAGATGAGTCACTCGGAGCATTGTTGACACAAAACAATGAAGAGGGAAAAGAGACTGCATTATATTACCTCTGCCATAGGATGCAAGGGGCCGAGAAGAATTATCCCCCTATTAAGAAGATGTGTCTGGGCCTGATCTTCGCAGTATAAAAACTCTGGCATTACTTGCTTGGTCATGAAGTGAAACTTATATCAAAAGTTGATCCTGTAAAGTTTCTCATGACACGCCCATGCTTATCAGGATGCCTTGCTAAGTGGGCATTATTGCTAATGGAATTCGACGTCACGTATGTCTCACAGAAAGCCATTAAGGGCCAAGCTTGGCTGACTTTCTTGCAGCACACCCCGTACCAGTAGAATCTCTTTTATCAAGCGATCTCCCAGATGAAGTAGTATTATGCGTTGACCTTGCTCTTGTGTGGGAATTTTACTTCGACGGAGCCTTCCAATCAAATTGAGGAGGAGATGGAGTAGTATTCCTGACTTCGAGAGGAGGAATATTGCAACTTTCTTTCTCTCTCGCTCAAGCCGATTCTATCATGTGAGTCATTAGTAGACTACTAATTACAGGTTTAGCTCATTATATAGGATTAACAGTTTGGTGACAACTTGTTAATCATAATTAGCCACATTTAAGGGAACTAAGGCATGAGTTACTCGTAGATCTCAACTCCTCCAGACTATGATAGAGACAGTTACCAAAGGAATGTATTCTTTATAAAAAGAGGTTAACCCTTCATAAATGAGCAAGAGACAAATAAGAGAGGAAAAGATAGAGAAAGATATAAAAAAAATATGCATGGTGAATGAGATTCACCGAAGGGAACTCTCAAGGTTTCCTGTCACTAGATAGCTTTGTCTTTAAGATTTGGTATGGAACCGTAAATCCCTTGTTGAGTTAAGGATATATCCATTTACGTTGTTTATTGGTTTTATTTATTTATTTGTTGATATTATTTCTGTTATTATTTTGTATTGGGACCAACAAGGCTAGTGTGTGGCACATGTATAATCGAAGTTTGCTAACTTATGGCCCTTGAGCGGATGGCATTGGAGTAGTGACACGTTAAACCTCCGCCGTCCATTGTTGCATCTGACTTTTGAGAATTGAGACTAGTGTCATGGGTTTTTACTTGAAAATAACAAAAAACAAAAAACAAAACAAAAAGAAAAACAAAACAAAACAAAAGTGCGTCTCTGAACTGGTGGGAGGCCGTAATAAGGGGCATCTTATTCCAACTCTACGTTACTTTTTAATAGTGGAAAGGAGGTGGGGTATTAATTGTGGGAAATGTTTATATGGAACCCCACCCAGATCTGAGTACATGGCTAAGATGGCTCGACTCACAATGTCACAAGCTAGCTCTAAACCATTAGATCTTTATCGGATGGTTAGGAGTTTTTTATTTTTAATTTTATTCTATAAATCATTTTACATCAAATTTTGGGGCATCTATACTGACAAGGGTGCACATGATATATAAAAAAAAAATCTGATGATGAAAAATCACCAGAATACCCTTAAAACTTTTAGGGGTATTTTGGTCATTTATTTTTATGGAAAATATTTATTTTTTATTTTTTTTCCAAATTCGCCTTAATTTTATGATGGGAAGCCCAAAATTTCATTCAAAAAGGTTTTGTAGAAAAAAAAAAAAAAAAAACATTATTTACCGTGAAGTTGTGGTATGAACCATCATAACCGTTCAATCTGAATGGAACGGCTAAGTAGCGGGGCAACATTAACTTATTGGGGTCACAGAAATTTCCCCCATTAATTGTTGAGGCAAGTAAACGAATAACAGTTAGTTGGCTAGAGGGTGTAGCTTTATAAGGTTCGTAGGAGGTTTAAATCCTCATTGCCACCTATGCAGTGCTCTACTTTATACGACGGTTGCATAAAAGTTTCGTTCCTATTACAAACAGGGGACCCCTTTCTCACTGATTTACCCATGAAGTCAAAGGGTTTTTTTTTACATATGGATTGGATAAAATTATTGAATTTGTTGTTTAGTCCTGAGTTTGGTAATTTTACCATGGGCTCCCACTCCCTTGATTTTTTTTCTTGTAATATTATCCCTAGTTTGATGGTTTAAAGACCCTTTGTTTTTAATATTTATGGCGGTCCGCTGTCCAAAATATTGAACTGCTCTACTTGTAGGACAGATCGATAAATACAACATTGGATTGCCCTATATTTTTTGCCTATCCTTCTTTATAGGGGTCCATCATAATAAACATCAGACTATAGACACTTAGGAAGAAAAAAAGTAATTCAAAATCAGTCTAATGTTAAAAAAGCTCATGCCGTTATACTAATAATAATAATAATAATAAAACTATGGAAAAAGATGTTCCAATGTTTGGTAAGGTCAACCCGCCCTATAGACAACATTGGGCAAAAAATTAAGGGTGGTCCAATGTTGTAGTTTTGGGATCACCCTACAAATGGGGGTAGTTTAATATATTAAACATTGAACCAACCCACAAATGTCAAAAAGTTTTTTTTAAAAAAAATATGTAGTTCGATGTTTGTAACATCGAACTGGGGTAAAAGTAAAAAATTAAGAATAAGAGGTTCGATGTGTGAAACATAAACAGTTCGATATTAAAAATTTTAAAAGTTAAAAAAATAGGTAGTTTAAATTTAAAAAAAGTAATAAAAATGGGGGGAGTAGGACAACATGGTAAAGCTACTGAACTTATGGACAAAACAATAAATTCGTAATTTTACCCTGTTCAGAAAAGTCCCCAATATCTTGTAACTTGGGCGAAGGAGAAGGGGAGATGTTGGTAAGTGCGAATGTGAAATGGAAATCACGTTCTTAGCTATGTATGGCTCACCCAATGGACAGCGTATAGGTTTGGCAATGTTTCAAAATCTGGATTTGCGGGTAAGAATTTTAAATATGGATTTATTTAGAGGGATTTAAAAAATATTAGATAAATATAAAAGAACAAAAAATATATATAGTAAGGATGAATTTTAAGGGGCATTGGGATAGTATGATGTATTCTCCAAACCTATTCAACCAATTCGCAAACTGAAGTGCTGATTCTCCATCTGAGTAACCAAGTTTTAAACTATTAGGTTGTAAACAGCCTTAGGGCCTTTTAGGCCAAACTCATATCACTCGTGGCAATGTCATAGTTTGGGCTTAGAGGTGGCAAATGGGTCAGGTCGGTCCGCAAGCTAGGGTTCGGGTCGGGGTCCACGTGTTGGACCTAACGGGGCCAAGGTTAACTTGGCCCGACTTGACCTAGTTTATATAAGTATGAAATATATAATTATATAAATTTTTTTTGGGTAATTCAGTAGGAATGACGGCCCTACTAGTTTTTTGAAGTCGTTAGTGGTTTTTTAATGCGTTAGGTGATAATAGAAGCCTAGTCCGTAGCTAGGATACAAGTGGTGCTACCACCATGACTCCAACCCCATTCTCAATAATCAAATAAGTTAACTAATATTAACTATATATCATTATCAAATAAACTTTTTAGTTTTTATTTCTAGACCCAAAACCCCACCAGACCTCATAGGTCAGATCCTGGTCCAAATAACTTGGACACGACCCAAGTCTAGGTAGAGTGTGGGTCTAAGTCAGACCTAACCAACCCGTCCCATTACCGACCCTACGTGGGCTCCTACGTTCGGCAAGTTCACAAAATCATATGTATGTATAAATAAATAATAATAAAATAGGACTCGTATTTACCGGTTGCCCCGACCACCCACTACTTGTCGGATATCAATCAATGATTCGTATCGAAACGGCAAAAAGAATCACCACCACTGGATTCATATAGAAACAGCAAAAAGAATCACCGTCACTGGGGTAACTTTTGACGGAGATTCCAAACGGCTGAATGAGAATCGTAACGGCTTGCCACTAACTCCCTCCATCTATGTGCGCTTTGCTGACGAAGACAAAGGAGGGAGTTATGAGGATGATGGTGACTGACTTCATCTTATCATCACCGCCCATTCTCACCCATAATTCACTCCCTCTCCATGTGGCCTTTGTGCATATCCAATCCTTTTGAATTCTGAATCTTCTCTCTCCATATAATTCACGCTCTCTTTCCATATGTGTCCTTTGTGCATATCTGGTCCTTTTGGATTCTGAATCTTCTCTCTACCTTGGACCACTGCATTATTGGATGCATCTCATTACGGACACGTCTTCGTTCTTTGGTTAGTTTCATGAATGGATGAAGTTTTTATAAGGCATGGGCTCCATAGAACAAAATAAAGCTTTATCTGAAATATTTGTTTGGAAAGCACTTTCGGCTCCATAAATTTTTATGATGGCTCTAAAATCAATTTTCAATATCGATAATAAAGTTTGAAATTCAAAAAATCACATAGATCTTATGGATTTTTGAACACTTATTTTTAGGACGATATGGATGGTCTACATAATTTATTAACATATATACCATTTTTTAGAGTTTGAAATCCCAATATTTTCATAACCATAATGTTTTAGTCAAGATGATTGATGTAAAGGTTTTCCAATGTTTGAATTACAATTTTTTATGAGTTATTGGGTGAAGCCATACTTATATTAATAGGGCTCCAGTTCTATTAAACCATTTCCCCAAAAAGGTGTGGTTTGTACAAGGTTGCAAGCTTAAACAATCTAATTAAGGCGAACCTTCAAATTTTAGTATAACATATAATTTTGATGTAAAAAATTCTTAAGATTATCTGAAAATGTATTTTCATCTCTAATTATAAAATTTTAAACTCAAAAAATGGTTAAAATCAAATAGATTTATAATCACATGAAAATATACAGTTTCTGAGACTCAAATGACAAGGGAACAAGAGCCTCAAATACACAAAAACCAAAATGGTGGGAAAGCACCAACATTCATGATTTGGAAAACAGTACAATAACAACGAGCTCATGAACTACAGACCTACGAGTTACTTGATAATAGTCTCGCTAATTGGACCTTCTATCCTTGTTCCTTCACCTTCTCCATTTAATCTTCCATGAGGACTCTCCTCGGAGAAGGAATAGAAAATTAAAAAGTTCCATTTTATGGTGCATTTATGAAAAGAAAAAGAAAATATATAAGGGAAATCATTTATACAAGGTAGCAACCTTATAATATAGAAATAAGAAAAATTTAGTATAAAAAAGTATTCTAAAGTTGTCCCTCTATATAGTATAAAAAAGTATTATAAAGTTGGAAACCCTTTCAATTAATCATCTTAACATCGAGATGTGTCTATATATCTATACTACATTATTAAGCAAGAGTTAAAGGGTAGACATGTGTCGTGAGAATATGAAAGTACCATAATTTTATAGAGAGTATAGGACACATTAGCCATCTTTAGTTAGAAAGAGAAAGATATATGTAACCTCTTTACAGAGAAATATAGATGTGGATGAAAGAAAAGTGTCAGAGACTTGGATGAAAGAAAAGTGTGAGAGACATACATGGAGAGAAAATTAAGGAGTAAGAGATTTTTAAAAGATCGAGAATATTTAGAGAGAATTTTATGATTCTTTTTAAACTTATTATCGTCTTTAGAGAAAGAAAAAGAGACGTGGATGAAAGATCGTGTGAGAGACATACCTGGAGAGAAAATTAAGGAGTAAGATATTATTAAAAGATAGATAATATTTAGAGAGAATTTATGGTTCTTATTAGACTTCCAACCCTCTTTAGAGAGAGAAAAAGAGATGTGGATGAGAGAGATGCCAGAGAGATATGTGGATGAGAGAGATGCCAGAGACGTGTACCTATATTCAAGGGAAGAGATATAGAGAGAGGGAGAGAGAAAGAGTACGAACCTATATCCTCATGGGAGTGATTTCATGCAACGGTTGTATTATAGTATGATGCAACGACACTTCTAGAAAACCATATTTGTGGTATTTGTATGACCCAAAATTTCGCACACACACTCTCTTCATCTCAATAAACAATAAAAAAAAATTCAATTTGAACTCTAGATATGGTCAAAATGAGTCCTCTCCAAAAACGAATCTAGACTATTCATTTGGTGAATGTCAAGATCTTAGCCTTTATAAACTCAAAATCATTTTTTCTTTTTTTCACATTGTTCATCTAATGATAATAAAGCCATCCAAAAATATTGGAAATGAAAAAATCCCTCTACGGCCTACATCTAAGTATCTCACCGAAATGAACGGCATATATTTATTGGGCTAAAGAAATACTTTCTAGGTTGTGTTTTCAAATTTTCCTTTTTTTGTGATTGTTCATTAGAATTAAAAGAGTGTATATTTCAAATTTTGGATCAAACAAATAGCTATAACATGGTTTTTAAAGGTTGTTGCATCATATTACTATACAAGTGTTGCATGAAATCATTGCCCATATCCTCATGCATAAAAATTTTAAAAGGATTTCAAAAAAAAATATTTACTTCGCAATATCCTAAAATAAACCCTAAATCATGTAGAGAGATTTTTATGGAACAGTAAGTATATCCTAAAATAAATCATAAATCATATAGAGAGATTTTTATTGAACCTTAGGGAGACAGATGGAGATATAGAAAGAGAGAGAATGCATGAGAGATTTTTAGAAAAACTAGAGAGAGAAACTATGCATAGGGGGAGAGAGAGATATAGAATGTATAAGAGAATTTAAGAGAGATGAAGAAATTTTTATGGAAACATATGTGTAAAGGAAAAAAATTGGAAAAGGTGGAGAGAGAATGCGAGTAGAGAGAGATATATGGATTCTTTATATTGAGAGATTTTAGAATAGATGATGTATTTGTATGAAAGCTTATATGCAGAGGAGAAAGAAATAACGAAGTGGGGAGAAAAAAGGCATGGAGAATTTTAGAGGTGATGAGATATTTTTATGGAAGCTTTTTTGTGGGGGAGAGAGAGAAATGTGGACAAAGAGAGAGTGCGTATGTAGAGATAGCGATGTGTAAAGAGAGATAAAAAATAAAGGATATCTATAGATATATTAAAGATATTGGTTGTAAATATGTCATATTGAAGATATTGGTTGCTACTATCTTGAATATATGGGTTGCCAATATATTGTATATTGAATGTGCATTCTCTCTTTGTTTATTTTCTCTTTTTTTTGTATTTTTAGGTATGTTCTTTCTTGCTTTACTTTCATGATTTTTGGTTTATTTTTATGGTCTTTTACTTAATTTCAAGTTTTATGGTTTAAATTTATGACCGTACATATCTATGAATTTGAATAGGTAATGAAAATTCTCCTTAATCATAAAAATTGTTAAGCATTGAATTCACACAATATTTAGTTCCAATATTTGGTTGTCTTGAAACATTCAAAATAAATTGGGTATTTGTAGTTCAAAGTTTTTGAAATTTTATGAAATCATCTGATGCATGGGCTCTCAAAGTATTGGAATTTTAAAATGAAATCAAGCTGATCTAAGCATGAAAATTAGTATTAGTTAATTAATACGCAAAGTAATTTCATTTAATGGATGGACATATAATTAAAAAGTCATAACACAACGCTTGGTTGAGTAGAGTGAAAGAAAGATTACATAGTGTAATTGAAGAGAGAGAAAGTTGGTTGAAGAGAGAGAGAGGATTCCGGATGACACACAAATCGAAAAATGGTGAAAATTTTTAACGTTAAAAAAAAAATAGTGAGAGCAATCCATGTAGTGAAATAAAAAGCTTATTACCTATTTTCAAACTTGCAACATTTTAAAATCTTATTTTTTTTATTGTAAATTCAATTTATTGCTACTTTTTTATTCACTTGAATATGAGATACTTTAATGAATAGTTTTCCCTTATTCTAAGATTTATAAAAAGCTACTAAATATTGATTGTCATACTCTCCATCCATGCATACCATAATTTCATGATTGCATTATTTAGTTGCAAATCTATAAACAACTAAATTTTCACAATTTGAATTTAATATTTTGAAATGTCATAATAAAATATATTTTCTTTACTATTAAAATAAATAATTATAATATATTATATATTTTAAAAATAATACCTCATTCACTTTTTAATAATTATAAAATATACTTAATTTTATTTTCCATAAAAAAAATTCTTATTTTTCTCAAAATAATTTTTAAAAGATCCTTATAACTATGCCTATATTTTAATCACAGACAATGACAACAATGTCGTTGTTTTATTACTATGATGTTATAGATTTTTATTGTGTTTCTATCACATTTTTGTACAATTATTTACGTAATTACTTATTTCTTTTTTACGAGCAACGTATGTAATCTAACTAGTAGATATTAAGTTAAAAAAGAACCCCAAGGACTGTATCTTGAAAATAGTTATGTCAACCGCTTATTTTCAAAAAAATTAAGTATTTATAGATCAACTTGGTCCTCATTATTTTAAAAATTTTAAATTTCATAATTAGAGTTGACCATGAATGTTCAAATTATTCATAAGATTTTCAACACCTAAACCACATTGTTGGACAAAATTTAAAAGTGTGCATTGATGTGTAGAATAATAATAAGATGGGCACCATATACAAACCTTATCCATACATAAATGCATAAATTAAAGCCTCTCAAACAAATTTGAAATAATATGGTGCGACCACCTCTTCACTTATTCAGCATTTTCCCGGACCCAAAAGTTTTGATACTAGGAATAGAGGGTGGGATGTTGTGTCACGACCCCAGCTTCTGCCCCCTACCGTTCTCGCCGGAGGGCGTCAGAGTGCGGGTCCCTCATCCAGAGGTAACGAATGTCACACAGGTCAGAGTGCACTCATTACTTTAGAAACACAGTAATCAAAGCAAACCACTAAAAATAAAGAAAAACATTAATCACAAACATGCAAGATCTGGCAAATTAAAATTGAAACTTATATATATATATATATATATATATATATATATATATATATATATATATATATATATATATATATATATATATATATATATATATATATATAACTTAGAGTATTACAATCGTTCAAGGCCCCAAAAGGCCCAGATACAAAAAAATACGTCACTCCAATACAAACTAGAACATGGCCCACGACCATCAAACACATATTATCAAAAAGTCTCCTCGACAGGTGCAAGTCTTCAGCCACCAGAACGATCACCCAACCAACTGATCCTATCACACCCCAAGAATTTACAATATTGTTATTCCTGAGATGTGACAGACAAAACATATATACATCTATTGATAGGACAAATTTACAGTGGCGAGGTCTTACAAAGTAAATAAAGAAAGCTAGCACAACAACAGTATCTTCCAAGGTTGATCTTGACTAGCACTCAAAATGAATCCGCAGTTATCCTGAAAAATGTTTACCATAGTTTGATGAGTTTAGCTACTCAGTAAGTGATCATCATAATCCCAAAAATAATCATGTTAGAAAGATATCAATATTTTCCAAAATGAGATCTATTAATAGAAATGCATCAACAGTTTCACTTTCAATAAATGCATAATTAAGTATAATCCGAGTAATTGAAATGCTTATAACACTTTTAACGGCAGTACATAATTCAAAGGATTTCACAAAATACCCTACTGGCGTCCCAAGTAGGTCACCTATATACCCCATCAGCGTCCTGATGGGTCCACTTAATCCCTATCGGCGTCCTAGATAGGTCCACTTAATCCCTGCAGGTCCACTTATACCTCACCGGCGTACCGGATGAGTCCACTTAATCCCTACCAGCGTCCCAGATAGGTCCACTTATACGTCACCGGCGAACCGAATGAGTCCACTTGCATACTTAAATTATTTCTAAATCTCTTTAAACATTCGAAAGCAGCAATATCATGTACTCAACATATCACTGAAATTATTAATATGAATTTCACTTAAACCATTAATAACAGTCACTCTCTATAACATTTCAAAAATAACCAATCAAATATTTTGGGCTCAAATTTAGAAAGGTAGCAGTTTGTAAAGCCATTCTAGCATAATTGCCAATTTAATATGAATAGAAAAACTCTTATAGAAATTCAAGAATACAGAATTATCACAATTTATGGGATATCAATCCACAAATAAACATTTCACAGCAATACTATAATTAATTGTAAAAATGTCAATTTTTAAATAATAAGGCAGTCATTTGCACATGAATTTTACAATGTCTAAATATTCAAAACAGTAGAAAGAAATATCACAATTTTACTAAAAGCAGAAATATCACATTTATTTCTAACAATAGACAAGAAAAATGAATAAATTTAGTTTTCTAATTTACAGCATTCAAAATTTCTAACATAGATGAAATATCACAATTTTTATTAAAAAAATTATTTTTCAAGATAATGAGGTCACGTGCGCATAAAACTTATCGCGCCTAAAATTCATGATAATAAGCAGAAATAATTATTTCATTTTATTTTTAAAAAGAATGGATTATTTTTCGAGACAATGAGGTCACTTACACATAAAACTGATAAAATAAAGATCCTAGACGAAAATATCACTATTTATTAGAAATAGACTATTTTTCAGGAAGACGATGTCACTTACCCACAAATATTTGAGAGGGAACTTCGATAAAATTAGGCGAGAGAGAGAGATCTCAAAATTTTCTAGGGTAGGAGTGCTCACCTCCCCTATTTAAATTCTTAGAACGCATTATTATAATATTTTATTACGCTCTACCTCATACCTGAGGTATCGCTTTAAGCGTCTGCTTTTAACATACGAAAACCACGTCCGCTAAAGGATGTGGCCAGCTGCAAGCAGCAGGAGGTAAAAGCAGGCAAAAGCAAAAGTAAAGGCAAAGGCAAAGGCAAAAACTTTTGAAAATAGTGATGATCCCCAAGGACTATCATACTCAAACAGACCATCACCTGTTTAAAAGCATCTTTTCTCCTTCTTTTTTTTTTTTGAAATTTTATGATTGTTACATTCTTCCCCCTTAAAGAAATTTAGTCCTCTAAATTTGTGTACCTGATTACTGAAAAAGATAGGGGTATATTTCTCTGATTTCGTCTTCTCGTTCCCAAGTCGACTCTTCTCTTGAATGGTACTGCCATAATACACGGACTAAAGGAATCTCCTTGTTACGCAACACTTGCACCCTTCCATCCAGTATCAAAATTGGCTACTCAATGAAGGATAGGTCCTTTTTGATCAGTAAAGGTTCATATTTTAAGATATGGGACGGGTCGGGCTGATATTTTCGTGGTGAAGATACATGAAAGACATTATGGACATTTGCCAATTCGGGTGGTAAGGCAAGTCTATAAGCGACACCTCCGATTCTTTCCAGGATTTCAAATCGTCCGATGTAACGTGGGCTCAACTTTCCTTTCTTGCCGAATCTCATAATGCCCTTTATTGGTGAGATTTTTAGGAAAACTCGATCACCTTCCTCAAATTCAAGATCTCTCCTTCGGTTATCGGCATAACTCTTTTGCCGACACTGAGCTGTCCTGAGCCTTTCACGAATTAATGCTATTTTATCTGTGGTTATCTGGACAATTTCTGGCCCCAAAAGCTTTCTTTCACCAACCTCGTCCCAACATATGGGTGACCTGCATTTCCTTCCATACAGGGCTTCATATGGTGCCATCTGAATACTGGCTTGGAAGCTATTATTATAAGCAAACTCAATCAGGGGTAAATGGTCATCTCAGCTTCCTGTAAGGTCAATAACATAGGCCCTCAGCATATCTTCCAAGGTTTGGATAGTCCTCTCTGATTGTCCATCAGTTTGGGGGTGAAAGGCAGTACTAAAGGTGAGTCTCGTCCCCATGGCTGACTGTAGTCTAGCCCAAAATTTAGAAGTAAACCGAGTATCCCTGTCCGATACAATATTAACAGGAACTCCATGCAATCGCACTATTTCCTTAATGTACAACTGAGCCAGTCGATCCAAAGTGTACGTCGTACGAATCGGTAGAAAGTGGGCAGCTTTGGTCAACCGGTCCACAATGACCCAAATGCTATCATGTCCTGAATTTGTTCTAGGCAAGCCAGAGACAAAATCTATAGAGATGTGCTCCCACTTCCATTCTGGCACGGGTAAAGGCTGCAACAACCCAGCGGGCCTTTGATGTTCAGCTTTTACTTGCTGGCATGTTAGGCAATTAGACACAAATAGTGCTACCTCTTTTTTCATATTATTCCACCAAAAGGTTTTCTTCAGGTCCTGATACATTTTAATACTTCCGGGATGTATCGTATAACGAGAATGATGTGCTTCTTCTAAGATTACTTTCTTTACACTCTCATCATTCGGGACACAAACCCGACCTTTAAATCTTAGCAAATCCTCACTACATATAGAGAATTCATCTCTCTTTCCTTGCTTCACCTCTTCTATAATTGTTATAAGCTGAGGGTCTTTCTTTTGTGCCAATCGAATCTGTTGGATTAATTGGGGTTCCACCTTAATATTAGCAATCATACTTACCACACCATTAATGGACGGAGTTGGATGCCAATCCACTATTTCCTCTAACAATCGCATTTCTTGGATCATTAGATGAGCTAAGACTCCCGTAGATTTTCTACTTAGAGCGTCGGCCACAACGTTAGCTTTTCCTGAATGATAATGGATTGTACAATCATAATCTTTTAAGAAATCCATCCATCTTATCTGCCGCATATTTAAATCCTTCTGAGAGAAAAGGTATTTCAAACTCTTATGATCCGTGTATATTACGAATTGCTCACCATATAGATAATGTCTCCATATTTTCAAAGCGAATAATATTGCAGCTAGCTCCAAATCATGAATTGAATATTTTTTCTCATATTCTTTCAACTGTCTGGATGCATATGCCACTACTTTCCCATATTGCATTAATACACAGCCCAAACCTTTATATGAAGCATCACTATAAATCACAAATCCCCGACTCCCCTCAGGAATAGTTAAAATAGGTGCTGAAGTTAATCGAACTTTTAGTTCTTGAAAACTCTCCTCACATTCACTTGTCCACTCAAATTTGACATTTTTCTGTGTCAATCGAGTCAATGGGATTGCGATTCGAAAAAATCCTTCTACAAATTTTCTGTAATATCCTGCCAATCCCAAAAAGCTTCGAACTTCAGTCACATTACTTGGTTGTTTCCAATTAACAACGGCTTCAACCTTTGAAGGATCAACTGATAGACCTTCTTTTGATATGACATGTCCTAAAAATGTCACTTGTTCAAGCCAAAATTCACATTTACTAAGTTTGGCATACAATTTCTTCTCTCTTAGTATTTGCAATACCATTCTTACATGCTGCTCATGTTCCTTCTGATTCTTGGAATAAATTAAAATATCATCGATGAATACCACAATAAATTTATCCAAAAAGGGCTTAAAGATCTGATTCATCAAATCCATAAATGCAGCTGGTGCATTGGTTAATCCAAAAGGCAAGACTAAAAATTCATAATGGTCATACCTTGTTCTGAATGCTGTCTTGAGTACATCTTCACTTTTAATCTTAAGCTGATGGTATCCAGATCTAAGATCAATTTTTTAAAACACTTGTGATCCTTGTAATTGATCAAATAAATCATCAATTCTAGGTAATGGATACTTATTTTTCACTGTCACTTGATTCAACTGTCTAGAATCAATACACAATCTCATAGTCCCATCTCTCTTTTTGACAAACAGTGCTGGAGCACCCCAAGGTGACACACTGGGCCTGATAAAACCTTTATCTAATAATTCTTCCAATTGTTGTTTCAGTTCTTTAAGTTCTGCAGGAGCCATTCTGTAAGGTGCCTTAGAAATTGGTGCTACCCCTGGCAATAATTCAATGGAGAATTCAATTTCCCTGTCAGGCGGTAATCCTGGCAATTCTTCAGGAAAAACCTCAGGAAATTCTCGGATAACCGGAGTGGTATCCAAATTTATTTCTTTCTTCCTATCTTCTTTGATATAGGCAAAAAAGCCTTGACACCCTTTTCGAAGGAGGCGATTAGCTCGAATACAAGAGATTAAATATGATGGGGAGTCTTCTTTGACACCATTGAAGTAAAATACTGGTTGATTCGGAATACTAAAGGTAACAATTTTCTTATAACAATCAATACTTGCATGGTATGCAGAAAGCCAATCCATGCCTAAGATTACATCAAAATCTTGAATTTTCAAGAGTATTAAATCAACCAACAGTTCCTTTTCTTCTATCTTTATTACACATGATTTATACATTATATTGGTGTTAATTGAATCTCCCATCGGTGTGGCTACCTTTAGAATGTATTCTAATTGTTCTGGTTCTACCTTTAAGTGGCATGCAAAGTGTTGTGACACAAATGAATGAGTAGATCCAGGATCAATCAAAACATGAGCTACTTTTTGGAAGATAGTAAGAGTACCTTGGATCACTGATTTTGAGGCCTGAGCGTCTTGCTCGGTAATCGCAAATACTCTTCCCTTCATCTAAGGCTTTGGAGCTATCTCTCCCTGCTTTGGAAGCTGTTGTGTCTGTAAGCTAGGACATTGTTTAATCTGGTGTCCCAATTTTCCACACTTAAAACAGGCTCCGGTATTCCAATAACAAGGGCTTGATCTATGATTTTTCCCACATTTTCTACATGGTTCTATTGGGTTTTGAAATGGCGAGGGCCTTGGCTTCTTGTTTGGCCTTTCAAACTGTTGTCGATTAGATGATGTAGGTCTAACATGACTGTTCTGATTTTTCGTCTTTTGGTAAGCTTCAAAATCTTTTTCGACAATTTGGGCACGATCCACTATTTCAGCATAAGTTCTTAATTTCAATACTGATATTCTGCTTCTAATAGCTGGCCTGAGACCCCTTTCAAATTTCTTCACCTTTCTTGCCTCATTGTTAATCATATGTGGTGCAAACTTGGCCAATTCAATAAATTTGGCCTCGTACTGTGCTACTGTCCTATTTCCTTGGATTAATTCTAGAAATTCCATTTCTTTTTTGGTCTCGAATAAAATCTGGGAAATTTTTTTCATCAAATGCCTCTAGAAATACTTCCCAAGTCAAGGTTTATTTTCTTTGACCAATACTCCTTTTGCCATTCGCCACCAGTGTTGTGCCTCACCTTCTAAGATAAAAACTGCCAAGGCCACCTTCCTATCATCGGGACATTCCATAACCTCGAATATTTTTTCCAATTGCATAATCCATCCCTCGGCTTCCAGTGGGTTTACAGCACCCTTAAAAGAAGGTGGGTTTAATTTCTTAAATTGTTCGATATTGCTCCCACCATTTCCGTAACTGACTGCCTGGGTGGATTGTTGTTTTCCATCTGATGTTGCATTAGAGCAACCATATTTTCCAAGGCTTTGTGAATTCCTTCCATATTGGCTTCAGCTATTCTGGATCTTAACTTTATCCCGGTCTGTACACACAATAAATATGATTTTAAGTACATTCTTTTTAAATTTCCTAAGGATCTTAAACCTATTGCTCTGATACCATAAATGTCACACCCCAAGAATTTACAATACTGTTATTCCTGAGATGTGACAGACAAAACATATATACATCTATTGATAGGACAAATTTACAGTGGTGAGGTCTTACAAAGTAAATAAAGAAAGCTAGCACAACAACGGTATCTTCTAATGTTGATCTTGACTAGCACTCAAAATGAATCCGTAGTTATCCTGAAAAATGTTTACCACAGTTTGATGAGTTTGGCTACTCAGTAAGTGATCATCATAATCCCAAAAATAATCATGTTTGAAAGATATCAATATTTTCCAAAATGAGATCTATTAACAGAAATACATCAACAGTTTCACTTTCAATAAATGCATAATTAAGTATAATCCGAGTAATTGAAATGCTTATAACACTTTTAACGGCAGTACATAATTCAAAGGATTTCACAAAATACCCTACTGGTGTCCCAAGTAGGTCACCTATATACCCCATCAGCGTCCTGATGGGTCCACTTAATCCCTATCGGCGTCCCAGATAGGTCCACTTAATCCCTGCAGGTCCACTTATACCTCACCGGCATACCGGATGAGTCCACTTAATCCCTACCGGCATCCCAGATAGGTCCACTTATACCTCACCGGCAAACCGGATGAGTCCACTTGCATACTTAAATTATTTCTAAATCTCTTTAAACATTCGAAAGCAGCAATATCATGTACTCAACATATCACTGAAATCATTAATATGAATTTCACTTAAACCATTAATAACAGTCACTCTCTATAACATTTCAAAAATAACCAATCAAATATTTTGGGCTCAAATTTAGAAAGGTAGCAGTTTGTAAAGCCATTCTAGCATAATTTCCAATTTAATATGTATAGAAAAACTCTTATAGAAATTCAAGAATACGGAATTATCACAATTTATGGGATATCAATCCACAAATAAACATTTCATAGCAATACTATAATCAATTGCAAAAATGTCAATTTTAAAATAATAAGACAGTCATTTGCACATGAATTTTACAATGTCTAAATATTCAAAACAGTAGAAAGAAATATCACAATTTTACTAAAAGCAGAAATATCACATTTATTTCTAACAATAGACAAGAAAAATGAATAAATTTATTTTTTTAATTTACAGCATTCAAAATTTCTAACATAGATAAAATATCACAATTTTTATTAAAAAAATTATTTTTCAAGATAATGAGGTCACGTGCGCATAAAATTTATCGCGCCTAAAATTCATGATAATAAGCAGAAATAATTATTTCATTTTATTTTTAAAAAGAATGGATTATTTTTCGAGACAATGAGGTCACTAACACATAAAACTGATAAAATAAAGATCCTAGACGAAAATATCACTATTTATTAGAAATAGACTATTTTTCAGGAAGACGATGTCACTTACCCACAAATATTTGAGAGGGAACTTCGATAAAATTCGGCTAGAGAGAGAGATCTCAAAATTTTCTAAGGTAGGAATGCTCACCTCCCCTATTTAAATTCTTAGAACGTATTATTATAATATTTTATTACGCTCTACCTCATACCTGAGGTGTCGCGTTATGCGTCTGCTTTTAACATATGAAAACCACGTCCGCTAAAGGACGTGGCCAGCTGCAAGCAGCAGGAGGCAAAAGCAGGCAAAAGCAAAAGTAAAGGCAAAGGCAAAGGCAAAAACTTTTGAAAATAGTGATGGTCCCCAAGGACCATCATACTCAAACAAACCATCACCTATTTAAAAGCATCTTTTCTCCTCTTTTTTTTTTTGAAATTTTATGATTGTTACAGATCCTGACCTGCAACTTCTACTCTATAAGGATAGAAAGTAAAAAAATGAGCTATAAAGTCCAGTAAGTATAATCAAATGCCATATTTCACTACTATATCCAGCAAGGAGTCATGAATAATTTTTTTCAAAGATAAGCAATAATAATCACACATGCATTTTCAAAAACACCTATCTGTCAGATCTCATCAACACAAGTATCATAACTAATCACAAAAGCTGCAAAATTGAACCAATACCATTGTGTATCAACATCAACATGTATATAAACCAACTCACTCTCTAAGTCACCTACTCCCGAAGTAGAGGCTGTATTCATCAGGCCAAGTCAATCTCATTGCTTATTACCTCCACCATCCCTTAGGAGGGAAGGCAATGACAAGTATGTGTCCCACTTCGTAATGTCTTCACACACGTACACACACAATCCCCAACGTACTTTGGGGTTTTCGATAGGCGATGACCTTGCAAGAAACTACTCCCTACGCCACCTTAGCTAGCAGCAACATACCGTTAGGGTGTCAATCACTGTGATTGGGGGATAGCCCACCCATCATCATCTACCCAACTCCTATCCTATCATTGAGTGAGCCGGAGAGGTCACAAGTCGACAGTGCAATACGCTCAGAGCACGCCGACAAGTCACATATCCCAGTATGGTCATGCAATACGCTCAAAGCATGTCAATCAGTCTCATATCACAGTATGGTCATGCAATACGCTCAAAGCATGTCAATCAGTCTCATATCACGGTATGGTCATGTAATATGCTCAAAGCATGTAAATCAATATCATATCACGGTATAGTCATACAATACGCTCAAGGCATGCCAATCAATCACATATCACAATATCACATATCACGGTGCATAGCTGACCACAGAGGTCCATTCACATATCGCATATCACAACCGGACATGCATCATAATATGTGCACATATCCGAGCAGTGTAATTCCTAAAATCATGCTCATTTGAATTTGTGTAGCACTTCTTACATGGCACTTTTCACACACATTCATGACATGCACTTATCTCATACATTCATCACATGCACTTATCGCAGGTTACTTATCTCATGCACTTGTCTCATGCGCTTATCACATGCATTTATCACATGCATTTATCACATGCACTTATCTCATGCACTTATCACATACATTCATCACATGCACTTATCTCATACACTTAATCAATAGCACTCACTAATCTTTCATTTAGATCTAGTGTGGGCTAGATCAAGGGTATTTTTGTCAACTAATTACCCCTTACAAAAAGATTCTAGGATTTTCAGCAACTACATCAGGAACACATTCTTTAGAAAAGAGTCCCAATTGTTGACACTTACAGGATTTCAGCTTGACATCAAATTTATTTTTGGCGTAAACTCACACATCAATCAATTAAAAAAGGTTTGAGTTCCTTTGGACATATTTTAATCAATGGAAACCCAACACACAAAAAATGGAAGAATGCTGAAATTTTCTGCATTCATAACAGGGAAGGCAATGACAAGTATGTGTCCCACTTCGTAATGTCTTCACACACGTACACACACAATCCCCAACGTACTTTAGGGTTTTCGATAGGCGATGACCTTGCAAGAAACTACTCCCTACGCCACCTTAGCTAGCAGCAACATACCGTCAGGGTATCAATCACTATGATTGGGGGATAGCCCACCCATCATCATCTACCCAACTCCTATCCTATCATTGAGTGAGCCGGAGAGGTCACAAGTCGACAGTGCAATATGCTTAGAACACGCCGACAAGTCACATATCCCAATATGGTCATGCAATACGCTCAAAGCATGTCAATCAGTATCATATCACAGTATGGTCATGCAATACGCTCAAAGCATGTCAATCAGTCTCATATCACGGTATGGTCATGTAATATGCTCAAAGCATGTAAATCAATATCATATCACGGTATAGTCATACAATACGCTCAAGGCATGCCAATCAATCACATATCACAATATCACATATCACGGTGCATAGCTGACCACAGGGGTCCATTCACATATCGCATATCACAACCGGACATGCATCATAATATGTGCACATATCCGAGCGGTGTAATTCCTGAAATCATGCTCAGTTGAATTTGTGTAGCACTTCTTACATGGCACTTTTCACACACATTCATCACATGCACTTATCTCATACATTCATCACATGCACTTATCGCAGGTTACTTATCTCATGCACTTGTCTCATGCGCTTATCAAATGCATTTATCACATGCACTTATCTCATGCACTTATCACATACATTCATCACATGCACTTATCTCATACACTTAATCAATAGCACTCACTAATCTTTCATTTAAATCTAGTGTGGGCTAGATCAAGGGTATTTTTGTCAACTAATTACCCCTTACAAAAAGATTCTAGGATTTCCAGCAACTACATCAGGAACACATTCTGTAGAAAAGAGTCCCAATTGTTGACATTTACAAGATTTCAGCTTGACATCAAATTCATTTTTGGCGTAAACTCACACATCAATCAATTAAAAAAGGTTTGAGTCCCTTTGGACATATTTTAATCAATGGAAACCCAACACAAAAAAAATGGAAGAATGCTGAAATTTTCTGCATTCATAACAGGGACGGCAATGACAAGTATGTGTCCCACTTCGTAATGTCATCACACACGTACACACACAATCCCCAACGTACTTTGGGGTTTTCGATAGGCGATGACCTTGCAAGAAACTATTCCCTACGCCACCTTAGCTAGCAGCAACAGACCGTCAGAGTGTCAATCACTATGATTGGGGGATAGCCCACCCATCATCATCTACCCAACTCCTATCCTATCATTGAGTGAGCCGGAAAGGACACAAGTCGACAGTGCAATACGCTCAGAGCACGCCGACAAGTCACATATCCCAGTATGGTCATGCAATACGCTCAAAGCATGTCAATCAGTCTCATATCACAGTATGGTCATGCAATACGCTCAAAGCATGTCAATCACTCTCATATCACGGTATGGTCATGTAATATGCTCAAAGCATGTAAATCAATATCATATCACGGTATAGTCATACAATACGCTCAAGGCATGCCAATCAATCACATATCACAATATCACATATCACGGTGCATAGCTGACCATAGGGGTCCATTCACATATCGCATATCACAACCGGACATGCATCATAATATGTGCACATATCCGAGCAGTGTAATTCCTGAAATCATGCTCATTTGAATTTGTGTAGCACTTCTTACATGGCACTTTTCACACACATTCATCACATGCACTTATCTCATACATTCATCACATGCACTTATCGCAGGTTACTTATCTCATGCACTTGTCTCATGCGCTTATCACATGCATTATCACATGCACTTATCTCATGCACTTATCACATACATTCATCACATGAACTTATCTCATACACTTAATCAATAGCACTCACTAATCTTTCATTTAGATCTAGTGTGGGCTAGATTAAGGGTATTGTTGTCAACTAATTACCCCTTACAAAAAGATTCGAGGATTTCCAGCAACTACATCAAGAACACATTCTTTAGAAAAGAGTCCCAATTGTTGACACTAACAGGATTTCAGCTTGACATCAAATTCATTTTTGGCTTAAACTCACACATCAATCAATTAAAAAAGGTTTGAGTCCCTTTGGACATATTTTAATCAATGGAAACCCAACACAAAAAAAATGGAAGAATACTGAAATTTTCTGCATTCATAACAAGGAAGGCAATGACAAATATGTGTCTCACGTCGTAATGTCTTCACACACGTACACACACAATCCTCAACATACTTTGGGGTTTTCGATAGGCGGTGAACTTGCAAGAAACTACTCCCTACGCCACCTTAGCTAGCAGCAACATACCGTTAAGGTGTCAATCACTATGATTGGGGGATAGCCCACCCATCATCATCTACCCAACTCCTATCCTATCATTGAGTGAGCTGGAGAGGTCACAAGTCGACAGTGCAATACGCTCAGAGCACGCCGACAAGTCACATATCCCAGTATGGTTATGCAATACGCTCAAAGCATGTCAATCGGTCTCATATCACAGTATGGTCATGCAATACGCTCAAAGCATGTCAATCAGTCTCATATCACGGTATGGTCATGTAATATGCTCAAAGCATGTAAATCAATATCATATCACGGTATAGTCATACAATACGCTCAAGGCATGCCAATCAATCACATATCACAATATCACATATCACGGTGCATAGCTGGCCATAGGGGCCCATTCACATATCGCATATCACAACCGGACATGCATCATAATATGTGCACATATCCGAGCAGTGTAATTCCTGAAATCATGCTCATTTGAATTTGTGTAGCACTTCTTACATGGCACTTTTCACACACATTCATCACATGCACTTATCTCATACATTCATCACTTATCGCAGGTTACTTATCTCATGCACTTGTCTCATGCGCTTATCACATGCATTTATCACATGCACTTATCTCATGCACTTATCACATACATTCATCTCATGCACTTACCTCATACACTTAATCAATAGCACTCACTAATCTTTCATTTAGATCTAGTGTGGGCTAGATCAAGGGTATTTTTGTCAACTAATTACCCCTTACAAAAAGATTCTAGGATTTCCAGCAACTACATCAGGAACACATTCTTTAGAAAAGAGTCCCAATTGTTGACACTTACAGGATTTCAGCTTGACATCAAATTCATTTTTGGCGTAAACTCACACATCAATCAATTAAAACAGGTTTGAGTCCCTTTGGGCATATTTTAATCAATGGAAACCCAACACAAAAAAAATGGAAGAATGCTGAAATTTTCTGCATTCATAACAGTGACATTGCTCTAGAAAAATTAACATTGTTTCCAATCATATAAAATCTTGACATGCTTTCGAAACCAATGTTATACTATACACACGTATCTTTCAAATAGGGGTGGTTCGAAAGTATTTAGACTTCATTTGGTTGGTCAAAAGCTCATGCTACCAGAGGTCAAATTCTGAATTCTGCTAACAGTGACATATCCCTCTTCATGAAGGTATAATTTTCAATCTAAAAGGAATTTCGAAATAATTTCCACATGTAACTTTTTGTACACACACAGACTTTCAAATGGCAATGTTTTGGGAGTATTCGGGCTCCTTTTGGTTAGTCAAAACTCGTGAGAACAGAGGTAACAGTTGTGAAATCCAGTGAAATCTTCTAACAGTGACATATTTGCACCATTTGAAGCATAGCTCATCATTTATGAAGAATTTGGACAAGGTTAAAACATAAACATCATAGTAGACACATGTATTGATCAAATGGAGGTGACTTGGGAGTATTTGGATGTCATTTGACAAGTCAAAAGTGCATTTCAAAAACATGCATTTTCCTGGAATTTCATAGCATAAACATGGCACACTACCAAAAACACTTTGTGGCCTCCAATTCATGAGGAATCACAATATGAAACCTCCTCACCTAGAATTATAATCACTTAAATATCATCTCACAAATTCTTTAAGGCCAACAAGAGGGATTCAGTTGCCAAAGGTGTCATGCAATGAAGGCCCTAATTTCCTGGAAACGGGGCCCCCTTCTAACATAAGTTTTGAAACATACAGTCACATGCCCATATGATAATTTCATCAAAAATCTGTCTAGAACTTCATGCATACATATTCATTCTATTTACAATCACACACTTATAGCCTTACTTGGATTTCATGCTTGAATGAACTAACCAAAAACATCCATCACAAAACATGGAAGCTTAAATATGACTCTACTTACTTGCAGCAAGGTTCTAAGTCCCCCCACTCAGCTTCTCTCCAATGTTAAGTCTTCAAGGGTAAGTCTCAAGCATGGGGCTCAAGGGCCAAGGGAAAAATGTGGGGGAGAGAGAGAGAGAGAGAGAGAGAGAGAGAGAGAAAGTGTGAAACTCTTGAGATGGGTATTTGGAGGAGCATTTATAAGCAAGAAAGGAGAGGGGGCAGCAAACACAAGCCAAGTGTCAACAAAGGTCACAAGTGTCATGAACATAGTGTCCAAGTGGCTAACAAAAGCTCACAAGTGGCATACATGCAGGATTACATGGGACACATGTCCAAACACTCACAATAGAAACACCCCCAGTGATAACACGCACGGCGGTAGCCTCTCTCTACACGCATGGCGATAACATGTATAGCGGTAGCTCTCTCTCTACACGCACGGCGGTAGTTATCTCTCTCTATGCACACGGTGTTACACACACGACGTATCACTCTCTCTGTACATGCATGGCGTTACACACATGGCGGTAGCTCTCTCTCTATACGCAAAGCATTACATGCACGACGATAGCTCTCTCTCTCTACATACAGTCGCGCGCCCTCCACTGTCACAAGCCTCACTTCATTGCCGTGTGCGTCTCTTCTTCTCATCATCGCACATGTACCCTAAGCTTGTAAAATCTAGGTCGTCACATCATCTCCCTTTAAAAATGTCCCCAAAATCTTATACTTGATCACCATCTAAATGGGGGTCTGAGATGGGCACTCTACTCCAACAACCTACTAAGGCACAAGCACACGACTAACCTAGGCTCTGAAGGGCACGAAACTTCTAAACATCTAAAAGAATCACATCTAGGGGCGAAACTCAACTTCTCAGATGTTCCCCCAGTACTTGAACTCTAAGCTAGCCACCAAAAAGGCGCGCACAACCACTAAGCTACTATCAAAAGGCACAGATTCAATAATTAGGTGACATAGAAAAATGTGAGGCTACAACAAAATAGTAAAACAATCAGGGTCAAGCAGAATTCTAATTTATCCTTCCATAAATAAAGATCTTACCTTGAATATCTGATGTGGAAGCCTTCGCCTCCTGCTCCACAGTACAAACACCCTGCTTGAGTCTTTGGCTTGGGCTCATCCCTCATCATGGGGCAGTTCCTATTCAGGTGACCTGGCTTGAAGCATGCCTTCATTTTCAGCCAGCACTCGGAAGCCGCATCACCAGGCTTCCCACAAAAGCCACAGTGTACTGGCTGGTTTTACTTAACATTGCCTATAAAGGTCTTGTGGGCTTTACCATGTCCCCGATCTCGTTTTTCTTGAAAATCTCTTGGAGGCAGGGGCCTTGCCTTCAGCTTCTCTCTCCTCTGTCGGAGATCATCACAGTCTTTTTCTATCTTCCTAGCTAATTCCACTAATGGGGAGAAGGTCTTAAGATTAGCTGATATAATCTTCCCTCTTATATCTGGCCAATGGCCCCTCCCAAATTGCCTCTGTATGAATGACGTGTGGGGCGTAAAGGGAGAGCTCTGCAAATTTGGCTGCGTACTGTTCTACTGACAGTCTTCCTTGTTGCAGCTCGATAAATTCTACTTCTTTTGCCTTTCGAAATGAGTCAGAGAAATACTTTTCATTAAAAGCCTCCAAAAATCTCCCCAAGTCTCCGCAGTCCCTGACTCTTTCAAGGATTGTTTCACCGAGCTCCACTAGTGCTCGGCGTCCCCTTCTAACATGAAGGTCTCTAGTCTCACTTTCTGCTCATCGGAACAATTCAACACTTCAAATATCTTCTCTACCTGCATCCTCCATCTTTCAGCCTTTTCCACTCCTCTGTGTCCCGAGAATGTGGGAGGGGCAAGTCTCCTAAACTTTTCAATCAACCCACTGCCATCATGATATGGGGTGGAGGCAGTCAAGGCCGGCATGCAATTTTCATAATTTGGGTCATGGCCCCCAGTGTCCTAAAGAATTTCCCAAATGCCTCGATATTGTCATTACTGGAACTCGCATTATTGACACGAGTCCTCGTCATCTTTGTCCTACCACAAGAACGCCAAGTCACTAACCTATCTAAGAACCACTAAGGACACTTATAAGACTCTCTAAGCCAAGAATCTTATCCTGACTGCTCCGATATCATAACTGTCACGACCCCACAGTCTGCCCCCTGCCATTCTCGCTGAAGGATGATAGAGTGTGGGTCCGTGATCCAGAAGTAATGAATGCTACTCAGGTCGGAGTGCGCTCAACGCTTTATAAAAAAAGGTAATCAAAGCAAACCACGAAAAATAAAGAAAAACTCTAATCACAAACATGCAAGATTTGGCAAATTAAAACTTAAACTTCTATATATATATATATATATATATATATATATATATATATATATATATATATATATATATATATATATATATATATATATATATATATATATATATATATATATACAACTTAGAGACAAAAAAATATATAACTCCAACACAAACTAGAACATGGCCCACGGTCATCAAACACATACTATCAAAAAGTCTCCTCGACAGGGGCAGGTCTCCATCCACAAGAACGATCACGCAACCGACTGCTCCTAACCTACAACTTCTACTCTACAAGGATAGAAAGTAAAAGAATGAGCTATAAAGCTCAATAAGTAGAATCAGATGTCATGTTTCACTAATATATCCAGCAAGGGGTCATGAATATATCTTTTCGAAGATAAGCAATAATAATCACACAAGCATTATCGAAAACACCTATCTGTCAGATCTCATCAGCACAAGTATCATAACAAATCACAAAGCTATAAATTTGAACCAATATCATTTGTATCAACATCAACATGTATATAAACCAACTCACTCTCTAAGTCACCTACTCCTGAAGCAGAGGCCCTATTCATCAGGTCAAGCCAATCCCATTGCTTATGACCTCTACCACCCCTCAGGAGGGAAAGTAATGATAAGTTGGTGTCCCAC
This sequence comes from Amborella trichopoda, assembly GCF_054954075.1. Lineage (NCBI taxonomy): Eukaryota > Viridiplantae > Streptophyta > Magnoliopsida > Amborellales > Amborellaceae > Amborella > Amborella trichopoda. The sequence goes on along the minus strand of NC_142348.1, from coordinate 26,299,149 downwards.
TTCTTAATGCCTTCACACATACACACACATAATCCTCAACGCGCTTTGAATTTTTTTTGATAGGTGATGGACTTGCAAGACACTACTCCCTACACCACCTTGGCTAGGAGCATCAAACCATCAGGGTGTCAATCACTATGAATGGGGGAGCGACCACCCATCATCATCTACCCGACTCCCGTCCTATCATTGGGCAAGCCGGAGAGGTCACGAGTCGGTAGTGCAATATGCTCTAAGCACGCCGACAAGTCACATATCCCAGTATGGTTATGCAATACGCTCAAAGCATGTCAATCAGTCTTATATCACGATATGGTCATACAATACCCTCAAAGCATACCAACCAGTCTCAAATCACGATATGGTCATGCAATACGCTCAAAACATGCCAATCAATCTCATATCATGGTATAGTCATGCAATACGCTCAAAGGATGCCAATCAATCACATGTCACAATATCACATATCACGGTGCATAGCTGACCACAGGGGTTCATTCACATATCGCATATCACAACCGGACATGCATCATAATATGCACACATATCCAAGCAGTGCAATTCCCAAAATTATGCTCATTTGAATTCGTATAGCATTTCTCACTTGGCACTTATCACACACATTCATCACATGCACTTATCTCATACATTTATCGCATGCAATTATCATAGGTTACTTATCTCATGCACTTGTCTCATGCGCTTATCACATACATTTATCACATGCACTTATCTCATGCACTTATCACATACATTCATCACATGCACTTATCTCATGCACTTAATCATTAGCCCTCACGATCTTTCATTTAGAGCTAGTGTGGGCTAGATCAGAGGTATTTTGGTCAACTAATTACCCCTTACAAAAATAAGAAGATTTTGGGCTTTTCAGCAACTACATCAAGAGCACATTCTTTAGAAAAGAGTCCCAATTTCTCCCCTTGTGGGATTTCGTCTTGACATCAAATTCAGTTTTGGAGTAAACTCACACATCAATCAATTAAAATAGGTTTGAATCCATTTGGACATATTTTAATCAATGGAAAACCCAACACACAAAAAACATGGAAGATTCCTGAAATTTTTTGCATTCATAATAGTGATATTGCTCTAGAAAAATAAACACCGTTTCCAAATCATGGAAAATATTAACATACTTCCAAAAGTAATTTTATATTATACACACGTATCTTTCAAATGGGGGTGGTTCAAAAGCATTTGGACTTCATTTGGTTGGTCAAAAGCTCGTGCCACCAGAGGTCAATTTCTGAATTCTGTTGAATTCTACTAACAGTAACATATCCCTCTTCACGAAGGCATAACTTTCAATCTAAAACGAATTTCGAAATAATTTCAACATGAAACTTTTAGTACACACATAGATCTTTCAAATGGAAATGGTTGGGAGTATTCGAGTTATGTTTGGTTAGTCAAAACTCGTCACAACAGAGGTAACAGATGTAAAATCTCGTGAAATATGCTAACAGTGACATATTTGCACAATTTGAAGCATAGCTCATCATTTATGAAGAATTTGGACAAGGTTAAAACATAAACATCATAGTAGACCAGTTCCATTGATCAAATGGCGGTGACTTAAGAGCATTTAGATGTCATTTGACAAGTCAAACATGCAATTCAAAAACATGCATTTTCTTGGAATTTCACAGCATAAACATGGTACACTACCAAAAACACTTTGTAGCCTCCAATTCATGAGGAATCACAATATGAAACCTCCTCACCTAGAATTATAATCACTTAAATATCATCTCACAATTTTTCTAGGGCCAACAAGTGGGATTCAGTTGCTCAAGGTGTCATGCAATGAAGGCCCCAATTTCCTGAACAACAGGGCCCCCCTTCTAGCATAAGTTTTGCAACATACAGTCTCATGCCCATGATAATTTCATCAAAAATCTGTCAAGAACTTCATGCATTACACATTCATGCTCATATTTATAACCACATACTTATAGCCTTACTTGGATTTCATACTTGAATGAACTAACCAAAAATATCCATCACAAAACATGGAAGCATGGATATAATTCTACTTACTTGCAGCAAGGTTCTAAGTCCCCCCACTCAACTTCTCTCCAAAGTTAAGTCTTCAAGGGTGGGTCTCAAGCTTGGGGCTCAAATGGCCAAGGAAAAAACATGGGGGAGAGATAGAGAAAGTGTGAAACTCTTGAGAGGGGTATTTGGAGGAGCATTTATAAGCAAGAAAGGAGAGGAGGCAGCAAACACATGCCAAGTATCAACAAAGGGGTCACAAGTGTCATGAACATAGTGTCCAAGTGGCTAATAAAAGCTGACAAGTGGCATACATGTAGGCTTACATGGGCCACATGGCCAAACACTCACAGCAGAAACACCCCCGACGATAACAAGCACGGCGGTAGCCTCTTTCTCTCTACACGCACGGTGTTATACGCACGACGGTAGCTCTCTCTGCATACATGGCGATAGCTTTCTCTGTCTACACGTATAGTGTTACATGCACGGTGGTAGCTCTCTCTCTACACGCACAGTGGTAGCTTTCTCTCTCTACACGCATGGCATTACATGCATGGTGGTTGCTCTCTCTACACACGCATGGTGATAACACGTACGGTGGTAGCTCTCTCTCTCTCTACACGCATGGCATTACACGTACAGCGGTAGCTCTCTCTCTCTCTACATACAGTCGTGCGCCTTCCACTGTCGCGTGCGCCTCTTCTTCTGATCGCCGCACGTGTACCCGAAGCTTGTAAACTCTAGGTCGTCACATGTTGAGGCCTCCACCCCACTAACCACCAATGCGCCAACCCCATTCCCAAGTCTCTCATGCTCTTGCCGAAACATATTTTCTTAACCTAGCATGAAATTTTGGGCTAGTAAAGATATAAATTTGGAAATCTTACATATTTATCTCCAAAAATACTTGATAGCAGTGTCAAAAACATCGACTCGGCCAAGTTACTTGGGACCTAGCCGAGCCGAGTTACTTGGACGAGTCTGAGTAACTTGCTCAAGTCCAACTCTGTTTTAAAAAAAAAAATATGAGAAAATAGAATGGATATGAACGCTGAGCTGATTAGTGCACCTTACATAAAAAGGACCTATTTATTAAAAAGTTTCGAGCTCGAATCTCTGCAAGCAGCTTTTTTTGTTTGAAAAAATGTTGAACGTCATAACACCAACAAAATGACGTTTTTTTAAAAAAAAAAAAGTCATGAGTGGGATTTGAACCCTGAATGGGGTAAAGAATACCCGTTAGAGCGAACCAGTAAACTATTCTAAAAAATCTAACACGAATTTGTGACAATGTTGTACTTAAAATTTGAAAATATTATGTACAACTGACTTGTCCTAAACTCACCTTGCCTATGGGCCGAGACGGAGTTACTCGGCCAAGTCCGAGTTGCCTTGGCCAAATTTTAGAACACTGCTTGATAGTTTCAAAAGTAATGGGGACCACTCCCCTCGCCCTTGCTCTTTCCACCCTGGACTCATTCTCTTTGCTAATCCCTGTGTGGCAAATTCATGATCAGACATTGTATCTAGCAAGCATGTCCTTTATTCTACGATGGATAAATAAAAGGGAAAATATCCCCGTAACCCCTATTTTTTATTTTTATATCTCAATAGATCAAAGATTGAAAATATGTCTCATAACCCCCTGACTAACGTTACCCACTTTTAGCTATTTTTTTGGCCCCAACAAATATAAAAAGACACATTCATTCTAAACCATTCCTCTCTTTATGTGATATATTCCTCCCAAATTTCTCTCTCTCTCTAACATTCACCCTCTTTATCTCTTTAAAAACCCAATTACCTCTCCCCTCTCTCTCTCTCTGTACTCATGCATTTTCAGTCAAGGAATCCTAATCATTACAAATGACTTAGGGGAAAATCACATGAAGAGAGAGAAATAATGGTGTTTAGAAAGGAAATGTTTTATTTATATTTGTTTGGGGCAACAAAACATGTTTAAAGGGAATAAAGCTAACTTAGGAGTTAAAAAATACAAAACTTAAAAATTTTATGACCCAAGATATATTTTGAAACCTTGGATCTATTAAGATATAGAACTTAAATATGGGGGGTATAGAGATATTTTCCCTAAATAAAACTCACCATGTGAGTTACGCAGGGGCAATCTTGAGTACCATGGTGCATGACCATTGGAGGATGTTGGAGCTTTTTCAAGAGGATTTAAGAAACCCTAATGCAGGTCTCATAAATATTTATTAGCATTTCAAGACTCGGCCGAGGATACTCGGATTCGGCCAAGTTACTTGGCCTCGTCTTAAGGGCAATGCGAGTTTTATCCGAATGGGCTGTACTGGTTTTTTTTAAATAGATACGTATTTTTATGTCACTTATGAAAGCATGAATATGGTATTGGATAGTGTGTGCGCGTTCGTTTTACAAGGATAGGGGTTCGGTTCCCCCAAGGTAAGGCACTTTTTTTTGTGTTTTCTTTTTTGGAGTTAAAGAGACTTGAAAATTATATATAATGCTGGGTAACTTATACGTGAGCTCTTATAGTGATAGGGTTGCATTCCACCCATTGTAAGACACTTTTTCTTTTTTTGTCTTTTCTTTATTAGGGTTAACGAACCTGAACATTTTTTTTTGAAAAAAGGGGCCCAAGAGCTCTTAAGCGTACAGGGGCAACCCACTTTTTTTTTTTGTTCATTAAGGTTAAAGGGCCTGAAATTTTTTTTAAAAGAAGGGGCCTATGAGCTCTTAAAAGCACAGAGGCAACCTGCCTTCCTTTTTTTTTTTTTTTTTAATTCTGTTAAATAGCCTGAAATTTATATTTTTTTAAAATAAAAAGGGGGCAAGGGCAACCTAACCACTATGATATCTAACATCCAATATTAAAACTACAATGGTTTAAAATTTTGTACTTTTTATACGCCAAACAAAATGAGTACGGCTTGTGGGAATTGAACCCACGAGTTCATAGAGATCAACCTACATGTACAGGAAGAGATAACTACTTATGAGTCTTACAAAAAAAGTGAGGCATGCTATTTTATTTACTATCATATTTGTTTTGTTGTTGTCTCTCTTTTTTAACAAGTGAACTATTTATTATCATATTTGTTCTATTTTTGTCTTTTTCTTTAAAATGAACACGCCTCGGGCGAGTTACTCGAACTCGTCCATGAAACTCACCTCGACCGAAGTCCAAGTACTTTGGTCGAGTCGTGTTTCAAAACACTCTATTTATATTTCATGGGACCTCTCAACATTTGGCTCTGCTCCCACTGAAACATAGCATACGCGCTTGGCAAATCACCTCCATCACGGATATCCAAGGTCACCTCTTTTTGCCAAACCTTGAAATCATATTTTTTATATAGAAAAAGAGGAATGATGTATTTTAAATACACAGTGAGATGGTGTATTGGGGTCTTTTTACCCTTTCTTTTAAAGAAATACCTTTTTATCCTTTTCACACTAGCCTTTCTTTCTCCGACATTCCATACCCTCTCTCCTGCATCTTCTTTCTCTAGCTTTTCATTCTTTCTCCTGCACCTTCTTTCCCCGGCTTTCCATTCTCTCTCCTGCACCTTTCTAGGACGAGCACCCAAGGTGCTACACCCTTTTCATCCTCAAGGCTACCATCAAATAAGCTCTTTCATCCACCAAAATGGCCAATCTCTCACTGTTTTATTTCCTAAAATTTTAGAAACAAAATCCTCTCATCCTCTTGATTCATATCTCCTTCTTTCTTACCCTTCTTCCACAAAATAGAATCACATAATTTTCACACCAAAGATAGACTCATGAAGACAATGCACATTTGGGGGCCACATATTTTTTATGGATCTTAGACAGCGGTTACACTCGATAAAGATCCTCTTTCTCTCTCTAGCCTGACTGTTGGACTATTGATGAGAAGACGATGAAAATAATACCAAGCTCCCAGGATTAATGGCAATGTCGTAAGACTGTGGATCGTAGAGGTTGGGTTATACCATAACAATGAGAACTCTGTATTTTGTTGTGTACCTCTCCATAGCCATGAAATCCTTCTTAAAAAATGGATGGGGAGAGGTCATTCTCCAACGTCCGGCTTCCTCCTTGAATCTCTGAGAAACGTGGCCCTCTAATCATGGGAGGTAGGTAGTTATTTTCTACCCGTTGGATAATATAATATTTTCTCTCTAAGAAGGCCATTTTTTATTGATAAAGATAAAATATACGATGAAGATAAAAAGAGAGAAAAAATATGGCACGTTTAAAGCCCCATGGCTGCCCACATGTACCAACATCTCCCACTTGGCCATGAGGGCCAAATATATTGAAATATCATAAAGTCTATACTACTTAGTGAATTTAACATTTATGAGCATATTCTTGTCATGAGGCTTTTTACGGTAATACGGTTATGCATTTTATAACATAAAAAAAAATATCCAAAGTTATCTCACGCTAATGCGGTTTCCTCACATGACCAAGACATCAAAGAAAAATATCCCATTTGGGAATTCCAGACTTAAATATTCCTAAGTCACATCAAAGCTACATGCTTTGATAATATTTCTGCACTCGGCCCCTTTGTTAAAAGGTCTGCAATCATATCTGAAGATGGAAAATAACTTATAATTATTTCATTTTTTTCAATAATATCATAAATGTAATAATAATCAATTTCAATATGTTTACCCTTGGAATTATAAGCTTCATTTCTAATCGATGAGATAGCAGCCTGACTATCACAAAAAAATTTAACTGATCTGTCGGTTATATCCAGCTTCAAATCATTTATAAAGTATTAATTTAGATGGCATAAGCCGTAGCGATGCTACAAGCAATATACTCGGCTTCCATAGTATACTGATCTACACAACTTTGTTTCTTGCTAGACCAAAAAACACATCCACCTCCAAAGGGGAATATAAATCCTGAGGTTGATTTTCTATCAATTGGGTCTCCTGCAAAGTCTGCATCAGAGTACCCAGTAACCTGTAAGTTGTCAGCATGGAAGCACAACTTGTAATTTTTAATTTTTTGAACATATATAAATATCATTTTTACGGCTTGCCAATGAGTCATCTCAGGATTACTCTAAAATCAATCAGGTCTTGTACACAACATAGCATAATTTATGCAGCCTGAGCATATGGAATTCTTTCCATTTCAGCTTTGCCACTATAATTTAATGGACACATTTTTTTTGACAATTTTAAGCCTTCATAAACTGGTGTATCTATGGGCTTGGAATTTTCTATCTCAAATCTCTTTAAAATACTTTCTAAATAATTTTATTAAGATAAACATAGAAGTCTTAAACTTCTATATCTTGTTATCTTATTGCCCAATACATATGAAGCTTCTCCCATATCTTTCATCTCAAAATGGGAACTTAGTCATGATTTGGTATGGTTAATCATGCTAATATCATTACCAGCTATCAAAATATCATCTATATACAGTGATAACATAACAAAATTGCTCCCATTATTCTAAACATATGCACAATGGTCTAACATGTTGGCTACATAACCAATTTCAGTGATTGCATTATGAAAGGTAAAGTACACCTGCCTAGACGACTGTTTTAGACTATATAAAGATTTCTTAAGTTTATATATTTTGTCTTCTTGGCTTTTAATTCATATCCTTCTGGTTGTTTTATATATATATATATATATATATATATATATATATATATATATTCTTTTAATTCTCCATTTAAGAAAACTATTTTGATATTCATTTGAAATAATTCTAAATTATAATATGCAACTAATGCTAGGATGATCCTAATCAATGAAAATTTTGCTACTAGAGAATAATTCTTTATATAATCTATACCCTCCCTTTGGGTGAATCCTCTTGCTACCAATCTAGCTTTATATTTATCAATAAATCTATTTGCATTAAGCTTTTTCTTTAAGACCTATTTGTAACTAATGGCTTTTCTATATTTAGGGATATCAATCAACTCTCAAACTTGATTTCTTTTAATAAAATCAAGTTCATCATCCATGGCTTGAGTCCACTTAGCTGAGTCATATGAACTAATAGCTTCATTGTAGCTTTGAGGTTCATCTATTAAATCCTCACTCATTAAAGAGTAATTATCTTTATTCATAAATACATAAAATTCTTCTAAAGTCATAGGTGGGGCTCTAGTTCTTCTAGGCCTATCTGGTATACTTGATTCAATTGAATCATTCTCACCAATTGTATAGGCAGATTGAGAAATAGGGTGTTCCATACCTTTATCTTATTAATTTCATGTAAGTCAATAGGTTTACTTAAATTTTGTTCATCATCTATATTTTCTAAGAAATAAGCATCAAGACTCTCTATTAATGATCTAGTATCATGGTTATAGAATCTATAGCCCTTAGAATTTTTTGAATAACCTATAAAATAGCATTTTATAGTTTTACTTTGTAATTTATATCTATTTTATAGTGATATAAGCACATGTGCCCAAGAACCCCAAATTTTCAAGATAGTAAGGTCAGGTATTCTACCTATCCATAATTCATATGGGGTCAGGTCTATAGATTTAGTTGGAATACGATTAGTAATATACATTACAGTGTTAAGAGCCTCACCCCAAAAATTAGGTGGTAAGTTTGAATGGCTGATCATGGAACCATGTCCATTGGAGTTCTATTTCTTCTTTCAACTACACCATTTTGTTGTAGTGTATATGGCTTGGTTGTTTGGTGAATTAGACTATGCTCCTTACAAAATTCAGTAAATAAGGCGGAGTAATATTCACCTCCCCTATCTGTTCGAAGAATTTTAATATGTCTACCTAATTGATTTTCTACCTCAGTTTTATATTTTTCAAAATGTTTCTAAGACATCTGATTTTTTACTAATTAAGTATACATATTCATCACATGAATAATCATCTATAAATGTTATAAAATATTTCATATCTCTATGTGTTTTTACATTTAATGGGCCACATAAATCAGAGTGGATAATACTAAATAGTTCATTAGACATTTTCCCTTTAGGGAAATGCTTCTTAGTTAATTTAACATAAATACATGGCTCGCATGTTTTAAACACAATTTCTCCTAAATTGGGGAGCAAGCCTTTTTTAACCATTTGATTCATTTTCTCTTTATTTATATGTCCCAACCTTAAGTGTTGTAAATATGAACCATCCACACACACAAAAGCATCAAAGAGGCAGAATAACCAGAAAGAGATGAACATTCATTAATATTCAATCGGTACAAATTGCCCACTTTAGTACTATATACCAATGCTCCAAAATAGTTCCCAATAGTGACCCGACAAGACTTGAACATTATTTCATAACCCTTGTTGTCTAGCCTAGGGATAGAAATCAATTGCGCCTCACATTGGGCACATACAAAGTATCAGTCAATAGGAGATTTGTTCGTCCTGGTAAACACTGTTTGAAAGTAAGTACATTACAGTAGGTGTCATTCCCCATATAAATCTGCTGGTTATCGGCTGTGATCTCCTTCAACTCCATGAATCCGTCCTTAGTCCTCGAGATATGTGGAGTGAAGGCTGAGTCGACCCACCAATTCCTCATATCATAATCGGCAACTAAATATTCTAGGACGACACTGATCAAGTCATTTCTTTTATTTTGATTATTTAGAGCATGGTTGTTATTATGGTTTCTATTTTTGTTTTTCAGCTTGGGATAATTAAACTTGATGGGTCCAATTTCCTTACAATAAAAACAGGTCTTTTCAACCTTATTCTTTTGATTTTTAAAATTACTCCCATTTCCCTTGTACGTATTATTTTTCTTATTATTATAAGGTTTCTTGAGAATCTGAAAAGATGAACTTTGGGTAAAATGGAGCTCATTAGACTTCTTCATCATTCTTCTCTCAGCTTCAATACTGAGGTCAATGGGAAGATTCAACATAGCTATCTCTTGTGTAAAGTGGTTCAATACAATTACAACAGGCTCCCAAAATAGAGGGAGACTATTAAGGATAATGGACACTTGCATGCTATCAGGGACTGGATTCCCGACCGCGACGAGGTCCTTTACGAGCACTGTCATTTTATTGACATGTTTGGTCATTGAGTCCGATTCTTTCATTTTGTAAAAATTATATATTTTTAATAACAATTGCACATGGGTTTCAGAAGTGGTCTCATACTTTTCAGATAGAGCACCGATCATACTTTGAGTTGTAGTGTGATCCTCAAAGACTTTAATTAAATTATCTTCCATAAAACTCAACATAGTAGTCCTAGCTACTATGTCGTCTTCTAACTATTTTTCAAGTCGCCTTCTAGCTTGACCATTGGCATTAGGCTCTAAAATTGGTAGTTCTGTATCTAGAACATAGTCTACCCTATCTTGGAAGAGAATATATCTTTTTTTTTTTTTCACATAGAAAAATTGGTTCCATTGAGTTTTTCAAGTTTGGATACTTCAAATATGACTAGCCTAGATGCCATTTTAAATTTTAGATAATACCTAAAGATTCAAAAAACTACAATTTTGTTTTATAACAGGGTTGTCTGCTAGTCAAATCAATACGTTGCCGACTTTGTATGAGCAGTCAATTAAGAATTCTCTTAAAAGGTTTATGTTCTCACTATTGTGATGCAAGAAATCAAAAGGTAAGGCAACAGTCTACTTCATGTAATTCTTGCATAAGACTAATTTTCATAAATATATGTTTTAGCTATAGAGAGAGAGTCTACAATGATATTTTTCAACAAAAATATGGCATAACATAAATCATAATGAATTCACAAAATCAAGATCATGAAATTTTCTTACTTAAAAAGACTAAAGCATAGAATAATTATGCAATGCAATGCTAATTATTATGCCAATAAAATATGTAGAAAATCCCTAAATTATAAGCCACAAAAAAAATGCATGCAATTGATATGTCAACATTTACTGGAATAGTTGTTGTGTGCATAACAATTTTCAATAATCCAATAAATATATGCACTAATTTTCATCAACAAAAGATGGAAGAAAAAAGATGCAAGCCAACTGATTTTCAGCAGTTCATGGTTAATAAAGAGTACATAACAGTAAGGAAATTTAGATTCTCACCACCCAAGAAAAGCAAGCATGGGTGCTCAGCTACCGTGGACATAGTAGAAGAATTTTGGGCAATTTTTACAAACAAAAAAACAAAAAAAAAATTAATTGTTATGCACTTCACCTTTGACCTACATTAGCCTTGGCGTCAACAGTCATTCTAAGGCCATTCAACAGCAAATGTATGGGTGGAAGGCGATCAAAAATAAAATAAAATAACTATTAGGCTTCTCAGTGGTGAGATGAAAGAAAATAAAGTTTTTTACTTATCTGGTTTTAATACTATTATTTTTCCTATATGAATGGGTGAATATAGAGATAAAATTCAGTTGAAAAGTCAATTCTTGAGTTTAGGAATTTTTACCCTCCATGTTCATCCAAGAGAGGAAAAATTGGGAAGATAAGCACTTTAATTGTGGAGATAAGCATCTGATTTCTTCAGCATTACCAGAAAAACAAAAAATTGTGCCTGACCTTTATGGCAGAGAAGAGAAAATTTATTTTCATTGAAATTTACTGCAATGCAGTGGATTTATTATGTTTTCCCTTCTTGCCTCTTGACTAATAAAGAAACCAGTAATGCTTAACAAGATAACATCAGAAACGTTAAGGGATGGTGAGAGGGAAGAGAGATGACCTCATAGGCAAAGAACATAAATGAAAAATCTCAGCAGCACAAATTAAAATCTCAGCAGCACAAATTAAACATGAAAATAATATCAAGAGATCAACGATAAATAAATAAATTAGTAATGGGACCTTGCTCTGATACCTATGTTGGACTATTGATGAGAAGATGATGAAAATAATACCAAGCTCCTAGGATTAATGGTAATGTCGTAAGACTATGGATCACAGATCAGGTTATACCAGAAACCCTTCTTAAAGAGAGATGGGAGAAGGCCGTTCTCCAACGTTCAGTTTCCTCCTGGAATCTCTGAGAAATGTGGCCATCTAATCCTAATCCTGGGAGCTTGGTAATTATTTTCTACCCGTTGGATAATGGCGTCTTCTCTCTCTAAGAAGACGATTTTTTATTGATAAAGATAAAATGTACGATAAAGATAAGGAGAGAAAAATATGGCACGTTTAATGCCCCATGGCCACCCACACATACCAACACTGACACCTGTTCCTGTTGGGTTAGTGGACCCATTAAAGGCCTTGTGAGAGCTTATAATAAAAAATTTATAGAACTTAAACGGAGTGGGAGTGTGGTCCTGTGTGGATTTAGCTATGCAAATGTTATTTGTCATAACTCAGACTAGGCTTTGCATGCTAGGCCAGTTGAGTTAAAAAATCCTTGATTCCTGGGCATGGAATAAACACCGATGATGGTAGATGGGTTATCCCTTGATGAAATCAAAGTTGCCTAGTTGAATGAACCACGGGACTGTGTGACCTTGTTGTGTATAATGGTTGGTCTTTAGAGATGAGACGACAAGCCTCATCACTAATCCATCATATGGCATGTGCATATGATGGCCGCATTGAGAAAGCAATTCACTATTGAGGGTGATGCATGCACATGTGCGAGAGATTACCTGTGTGACCTTAAAAGCCATCTTTAGGGGTGAACATGTAATCTATAGACTAGAATTATATTCCCTTGTCTATTGGCTAAATTTGGTAGCCCAATCATGAGCGTCTATATTAAATTGTGGGTCATGGGTACTACTGGGTGAGTTTGAGAAAGCAAGTGTGGATTATGGTCCACAGTAGAAGATGGAGTACTTCAGAATTATTAATTCATAGACCTTAAGGATCCTATTCCCATAAATTTTATTTTTTTAGATATTGATTAAGTTTAGAATAATTAGTTTAAGATTTTGAATGTTTTATTTTATTTTTATTTTTGTAAAAGATATTTATTAACGTTAAAAATAATTAAATAAATTATCTTTTTCAATTTTTAAAAATAGTTATAAAATAAAAGTGTGGGCTTACAGGGGCTCATAGGGGCCCATTGGACCCCATTTTGTTTTGTATGGGGGGCCACTTTAGGGCCTATGGGAGGCACACCACTTTTTGCGGAAGGTGCTCCATGCCCTATTTTGAGGGAACCCGATGCGGCACGCCACAAATTGTGGAATTGGTGCCACCCCCTATTCTTTTGGGAGCTAGGTGGCACTCCACCTTTAGTAGGGAGGCAATGGGGTTACGTACCACCCCCATGATATCATTATTTTACGGACATTTTGATTTTGATTTCAAAATTGAAGATATCCCTACCCTCATGATATTCTTATTTTATGGATATTTTAGTTTTGATTTCAACTTTGAAGATATCCTTAAGATATGAGAGTTAGTTATTTGAAATAAAAAATATAGTTTGAAATATTCAATTGGTTAAAGAAATATAAATTTATTCAGTAGATGCAATGTATCTCTTATTTGATGAAGAATATCGGTTATTTGATGGGATAAGGGTCTAGGAACTGAAGGATAAGGTTCTGACCTGGAAGAAGCATATATGTTATTTGATAGGATAAATGTGATCGGATAAAGGTTTAGGAAGTGAAGGATAAGGCTCATATCTCTTTAGGGGGCACTCCGGCTCTTTTCTTCTCTCCTAAATATTCTCTCACACCACTCTAGGCTCTTTTCTTCTCTCCCAAATATTCTCTCTCTCATATATTAAGTTGTATCTTCTCTTTCCTAAATATTATCTTTCTCATAAATTAAGTTGTAAGGGGTGACGGGCCCACCTAGGTAGAGAATATGGTACACTCCACTTACACTCAAGTTGAGATTTATTTTAAAAAAATTATCTTCATATCCCTCATTTTTAAGTTTTATATCTCAATAGACCCAAAGTTTCAAAACATATATTCGGTCATAAAAATTTTAAGTTTTATATCTTTTAACCCCTAAAGTAACTTTGTCCCCTTTAAACGTATTTTGTTGCCCCAAACAAATATAAAAAAGACATATCATTTCTAAACACCATCATTTATCTCTCTTGATTTCTTTTAAATCTCTCTCTACCTATTTTTCCACTCTCTGTCTCCTCGTATCTCTCACTCTCTCTCCCCATTAGAGAGACAAAGAGGGTGAATGTTAGAGAGAGAAAAATTTGGGGGAAATATATCACGTCAAGAGATGAAGGGTTTAGAATGAGCATGTCTTTTTTATATTTATTAGGGCTAAAAAAATAGTTAAAATCGATAAAGTTAGTCAGGGGGTTAGGAGATATATTTTGAATCTTTGGGTCTATTGATATATGAAAAGCAAAAATAGGGGGTACGAAGATATTTCGCCTTTATTTTATTGAGGTTTCTAAGCTCTTAAGAGATAGCCAAAGCTTTCAGATTGATTTGTTGATCCCACGCGCCATTGGAGGAGGAGACCGGTGTGGGGTGTTTCATTGATTTTTTGATCCCATGCGCTATTGGAGGAGGAGGTCTGGTGTGGGGTGTTTCAGAGATTTTGTTATCCTATGCTCCAATTGGAGGAGACTCGGTGTGAGTTCTTTCAAAGACCTGATGAGGTAATCTTCTGACTTTCTTTTTTTTATTCATACAGTCTATTATTTCCCAGCCTTGTTTACCATGTGCTATTGGAAATCTTTCGACTTTCTTTTTTCCTTTCATACAGTCCATTATTTCTCAGCTTTGTTTCCCACGCTTTATTCATACAATCTATTATTTCTCAGCATTGTTTTCCACGCGCCATTGGAGGAGGAGACCCGATGTGGGGTGTTTTAGATATATTTTATCCTACGCTCCAATTGGAGGAGACCCAGTGTGAGTTCTTTCACACTTTATTCATACAGTCCATTATTTTTCATCCTTGTTTCCCACGTGCCATTGGAGGAGGAGACCCGGTGTGGGGTATTTCAGGGAAATTTTATCCTACGCTCCAATTAGAGGAGACCCAATGTGAGTTCTTTCATAGACCGGTTGAGGTAATCTTTTGGCATTCTTTTTTTTCCTCTAGTGTGAGGTCTTTCAAAGACCGGTTTAAGTAATATTCTAGGGTTTTTTTTATTCATACAGTCCATTATTTCTCAACCTTGTTTTCCTATTCTCTTTATTTAATAAAGTTGATTGTTTTTAGTGGCCCTCTAATTTATTTTATTTAAATAATTGTAAAGGATCATGGTAATTGTTTTAGTTGGTGAGAAAAAAAATTTACACCATACTTGATCATCGCAGTCCTTATTTTAGTTCCATGCATTTCTCTAGCCTAACACCTATTCCATCCTCTTAGAGATCTATTTTACCTCTTTTTAAACTAGCAGCCTACTCTCTCTAGCTCGGGATAGTTTTGAAAAAAACCACCATCACACTAATATATGCTCCCCGCACGTAGTTTTATGTGCTATTATGATTGTTTGTTCTTTTATTTTTTGCTTTTCCTGCTTTAGGTATTTCCCTCTCCTTTAACCCTATGGCCTTTGCCATGGCATGTTGGGTGAGTGTGGCCATTAAAGCCTAATGAGTACTTGTAAAATGAAATGATATAGTGGAACATGAACTCAGCAGGAGTGTTCTCTCGTAGACCATACTAAGCAAATGATGTTTGCTAATACCGAACTATGCTTGACGGTATAGGTTAGTTGGTTGAAAAAAATCCATGTTATCTGGGCATAGAGTATAAACCGATAAGGGTTCTAATGGGTCATCCTTGATGAGGTCGGAGTATGCCCAAATGAGTGAGCCGAGAGACTGTGTGACCCATGTGTGTGTTGGTAGCCTTCAAAAATAGGGGCCAAAGCCTCATCCATGTACCATTATACGGCATGCATATTGATAGAGCGTTTCGAAAAAACAAGCCACCTTTCAAGGTGAAGCGTATGCATGTGCGATATGCGTCATAGGAGTTGTGGTCACATCAGGTCTAAATGACATTGGCCCCTCTCCAAGAGAGAACCTGAAATCCATATATTAGGTTTGCGATCCCTCAACTTTGGTGACCGCTAATAAGCTCATGTATGGACTGTGAGTCATGGGAAACATTTGGATCGGTTTGATAAAGCAAGTGTGACCCGTAGTCTACAGTTGAAAGTAGAGTGCCCCAGCGTTTGATTGATTTAATTCTTAGACCATATGGATCCTTTTCTCATCTAATGAATATTATGTTTGTTTTATGATATATAGAATTTTAAAATTATTAGTTGAATTTTTCTAAATCTCTTGATATTTTATTTATCAAATTTAGATTTATAAAATCAGAGATATTGATTTTACATTGATTTAAATATTCAAATAAATTCTAAAAATATTTTATTGAGTTTTAAAAATATTTAAAATTGCATGGGGTGGGCCCCATGAGATCCTCTCATGGGTGGCACACCCCACTCATTTAAAAGCTTTCTATTTTTGTGATAAGTGATTTTGGCTTGTAGGCCAAGTAGCTATGTGTTTTGGAAAGGTATTGGCTTGAGGAAGCTTTGATTGAATTTTTAGAAAGCGTGTGCATTATTTTGGTATGCACAATATTATATTTGGAATCATTTTATTTAATTTATCTTGATGGGAAAATAATTTAGGAAAGGAGGATAAAAGTTCTAACGCATTCCATAACATTGATAGCCCATCTATCGAATGGATGACTCAAATCTTTCATCCCATAAGTCACTCAAGATCAATAATTCATATTCAATCTAACAAGAAGAGGCAAATCAAGGAAAACCTAATAAACCTTAATCTTGTTCAAAGCCTAAAATCTCTACACATTTATCTCTTATACCTAATTATCATCTTTCTATCCCACAAAGGGCGCACACCCGACATAAAATTTCTCTTTCTCTCTTAAGAAAAGTTTCTCTTTCATGAAAGCCCAAAAGGGGGCACGTCCCACTCTCCCATCTTTAAGATCTCTCTCTCCCACATTATGAAAGAGCCTAACGGTTTAAGCTATCGAGTTTTTCTCTCTCCCGTCTCTTGAATTTATGGCTAAGGGTTTTAGGGTGTAGCAAAAAGATAATTCATCTATCTCAAACTAGGTTGCTAAATGGATTCACCTAAGGGTTTGAGATTTATGATAAAGGAGTTGATAGTTCAATTAGAGGGCTTGACTTAAACTTGCTTTCTCAGTTGAGATTGATAATTGATCGTTGATCTTATGCTATCGGATGGTTGTGACTCGGTGTATGGTGTAATAAGCCCGGTTGAGGTACAGCACTCTCTTTTTATTTATTGTCATATTTAATTATATTGCCATGCACAAGAATTGTGGATATTTTATTTGTTTAAAGAAAATTGGTTTGATGACATCAAGGTTTTTAAGATCTTGGATTTGATAGTTTTATTTTCTTTGAAACAAGAGTTATTGTGATATAACTACTTGTAAGTGATATTTGTCTAAAGAAAAGAAAAAGAAAAAAAAGAGATGAAAGAAAAAAAATTAAAATAATATATTCCCCAACAAAATCGCATTAATCTTTCTTTCATGACAACCAAATCCCATTATTAGGGTTTTACCATCGCACCACAAGGAGAGAGAACCTTGCGTCTTTAGCACCCAAAGGGGAAGGAGAGAGGGATAGAGAAATAGATCACAGTTGGGTCTTTGGTTATTCATTGCCATGCAACCAAAATAGGAAGAGCACCATTGTTGGGTTTTAAGTGGGAAGAACTCCATTGTTGGTTCTTCGCACCCAAAGGGAAAAAGAGCCTCTGTCTTGGGCACTATGGGTCTTGGGAACTCAAAGGGGAGAGAAATGGATCATCCACAAAATAGAGAAAAGTTCCAAACACTTGGGGTTTTTAACAAAGGCATATAAAAAAAAATGATTTTTGCTCTTCTGATTTTTGCTTCTTGCCGGTTCGATGCTCACCTTCGCCTCCTTGGAGGGAATGCAGCCGCATTGTTAACGAGAGAAAATGGGTGAGTGAAATGAGAAAGTGGGAGAGAAACCCGTGAGAATTTTGTGGGGAGGGAGAAGGGTAAGAAAGTAAAAGAATAACCTGAGTAAAAAATATTAAAGTTAATCAGTTTCAAAATTTATTAGATGTGCTGAAATTTAATATTGACGTTCAAAAGTCACATACATACTAACAAAGTGTATTGAAAATACGAGTGGTTTAAAAACAAGATCGGTGCCCCGGACCGGGCATCCCAAAAACGCATATGAATTGGTGAATTGGCGATTCGGATCGAGAATCGGCCAAATCGGTCGAATTCAGCCTTTAAAAAAATTCAAAAAAATTATTAAAATTCATAAGCTTTTTTTTTTTTTAGAAATCTAATAAGAAATGGGGGTACTCCATTAAGAACTTTCATTTTTTTGCATCAATATGCGAATATTGAGATGTTTTTTCCCTGCATGAACTACGGTTAAACATTAAATTTACATCATACACAACTGTTAATCATTAAATTTACATCATACAAAAGGAGAAGCATAGAATTATCATGGATAAAGTATATCATCATACATGAACTACAATAAAGCATACAATTTGTAAAATATGACCTAATAATAAAATGAGAGACGATGTCGTTCTTCATATTGGTCACGCTGATGCATTTGATTAAATTCGCGTGACAATTCATTGACTCGATTTAAGAATAAATCATCCAAATTAGTGGGCACATGACTATTCTCAAATGCCTGAGTGTTAGTGTTTTGTTGCTCTCCTAATCCAAAATATCTTAAGCTTGCCCATCTTTCATGCTCACCTATACTATCGCGCTCATCCCTATCCTCTTGCTGTTTGGACTCGGTATATGAATAATTTGTTTGAGATAGGGTGGCCTCAGAATCAAGAAAAAAAAGTCATTCACAATGCCACTACATGTAGATTCGCCACAAATCTTTATTTTGACAAGCATTAATTAGATCCTATTAGCAATTTTTTTTTATTTATGCAATATTATAGGTGAAAAGAGTATGAATAAACCAAGCTTAGAATTAAGAAAAAATATATATTTACAATGATATAGTATCAAAAAAAATTTATTTACAATGATATAGTCATTCACAATGCCACTACATGTAGATTCGCCACAAATCTTCATTTTGACAAACATGAACTAGATCCTACTGGAAAAAAAAAAATATTTATGCAACATTATAGGTGAAAAGATTATGTATAAGCCAAACTTCGAATCAAGAAAAAGAAATTAAAAAATTTACAATAATATAGTATCAATAAAAAAAAAATTACAATAATATAATCATCCACAATGCCACTACATGTAGACTTGCCACAAATAATGTTTACAATGATATAGTCATTCACAATGCCACAAATAATATTTACAGTGATAATTCAAGATAATATAATTATAAAATAGGGAAAGTTTATATAAGATTGCAACCTTAAAATGTAGAACTACGGATGCACCTCAAATATCCATTGGGAAAGGTTGTTTTAATATTGAAAAACTCTCTAACTGATTATCTTGATGTTGAGATGTATGACTATGAAAAAAGAAAGGATTTTGAGTCCCAAACATGATGCATTTTGCAAAACATTATTTAGACCGTCTATTTTCAAGAATTTCATATGTTTATAGATCTACTTGATTTTAATCATTTTTGGAGTTTAAAATTTTATAATTAGATATGAAAATAGATTTTGAGATAATCTTAACAATATTTTTACATCAAAATTATACGATATGATAAAATTTAAAGCTGCACCTTAAATGGATTGTTTAAGGTTGCAACATTATGGAAACCACACCCTATAAAATAGGTATCAAGAATATACATATATTTTATGTATCAACATACATCTTTTTGCATTAAAAATTTAACAATAAAATTGAAAAATAAAAGTTAATTTCTCATTATAATAAAAAAAATTCAAGATTTTTCAAACGATCACGTTTTTTCAAAAAAATTGAAAAACACCAAAAATCACGATTTTTCAAAAAATTGAACACGAAAATTTAGTTAATCACACAAATAACACCAATAATCGTTTGAATAACATTGTTATCCTCAAAACGCATTTGAAATCATTTAAAATGATGCCCTAATTCGGCTGAAAATTTTAGTTCGGCGAATTTTCGAACTCTTTTTCTAAAAATGCAGCCTCAACTCCATTTATTCAAAAATGAAGCAATAAAATTTAGTTGATCCCACAAATTACACCCAAAATCATATGAAGAACAGTATTAACTTCAAAAACCCTCTTAAATAATTCATAATGGTGCTTTAATTTGTCTAAACTTTATAGTTTGGAGGGGGGGAAAAAAAGCCCTAACTGTTCTTGAGAAAACCGTGACTTAAAATAAAAAATCCACCTCAAATCGAACAAAAAAGAAAAAATGGGATACAATTTATGATCAATAACATTATAAAGAACTAAAACCCTATGATATGAAAAAAATATTTGCTAAAAATCGATTAAATGGTGGAAAAAAAGAAAAGTTTTTACTTGTTTTTTTGAAACCGTGACTTCAAACCCAAATTTGACTTGTAATCGACCAAAATAAGCAAAAATGGTTTATAATTTCTGTTGCATAACACGATCATGAGTAAGAACCCTCTTATTTGATAAAAAAAATAGTGTCATATTTACTTTGCAATCCAAGAAATGGTGAATAACAAAAAAAAAGTCGTGGTCTTCACAAAACGGATAATTTGTGATTGAAATTTGAGCTTTCAATTCGAATACAAAGATCAATAAGGCTAAAAAGTAATAGCTAAAGCTTGAAAGATTCGATCCAAAGCCTGCAAGACCCAATAATTAAACAAATTTTGATATTTTTTTATGCTTTACACTGTTCATCGAGTCTTGAATAGTGACTCTGACAATTCACTATAGCGAGTCGACAATTCTTCTCTAGAACCGTCGGACTCCACGTATTTTACTGGAATCGACACTGGTTGACCGATTCCTGTATCAACTAGGGCGAGTTCGTTGCGACTCGTTGTTTTTTAAAACACTAAAAAATACATATGATCATTCCTATATAAAAATAGATGACAAATTTGATGGTGCAATATTTTGTACCACAGCTAGTTCTTACAATAAGACTCATGAAATACTTCCAAACTATGATGGTGATTATCACAGAAGAGCTTTTTATGCGGTGAAAAAAAGAAATTCAAAATTCAAATTACAATTTCATTATTATTACTTTTTTTTGAGTTTATCTTTTAAATTAGGAGGTGGGCATGGATAGGTGGGTATTGAGTTTGTGCGTGAGTTGATATTTATATATTGGATTAGTTAGTTTAGGAATGTAAATAAGATAATGTCAAATTTAGGAATTAAATAGGATAAAGTTAAATATGGTTACTTTAGGAGTATAAATAGGATAATGTTAGATCTAAAGGGTTTATCTTTTCAACAATAGCTTTGGGTAAAACGTAGGGGTTTATCTTTTAAAAAATGGGTAAAATATTGGTGGCAAGTGAGTTTAAAAGAGAGAATATATGGATGAGATAAAATAGGTTAAGGGAGATAAAATAGAAAAATCAGTTGTTTATCTTTTTTTCTCTTTTTAGTCTATTTAAAGGGATGTTTCCTTTCATTGTAAAAGTGGTGAATGAGTTAATAAGATTTGGTCTCGTGAAGATATTATTTTGGGGTGGATCCCTTGCAGACATTTGAGAGAGGGTATACTATCTCAACCTTTTCTTTTTATATTTCTAGTTTTATTTTCTCCCTGCATCAATTGGTATCAGAATTGCATCAATTGGTATCAGAGCAAGTCAGATCCAGATAGCAATCAATTGGTATCAGAGCAAGTCAGATCCAGATAGCAAGCTAGATCTAGAGTTTACAATGCCACCAAAAGCATCCAGAGTTTACAATGCTGCGAATCAAGCTAATCCTGCTATGACTATGGATGATCATAGTAAGAAATTTTGACTAAAGCCCTAGAGGATTTTCAAACTGAAGTACGTGAGATGAATTAGGAGATGACTTAGATGATGCAATGGTTGGATCAGAGGTTGCAGCAGTTGGAGAACAATCTTCATCGTGAAGAAGGGACTCGTAGCCACATTCATCTTGCACCGGTAATTCCACAACAAACCGAGAATGATGATTTCAGGCGTAATGAAGAAATTTACAAGACAGATCCACGTCTTATAGAGCACGTCCTATAGAGCACGTCCTATAGAGCAACAACGAGATTTTGACATTAAAATTGATCTCCCAAAATTTCATAGGCAAAAGTGTTCATCGATTAGATATGGTACTTTTTTGGAGCTGCATCCATTCCTAGTTATGAATAATTAACTTAAGCTCGTAGTCAACAATTATTCTTGGAACACATTTGTAAGCAAATAGTCTTACGTCATTCTTAAAGAAATTGAAGGAAAAATACCGAGCCTTATGGTGGGACTTCATTACCAACTTTTGAGAAGGCTCCTAAAATATTTGAGTTCGATAGGCTCGAAGTTGAGCTTCTCCCAACCTCGGGAGAATGATGCAGCGAAAAAAAGAATTTCAAATTTCAAATTACAATTTTATTATTATTAAAAATTTTTTAGTTTATCTTTTAAATTAGGAGGTGCGCAGGGATAGGTGGGCATTGAGTTTGTGCGTAAGTTGATATTTATGGATTGGGTTAGTTAGTTTAAGAATGTAAATAGGATAATCTTAAATTTATGAATTAAATAGGATAAGGTTAAATATGGTTAGTTTAGGAGTATGAATAAGATAATATTATATCTAAGGGGGTTTATCTTTTCAACAATAGCTTTGGGTAAAATGTGGGGGTTTATCTTTTCAACAATGGGTAAAACATGGGTAGCATATTAATTTAAGAGCGAGAAGATAGGGATGAGAGAAAATAGGTTAAGGGAGATAAAATAGAAAAGTCAGTTGTTTATTTTCTTTTTTTAGTGTATTGACGATTTTCATTCGTTGTAAAAGTGGTGAATGAGTTAATAAAATTTGGTCTCGTCAAAAGATTATTTTGGGGTAGATTCCCTTGCAGACCTTTGAGAGAGGGTATACTCTCCTAACCTTTCTTTTTATCTTTCTGGTTTTATTTCCTCCCTGCATCAATTGTTATCATAATTGCATCAATTTTGGTCCGTCCAAAGATGCATGTATTCAATAAATGGTCCTCATTTTCGAATTTTACGTTTAAGGTGGAATTTAAGATATGGATTCCTAATATCTTGGATATTCTCAAAGTCCACCCTTTGGATTGTTTAATGACTAGGACATTTAAAATCAGGAAAATCAAAATCATGGAAATAAGACCTGCATTTCCATGATTTCATTTCTACACCAAAACTTGTTTTTTTGCATATCTATGGCCCATGGAATTTACTCATTGGCCCTTGACCCGAATCATAGGAAGCATTTGGTAGGTACAAAATTTTTAGAGAGAGAAAGTGCCTAAATTTTTTAGGGCAAGCTTTGTATTCTTCCCCTACAGCATAGAAGTTCTATCGTCCCCCTTATCCAACTGTCCATCCTGAATGGAGGGCTAAGATTGCCCCAATCACAATGTCATGTCTCTATACTATTTTATTTTTATTTTATTTTCTATAAACTATTTTGACACCAAATTTTGGACGTATTAAACTCGTACTAGCGAAAAATATATTTTCAATAAAATAAAATGACCAAAATACCTTGAAAATTTTAAAGGGGTATTTTGATCATTATATTTTATCAAAAAATTAATATTTTTTATAAATGCGCCCCAATGAGAAGATGACACATACCAAATTTCATATTCATACAATTTGTATAAAAAAACCTAAAAATAACGTACTTTGAGACGTCGAATCTAAGATCAAATGGTGAGTGACTCTCTTGATCAAAATTAGGTGGCTGGATGGTAGGGGGAGGATAGAACTTCTATGCTATTAGGGGAAGCATAGAAACCTTTTCCAATTTCTTAAAGAGAGAAACTATCTCAAAAGTTTTAGAGAAAAAAACTATCTCAAATTTTAACTTTTAGAGAGAGAGAGTATGTTAAAATTTTAGAGAGAGAAAGTATGGTAAAATTTTAAAGAGAGAAAATACCAATTTTTTTAAAGATATTAACTATCTCAAAATTTTAGTGAGAAAAACTATCTCAAAATTTAACTTTTAGAGAGAAAAAGTATATTAAAATTTTAGAGAGAGAGTACCAATTTTTTTTAGAAAGATAAACTATCTCAAAATTTTAGAGAGAGAAAATATCTCAAATTCTAAGTTTTAGAGAAAAACTATCATATTTTAGAGAGAGAAAGTATATACAAATGTTTAGAGAGAGAAACTATTTCAAAATTTTTAGAGAGGAAAACAATCTCATATTTTAATTTTTAGAGAGAGAAGCTATATCAAATTTTAGAGAGAATATCTAAAAAGTTTTGAAACTAGAAAATATCTCAACAAATTTTAGAGAGAGACACTATATCAAATCTTAAATTTTAGAGAGAGAAAGTATTCTTAAAATTATAGAGAGATAAATTATTCTTAAAATTATAGAGAGAGAAAGTATTCGTAAACTTCTAGAGATAGACTATTATAAATTTTAAAAAGAGAAACGGCCAAACAAATTGAGAGAGAAATATCTTATTTTTTAGAGAGAGAAACTATCTCGAATTTTGAGTTTTAGAGAGAAACTATCTCGAATTTTGAAGTTTAAAAAAAGAAAATATATTAAAATTTTAGAAATATAAATTATATCAAATTTTAGAGAGAGAAACTACCTAAAAAATTGTAGAGATAGAAACTATCTCAAAATTTTTGAAGAGAAAAACTATTGCAAAATTTATTATGTTTTAGAGAGAAAAAGTATATTAAAATTTAGATAGATAAACTATATCAAATTTTAAATAGAAAAAGTACATGAAATTTTTAGAGAGATAAACTATCTAAAAAAAATTTAAAGAAAGAAACTATCACAAAATTTAAGTTTTAGAGAGAGAAAATGTCTCAAATGTTAAACTTTAGAGAGAGAAAGTATATCAAAGTTTAGAGAGACACTATATCAAATTTTAAATAGAGAAACTATTTCAAAATTTTAGATAGAAAAACTATTTCAAACTAGAAGTTTTAGAGAGAAAAAGCATCTTAAAATTTAAGAAAGTCACTAGATCAAATTTTAGAGAGAGAAAGTACATAAATTTTTTAGAAAAAGAAAGTATCGTAAAATTTTTAGAGAGAAATTTTATCAAATTTTAGCTTTTAGAAAGAGAAAATATCTTAAAATTTGAGAGAAAAATTATATCATATTTTAAAGAGAAAACTACTCATTTGTTTCGAGGGAGAAACTATCTCAAAATTATTGAATAGGGGAATTATCTCAAGTTTTAAGTTTTAGAAAGAGGTTATCTTAAAATTTTAGAAAGAGAAAGTATATTAAATTTTAGAGAGAGTAAAACACTTCAAAATTTTAGAGAGAGAAATTATCTCAAAATTTTTAGACAGACAATTTCAAATTTTAAATTTTGGATAGAAAATATATTAAATTTTAGAGGGACAGACCATATCAAAATTTAGAGAGAGAAATTATCTTAAAAATTTTATAGATATACTATCCTAAATTTTGAGTCTTAGTGAGAGAAAGTATATACAAATTTTAGAAAGAGAAGTTGTATCAAGTTTTGTTCCCAAACAATGGACATGAAAGTGATTGTAAGGAATCCATAAATTTTGTATAGTTTATCTAAACATGAGATTTGAAGAATTGATAAAAATCGGTGGTATTGAAAACCCATAGATTTTCTTGAATTTCAAATATCTAAGGTTCCTAATTTCCTCCTATCCAAACAGCCCTTAGATATTTCTAATATATGTCATGCATCACGAAAGATAAATTTTGAACCTCGAAAACATGCTTGTTGAGCTCGATTTAGATGGATTTGTTTATTTTGCTTTCATTGTTGGAAAATAATGAATGTAAAGTCAAAATGTATTTGTAATGGATTAAGAAGTGTTTAGATGCCGGATGGATTGTAATAAAGATTTGGGAAAAAGACATATATAGTTATTAATGTAATTTTAATTATAAATAGTATTTCAAATCAAATGAAAGCTCGTAGATCACTCTTAAACCTCATAAATAGGTTAAAAGAGGCATCTTTAAATTATATTTTAATAATAAATTTATTAAAAAATACGAATTATAATTCAAAAAATAAAAAGTTAAGAATATTAAACTTCTTCTTTCTTTTAAGTTTTAACTAAAAAGAGTTAAAAGTACCTTCCTTATATTGTAGAAGTAAGGTGGACGTGCAAATTTTACTTAGAGATATAGTTTAAGGGGTGGAAACTTTATAATGGCTTCAAAATAGTTTTTATCCTTAGTTATGGAATTTAAAATTTAAAAAATGATAAAGATTGTGATGATCTATAAACATATGAAAATCTTGAAAATAGATAGTCATAAATCTCGAGGTTAAGATGATCAATGAAAGCGCTTTCCAATGTCGAAAAAATCTCTTCTATAGAATTTTTGAGGTGGACCTTACTTCAATAATATAAAGTTGCAATATAAATTTTCCTTCCATAAATTATTAAGGGATACACGTGCTCCATAAATTATTAAGAAGGGAAACAAGTGATTTGTCTCCATAAATTACTAAGAACTGATACACGTGTTTTTTCTTCACGACTATAAAAAAAGAAAAGAAGAAAATATATAACATGACACCATTTATTTTTGGGTGCGGTTTATAGTCTCTAAACAATCAAATTAGAGCCCACCGTTAAATAGTATTGAGAAATGTGGTTTCAATACTAGAAATCTTTTGATAGCCTTAAAATATATTTTCATCTTTATTTATAAAGTTTAAAACTTAAAAAATAGTATCGATCGATAGATCTATAGAAACTTGAAAATCTTGAAAATTGATGGTAAAAAAATGCATTACAAAATATATTATTTTCAAAAGTTGAAATCTATTTTTTTTTCATATCCGTGCGTCTTGATGTTGAGATGATCAATTTGAGGATATTTGGGCATCAAAACAACCTCTTCTAGTGAAATTTTTGAGGTAGGTTCAAATTTGATTGTTTAGAACCTCTGCTCTATATAAACTTTTTCCCTAATATCTTTTAGAAAAAGTTAATATAAAGATGCAACCTTATGCAGGAGAACTACATATGTATATAAAAAATCCATCAAAAAACATAGTTTTAATGTTGAAAAACCCTTTGATTGATCATCTCGATATCGATATGTATGACCATGAAAAATAAAAAGATTTTAAGTCTAAAAAATGGTGCATTTTATAATATATTATCTACACAGTCCATTTCAAGATTTTCATATATTTATATATCTACTTGATTTTAACTATTTTTGAAATTTAAAATTTTATAATTAGATATAAAAATAGATTTTGAGATAATCTTAAAAACATTTTATATCAAAATTATATACCATTATAAAATTTAAAGGTGTACCTTACCTCTATTGCTACGGATGCATCCATATGCGAACTGCACCATATCTTTTATATAAAGAGGATATTGAATTGAATAGTTACGGATGTGTTTTTAAATCATAACACATTTTAAAAAAAAATTCTTCAAATACTGTAATACACTTCAATAATTGCAACTTCTTGCCACAGAAGTATACAATCCTAAAATAATATTTATATTTGGCCTATCCTCCTACTTAAACGTCCCATCAATTTTATGAATGTCTCCGTCAACATTTATATTAATTAATCAATATTTGTATATGGGAAACTAGGCGATCCCCTCACTTCAGGCGAATTTTTTTCTCTTCTCTAGGGCTTGATAAACACGCCATGCATATTTAGTGCCATAAGATTGAATGCGCATGAAATTTGCGATGGTGGATCGAACGGTTGGCCTTGGTCTTTTCTTTTGGTTTCCTTTCCATTCCACTCCATTTTAACGACGAATACAGGGGAATCTTTTGGTATTTGGTTGGTTATGAAAGAGGAAAAGGGTATCGTGGATGATATAAGGACGCATGTGGCCATGAATATAAAACAACAAAAGTATCAGAATTTACAGCCCTGTGTGCTCAAGTACCGCATACATTAGAATTGCCTCCCCTTTTAATATCCAATCTGATCGGAACACGTATGGCCCCAAGCGAATGCAGAGGCGTGGTCATGCACGAATCACTTTTGACTTTTGATAAAATTTGGGGACCACGCGACCCACCACCGAGAACCTCGCCCAATCGCTGGCCTCCGAGATTAGCTGCTGCGTCATCGTACTCACTTGGATGCAAAATGACCTAATCACCCCTATTCCTTCCCCCGGTACTCTCAACTTTGGTGAGCTCCCCGACACACTTATTTACACGAGTCCTCTCTCCAAAATTTAATTTAGAGATGGATTTTAGATCAAAAGTTTCGAAGTTAAGAACCTCCACCATAGTGAACATGAATAAAAAATAATTTTGAAAGCAAAAAATAATTTTGACACGTATTTAATAGGGGTGGAAATAGGTCGCGTTCGATCGGACGCAGTCATCAACCCAGGATCCAAACTTGGATACCAAAACATAACTTGGGACATATTCCCGACCTAAAATAAAAATTTATATATTTTTTAGAGTAATGATCCTATAGGACCCTCTTCCACCCGTATGTAGGATCTCAATGGATCATCATTAAAGTTGACATAAATCTCTAAAAAAGTTATCACGTGGGTTTGGGATTTGACTTTTATATAGATCCGTACCAAATTTTATGGTGATCCTTTGAGATCCTACACATATGGGTGGGAGAAGGTCCTATAGGATTACTTCTTAATTTTTAAATAGAGTAATGATCATATGAGATCCTCTCCATACCCATGTGTGTAGCACCCCAAAGGATTATTATTAAATTTGACACAGATTCTAAAAAAGTTATCACATAGATGTGTGACTTCACTTTTTTAGAGATATGTATAAAATTTAATGGTAATCCTTTGGAATCCTACACACATGGATATGAAAAGATTTCATATGATCATTACTCTTTTAAATATATTTTATAAATTATAATTCAAAAATAAATTGTGGAACTTGGACCCGGACCTGAGCCCGACCCACCGAGTCCAATTTTTGGACCCATACCCGAACCTTGGTCGGATCTATCTGTCAGGCCCGAGTCCATTACCACCCCATAGTTTTGCACCATCTAATTCAAGTTTGGTGGGACCGCAACCTTTCTTCTGGGACTCATATGTGGAATTGCATCCCAAACATGCATCACATATACATGTATGAAATTGCATCCTAAACGCATGTAGAATTGCATTCCAGACACGTCTGGAATTGCATCCCAGACACATGCTATATTAAGATGGATGAGCTAGGCCAATAATTTTGAGTTGCTATATTAAAATGGATGAGTTAGGCCAATAATTTTGAGGTTGTGCTATTCTCGAATCAAGATGGATGAGTTAGGTCAATAATTTTGAGGTTCTGCTATTCTCGAATCTAGGGCTGACAATGGGTTGGGTGCCTCAACTCGACCGTAAAAAAGTATGGGTCTAGGCCACAAATTGTGGCCCAAGGGCTGGGTTAGGGTTAGCGTTGGCCCGCTCTAATCTTTTTTTTTCTTTTTTTTTTCTTTATTTATTTTCGGCACGACCCCTTGCCATGGGGGACAAGGCAGGCCAGGGCCATCCTGTTGTCCCCCTTAATTGGATCCAATGTAACAAGCCTTTTTGGACGTTGAAAGGTGGTATTATTGGGCCAGTCTCTCCTAAAAAATACTCCTTTCATACCTTCCGCATAAATCCCTATTGGAAAATAATTTTACTAGTATTATTTCCCTATAGGAAAATATTTTTACTAGTATTATTTCCATATTTTATATGCCTCCTTGGGTCGATGATTCACCCACAAACATTGTTTCGACACTAATTATCCGTAGTACACCGAGGATAACACTGAAATTATATGATCAGTTAGTCATTTCATTAAAAGAGGAGGTGAGAATCCTTCTTTAAAAAACAAAAAAATCTAGGGCAGAGAAAAAAATAAGGAGGCGATGAATGAGTATCGGCGGTGGTCGATAGGCGTAACCCATGTGCGAAGGGAGTTAACCGCGGTTAATACTTGGGTTGGGTCGGCGCTTGCCCCTCCCTCTCTGTCTTGCCCTTTTTAAGCTGCTTCTCTCCCATGTTCCTAAGCACAATCAAACTCCTTTCTCTGCAGATAAGGGGAGGGAGAAAAGGAAGGAATCACTCACAAGGAGAGGGAGGCTCTCTGCTCCTCTTTTGTTTTCTATCATTCGGTGAGGCCACAAAAATTGGCACTCATTGATAACCGTCTCTTCCTTTTGTTTCCTAAATAGTTTGTTTGCTTTTTATCGATTTCTTCCCCTAATCTCTTCCTTCTTTAACAGGAAGAACGGAAGAAGGGCCTTTCCTGGGATCACATCTGTTGTTACCATGGCGTCGGGCTTTGGGCTGTGGGTTGGAGTTTTCGCCCTCTTGGCGATGTCTTTCTTCGTGGCCTCTGCAACAACAGAGGGATCATCCATTCTGAGATTGGGGAGTAGGAGCAGGGAGGAGAAAGACGTGAGGGCTATGTATGAGCTTTGGCTGAGAAGAAACAGAAAGGCATATAATGGACTGGACGAGAAGGATAGGAGGTTTGAGATATTCAAGGATAATTTGGCCCATATCGACCAACATAATGCGAACGGGAACTCGACATATAAGCTTGGGTTGAACAAGTTTGCTGATCTGACCAACGAGGAATACAGGGCCCGGTATCTGGGTGTGCGCAACAAAGATGCAGCAGGGCGTGGACTCAGGGATAAGAGCGCTGGTCATCGCTATGCTGTGGGTGTCGGGGAGGAGCTGCCGGAGAGCGTGGACTGGAGAGAGAAGGGCGCTGTTGCTCCTGTCAAAGACCAGGGAGACTGCGGTATGTTTTCTCTTATTCTGCTTTTCAATCAAAGACCAAAAACACAGGAATCGCAGAACGGGGATTCTAGATCTGTGCAATATCTTTTTTGGTCTTTTATTTTATGTTGAGCCTTTTTTTCTCTTAAGAAACTGCTTCTGTTTTTTTTTTTTTTGTATTTTGTTTATTTAATTATTTTTTTTATGGACGCTCGCAATTCTTTTTGGTCTCTTATGTTTCGTTTTAGCCTGTTCGTCTCGCTTAAGAGAGCTGCTTTTTTTTCCTCTAATAGACGGCCGAGATTCAGTGAAGTTTTCTTCTCGCTCTTCGAGCTGTCGAATCATGGCCGTGCACACACTGAACCGCGCATGATACACGATTGGCTGAACTCCCCGGTAAAGGTGTGGCCATTTATGCATAACGAAACGCATGGTTAGATGTGAACCGCTCCGTCCGTTATGTTTAGTTGGATGTGCACCGTATTTGGTCACAATGTCTCCATGGGTGATTTGCTAGTTTTGGTCGACAATTGGTTGGTTCTGAATTGACTGTTGTTCACGGTTAGTGGGAAAAGTTAGTAGTGGACTGATTCTCCGCAGCTCTTTTTATTTTCTTGTCCTTTGTTATTTGCATTTTCCCAATCTTCACTTATTATTATTAATTTTTTGTTTGGCATTTTTGCTCATCTTCACTTATTTTTTTTAAATCACCTCTTAAGTTTTTCTATTTTTTATTTTTATTTGTCTTTTTCTTTTCGCATTGTTCTTTTTGCTGTTGTTAATATGGAATTTTGTACTACTCAATTTTTTTTTTTTTTCGGCTTTTTTTTTATTTTTCTCTAGCAGTTTATTTGACGTTTTAGTTCATTTGACATTTTTGCTCTTATTTTTAGGGTGACCTTTTTATAAGGTGCTCACCTTGTAAAGGCCTGCCACTAATTTTTGTCCGAAGATGTAGGTAGAACAATTATTAGGAAATAATCGAGTTAGAACGGTAGCTATGAGTGCTACATATGGTCTAATGAGAGGAATGGAAAGTGATTGACACGGGAGCTCCTTGAAGTGTTCTGGTTGGCGAAGCTACTCTCGGACGAATTTTAACTTTCTTGGAGAACCAATTGATAATTTAGGTCATGTAGATACTCGCATAACATCTCCTATTCATAGATCTGCGCCTGCCTTTATACAGTTAGATACCAAATTATCATCTTTGAAATAGGCATTAAAGTGGTGGATCTTTTAGCTCCTTATCGTCGTGGAGGAAAAATCGGGCAATTCGGGGGAGCTGGAGTGGGTAAAACAGTACTCATCATGCAATTGATCAAGTTTATAATGACTTGAAAGTTTTGTCACAAGGTGAACTTGGAGATCAAGATTGATCAATAGAATGTTTTCTAACTTTGGACCGCTCTTTTATACTAGAGTTTAAACTTTTTCCTATTTATATTTCTAGTTTGTGTACCTTGTTCTTTTTATGTCACCTCGT
The DNA here is from genome assembly GCF_054954075.1 of Amborella trichopoda. Classification (NCBI taxonomy): domain Eukaryota; kingdom Viridiplantae; phylum Streptophyta; class Magnoliopsida; order Amborellales; family Amborellaceae; genus Amborella; species Amborella trichopoda. The sequence continues at coordinate 26,266,922 of NC_142348.1, read as the reverse complement.
AGTGGGTTTTTGCTTTTTTTTTTATTTAATATTTTCATAAAATGTGTTCTTGGGAAATTAACGAAAATATCCTTCTAATATTAAAAATTATAAAAATACAATATTTTATTTTGTAATTTATGTAAGTCCCCTACAGACTTGTTCGGTGCACAGCAGCGTCAACTGCAATGGATCTTTTAGATCTAGCCATGCCTGTAGCAGTGGTACCTACCTAAATCACAAAAAGAAAGAATTTAGTCTTTTTGTAATTCCAAAAACTACAGGAATATTGCAGATAATTTCCTTTTGTTCTAGTATGTGTCACTTATACATTAATTTGTTAATTGTTCAATTGATTTGCCTCAAGGGTACTTTGATTCGCTGGAAATCTCTCCATGATACACCTCTCTTTACCCCTCTCTTTCTGTATAGAGGCATGCACCATTGGTGCACGCCTCCTCTATCCAATGAAACAAACATGGAAAGCAGTGGCAGAGGGAGATTTCCTACAAAAGTAAATATACCCTAAGGATTCTGTTGATTCCGATGTCTTTCAAAAGGGATATTTTTTGGGTTAAATTCGAAAGGGATCTTCTCTTGAGGGATATTTTTGTTTGTGTCAAATCAGATTCTTCTCCTGTTTTTTCTGGACTTGCTGCAGACACTCTTTCTTTCTTTATTGTTCGTTAATTTTGATGCTCTGGACTTACTGCGGACACTCTTTCTTTCTTTCTTGTTCCTTAATTTTGACTCTGTTGGTAGTGATCCTGATCCCTGGTGCAAGGGATCTTCTCTGATGGATGATCTTCCATTGATTGCATTGCGTGAAATCAAATACTCTCTCCTTTCTGGACTTACTGAAAAACATGGGCTCTTTCCTTCTACGGGAATTTAAACTCTCTTAACAATGTATGGGTCTTTATCTTATCTTCATGGATCTCTTGAAAAACTCTCTCATCTTTTACAGTTAAAGGGAAACTATACCATACACCCCTGGCCCCTGTTGTATGGCATGTACCATGCGCCACTTGTATATGCCATGGACCCCTTGGTGTATAGCTTGCACCCTTCGTTCTCAATTACAAATGATGGAGGTCTTTGGAATTATCATGCCTAACCTACCAAATATAGTTTTACCCACATAGTAGTGATTGCAAAGTTTTTAATTTTTTCACATAATACCTCTAAATAGTAGAATTATGGGGCATCTTTGTATTTTGTCATTATACAATCATTGATTGGAAGGTGTGCATGTGATTCTTGAAGGATACCTAATTAAAGTATATAACATGTATGCTACTCTTTGACTCGATCCCTAACAGGGAGCTGCTGGGCGTTCTCAACTGTTGCTGCTGTGGAAGGGATAAACCAGATTGTGACCAATGATCTGATATCCCTCTCGGAGCAGGAGCTTGTGGATTGTGATACTTCTTACAATGATGGATGCAATGGGGGCCTCATGGATTATGCCTTCCAATTCATCATAGATAATGGTGGCATTGACACCGAGGAAGATTATCCTTACAAGGCCAGAGATGCAGTCTGTGATCAATACAGGGTTTATATCATTCATCTTTTCCCGTTTCTTCGGAATTCTCTTTAAGTAATGGGAAATCTTTTTATTGACGAGCAAGTTCTTGTTATTATTACATGCACTGCTGATGATGGATGGTTATTGCAGAAAAATGCACGTGTTGTGACCATAGATGGGTATGAGGATGTTCCCGAGAATGATGAGAAGGCTCTACAAAAGGCTGTTGCTCACCAGCCTGTTAGTGTTGCCATTGAAGCAGCAGGCAGGGATTTCCAGCTTTATCAATCTGTGAGTCTTATAGATCCATCCATGCATGCATACCAAATCCATATCATTGCTAGGTGCCAACTACTTATAAAATATGAAACTACTACTTCCATGAGTATGTATATTTAATATTGTTAGTTGTGAGTTCAAAATAAAATTTAATCTGCCCATTTTCTTTTTACAAATTTGGCAGGGTGTATTCACTGGAAGTTGTGGCACTGATCTTGATCATGGAGTCACAGCGGTGGGTTATGGAACAGAGAAAGGTGTGCATTATTGGATTGTGAAGAACTCATGGGGTGGCAGCTGGGGTGAGTCGGGATACATAAAGCTTGAAAGGAATGCGAAGAGCAAGACCGGGAAGTGTGGGATTGCCATGGAAGCATCATACCCCATCAAGAAGGGCGATAACCCCCCCAACCCTGGGCCATCTCCCCCATCTCCAGTGAAGCCGCCCACGATGTGTGACAACTACTACACTTGTCCAGAGAGCAACACCTGCTGCTGTGTTTATGAGTACGGTCCGTACTGTTTCTCATGGGGTTGTTGCCCACTGGAGGCAGCCACATGCTGCGCCGACCACTACAGTTGCTGCCCCCATGACTATCCCATCTGCAACCTCAATGCTGGCACCTGCCTTGCGGTACATTCCCACTCAAACTCTCTTACGTTATGTTGGAATTGAATTTAACACTCAGTGTTCATCTTCCTACTTCACAAGCCTCGCTCTCTCTCTAGGTTTGCTATGTATTATTATTGGTATCTCTGTTATCTATTTACCAATCCGTTCAATTTACTGTATTTGCTCTGTTGATATCTGTTTTCTGTCTTTCTATTCAGTTCAGTCTTGTCTGCGAGGTAGGAAATTATAGGGCTTTTTTTATTGTGTTTACTCTGTTCTATCTATTTACCTATATATTCAAGTGAGTTTAGCCACCTGAGATATATATGGTGGATTATGGTTCATCTTTTAGTTGCATTTTTGTTTGGTATAATCTAGCATTTTGAATGCCAGAATTGGCTCTGGTCTCAGCTATGTCCAGGTCGAGTCTGCTCACTGATTCTTCCAAGTGCTTGGTGAGTCTGGCTGAGTTGGCCTTAAACACCATTACAAATTGTACAAAATCAGTTAAAAAATTGCATGAAAATAAGTAATATTAGTAAATCAAAATTATTATGTATATTGATGAAAGAGAGAAAACTTATACTTATTTTTTATAGAGTTCAAAATCAAAGGAAAAATTATTGTTCTATTAATCTGCAAATAGAATCTTGATGTTGTTGAAATTAAGCTTAGATTGATGTACATCCTATTGTTTTTTGAAGAAATAAAAAGTATTTATATGATTACAATAAAAACCATGTGATTTACAAAACATCAAATTTTTTACTAGAATCAATCGATGTCAAAGCAAGTATCTATGGTAGATCTACCCTACGAGTCTCCAAGACAAACCCCGAGGACGTTTTGCATTGGGCTTTGATTCCACAAGGTCAGAGGCTTCTGAAAGTTCTTGCAGACCCAAAATTCGAAAATTGTATCCTTTCAAATCCACAGAATCAGTATTCTCCATATATCAATCTTGATTAATCTCCAAAATCAAACCACCAAAGATTATTTTTATTAGGTCCAAATCAAGGATATCTGAGGCTTGCTGAAAGCTCATTCCAGCCCAAAATTTGGCAATTGAATCCTCCTTTAATATCCCATAAAGATCAGTAGATCTTTCAAAAATATTTATTTATGGATTAGGCAAGAATAAAGGTCGAAATTTGAGCTGAAATACCTTCCGTTGGTTAGAACTTTAACATTTTTGTCCTGCCAACTAGAAAAATTTTGGACTGGTAGAACCTGGCTGCGTGGATCAGGTCTCAGAAACTCATCCAAGTCTGACCATAAATTGGATGGATCGCTATAGTGAACCGGCATAGTGAACTGGTGGGGTTTTGCAAAGGGTACCCGATTCAGAACCACATGAAGGAGCTTGAGCAATTCCATGCCAGAGTCACCAGAGTTTTTCATCAATATCACTTGTCATCTGGTTCTCTCCATCAATCAATTCGTCTGTTGTTGTGTTTGAGCTGAAGGCTAGATGGATGCGATATAATTCAACTTGATTGTGTTTGCTTGGTTCTATCTATCGATCTATTTGTCTATTTGGATATTTAAGTCCTTCTAGCCATGCATTCAAGGGAGTAAAGTCCAGTCTATGCAACAGATAGATTATTTTCCATCTAGTAAATTATTTGTTTCCTTTGTTTCTATTTATTTATTTGTCACACTGTTCAAGTCATCACGGTCTCTTAATTGGATGGATTGTTGAAACATTTATTTCTTGCTCTTTGATTCTATCAATATGTGCTTCGCTTAATTTGTCTTGTTTGGTTACAGAGCAAGAACAGCCCTTTTGGAGTGAAGGCTCTGAAGCGCACCCCTGCCAAGCCATACTGGGCCTTAGGTGGTTCTTCTCAGGGCAAGAGCAGTGCTTGAGCATCACAAAAGGAGCAATAATTCTTATTGGGTAGATTTAATTCTTCCTCTCATTCTGCATGCTGGACCCGCCCCATCCTTTGTTTATAGATGCTGGGTTGGCTTGATGGATGGTGGGGGTTGAAATCCTTCTGTAATTACTCTTTTCATGGCTTGTTGGGGATTTAGTATATAGGATTAGGATTGCATTACCGCTACAATATGACGGTACTAAATTATCTCATTTATGTTTCGTTCTCTTTGATGATTGGGTTATTAACTTATCAATGATGGTGATGTAAGTAGTACTCCTTATGTTATGTTTGGTTTCTGAGTATTTTGATTTTTCCTTTTTGCTGGCTGAGTTGGTCGGAGATCTTTCATATCGATAGCAATGGGCAGCAGTGGTGGATGCGGCATTAAATCTCAATTATTACATAATTTTTGAGGTTTTGTTAAGGATAGTTTAGATTATAGTTATCGAGACTTTGTTTAAAGAATAATGGACTTATGAGATCCTCCCACAACATGCGTGTAGGACTTTAAAGGTTCATTATTAAACTTGATATAGATCTTTAGAAAAGTCAAATTTCACACTCGTGATAACTTTTCTCATCATTAAATATGGTATAGATATTTAAGTCCAATTTCATATTTATGTGATAATTTTTTTAGAGATTTGTGACGAATTTAATGGTGATCTTTTGAGTTTTTATATACACATGGGTGTGAGAGGGTTTCATAGGATCATTACTCTCGCTTAAAACACAATTTTTTAAATCTATTCAAAACTCCGGGTTTTTCAAAAGATTTAAAAAAAAATGTTTCTTTTTTCAATATAAGCAGGATAAATCTGAGTTTTATCTTAATCTAAAAAAAGCTTTTAGAAAAAAACTTTTTCCCTATAACTTTGTGTTTTCATTAACTTAATTTCACTATTAATATCAACTTTGTTTTTTCATTAATTTAATTTCATTGTTAAATATCCTTGAGAAAAGTGTTTAAAGAATGCAAGCACTATATTTTTCAAAAAATAAAATATCAAAACAATTGTATATCTCAAAAGAATAGATCAAAAATAAAATATCAAAACAATTATATTTCTCAAAAGAATAGATAGAGTTAGAACGGGGTAACCCTGTGACTTTTTTTTCTTGTAAACCCAGAGAGCCCTTATAAAGAGCAAAATAGAGATTCAACTTATATTAGGTCCTTGTAAACCTAGAGAGCCTTTATGAAAAGAGCAAAAGAGAGACTTAGGTCCTCATCAAGAGCAAAAGAGAGATTCAACTTATATTAGGTCACGGTTTCACGGTTTGTCTGAAATAGGATTTTTTATTTAATTAATTTTTTAGCAAATTGATGTCTTAGAATTAGATTTCATATGCTTTTTTTCTTATGTTTGGTAATAATGTTATATTTCATATGAACTTAGTTCTCTTTCGTATGGTACTATTTGAAATATTATAAATAACCCCCAAGACTAGACTTAAGCAAATTACCCCCAATCAAACTCTTTTTCATTTTTTTTTTTTAAAATACAAATACCCTCTAAGTAAAAAGAAGTACTAGTTTTTTTATGAAAATACCTTTTTTTTGTACATAAAAATTTAATTATGGCCAGACATTCACGTGGGCTTACAAGGGCTGCTAAACCACTCTTTGACATTGTCGGACTGCATGGGCCTATTTTCGGACCGCTCTTTTGCAGTACCGGACCGCATGGGTCTATTGTCGGATCGTTCTTCGTTAGTGTCAGATTGCCACTTGTACTGTCGGACCGCCAATGTTATTTACCGGATAGACATTACAATGTCGGATTGCCAAAAGAATACGTTGGACCACTTTTTTGTGGGAAAGAGGAGAGAGTAGCGTAGGTGAAAGTAAGGGCGGGTAGTTTAGTGGCACGATCCCGCCCCTGATCACTGTATCTAACGCGACGACGGGTGATCGAACGCGGTTCTGTGATCCAATATAACGTTTGTCACTCAGGAAGGAGTGGACTCCACACCTTTATTTTCGGTAATTGAGCAAATCATGGAAAAGAACTAAAGCCAAAACTTACGCCTCTATTTTCGGTAATTGAGCAAATCATGGAAAAGAACTAAAGCCAAAACTTAACTAGCAGAAGAGCAAAGAAATTCCCAATACCAAAAATCTTTTATATAAAATTCTTCAAAAATATTACATTTAGTTCAGGGCATCTAGGCCCAAAATTACACATATCCACAAAGAATAAAAACCTAAGGCTAACAGCCCAGATGCACAAACAAAATTAAAGCACATTCTTTGAGAAATCTAGCTTCGACTTCCCACCGTAAGACACGAACTCCAAGCCCTGAACCTGTCGCTATCAATCTACAAGGAGAGGAGAAATAATGGAAAGAGCTATACCGCCTATTAAGCAGGTCTAGTGTTATGCATTATCATGATTCGTGATTCTATCTATGTGTGATAATAGTTCAATCCATCAATATGAAGTCATAGTTTGACATATATGAATATCAAGTTAAGACATCGAGTGTGAACATTTCATTTAAACGACAGTTATCATTTAAATCAGTGAGATCACAAGCATTTGATCAGTGAATTCATTAATTATTCAATCATTGCAATACCAAGCATTCCTTTTACAGAAATTCAATTCTTACCCATACCCTCCCTAAATTACCTACTCTTGCAGTAGACGCCCTATCCATCTGGTTAAGCCAATCCCATTGCTTAAGACCTCCACCATCATACAAGAGGGAGGGCAATGACAAGTGGGTTAATCCACTTCGTAATACCCTCAACACACTCACACAGTCTCCAGCGGGCATTGGGGGTTCGATAGGCCCTTACCTTGCAGGGCATCAATCATTTCATGAATCTAGGGTGCGACCCTCTATCCTCTCCCTCCACCCTTTCCTATCATTATACAGGTTAGGGGATATGCCGACATCACTTTCCTTACTTATGATGAGTGTCCCATCGCGTAGCATGCAATATCATAATAGTATCCACTACCGATGATTGTCCCACCGCGTAGTGACCAATATCAATATAAGCAGTGGCCATTCGTCACAGTATTATAACAGTATCTACTAACGGTGACTGTCCCACTGTGTAGTGGCCAATATCAATATAAGTAGTGGCCATTCCTCATAGTATCATAACTGTATCTACTACCAATGAGTGTCCCACCGCATAGTGGCCAATACCAATATAAGTAGTGGTCATTCATCACATTATCATAACAGTATCCACTACCGGTGAGTGTCCCACTACGTAGTGGCCAATATCAATATAAGCAGTGGTCATTCATCACAACATCATAATAGTCTCCACTACGGGTGAGTGTCCCGGCGCGTAGTGGCCAATATCAATATAAGCTCCATCATACATGAGGGAGGGTAATGACAAGTGGGTTAATCCACTTCATAATACCCTCAACACACTCACACAGTCCCCAGTGTGCATTGAGGGTTCGATAGGCCTTTACCTTGCAAGGCATCAATCATTTCATTTCATTTCATGAATCTAGGGTGCGACCATCTATCCTCTCCCTCAACCCGTTCCTATCATTATACAGGTTAGGGGATATGCCAACATCACTTTCCTTACTACCGATGAGTGTCTCATCGAGTAGCAGGCAATATCATAGCAGTATCAACTATCGGTGAGTGTGCCATCGCGTAGTGGCCAATATCAATATAAGCAGTGGCCATTCATCACGGTATCTACTACCGGTGAGTGTCCCACCGAGTAGTGGCCAATATCAATATAAGAAGTGGCCATTCATCATAGTATCATAACAATATCCACTATCGGTGAGTGTCCTACCGTGTAGTGGCCAATACCAATATAAGTAGTAGCCATTTATCACATTATCATAACAGTATCCACTACTGGTGAGTGTCCCGCCACGTAGTGGCCAATATCAATATAAGCAGTGGCCATTCATCACAATATCATAATAGTATCCACTACGGATGAGTGTCCCACTGCGTAATGGCCAATATCAATATAAGCAGTGGCCATTCAATGCCTCGTTACGAATGAATCACATTCTCATCAGTCAATGCTTCATACAAATGAATAATATTTCATCATAACATCATAGCATTTAGCAAAAGATATTTATTTCATAAGCATTTACAGGGCATTTACGCATAAGTCTTTTCAATCGCATTTGGCTTCATTATGAACTCATTTCATCAATATTACGCTTGTGGCCCCTTTCTCCTCACACAATGCAGTCATATGGCATCATTCGCATATCTTTATGGCATTCGCATGAGATTTATCATATGGCATTCGCATTTATCATATATCAAGACAACTTAGTATCGTATGGGCATACAATTGATGTAGTGACATGTAACAGTGACATACCTGTCTTTGCGAGGGCGTAGCTCTTGATTTAGGGGGAGTTTCAGGATGCCTCAAACATGAAACTTTGAGCTAATACACAGACCTTTACAAAAACTGTTATTTGAAGGAATTTGGGTACCGTTTGATGGGTCAATAGCTCAGTACAAAGTAAGCATTAGTTGCTGGAAATTTTACCTGCAACAGTGTGCACCAATGTATTTACGCATTTCAGGTCATAATTAAAAATCCGTGGGGAGTTTCAAAAACTTCAAAACATGCAACTTTAGTACATTCACATACCTTTCCAATGGCCGTAATTTCAAGGTTTTTGGACACAATTTCCTAGGTCAAATGCAGTGCCCAAAGAGGGCCACAGTTGCTGAAAATAACATCGACTTTGAGCAGTGTCATACCTCAAAATTTTAGGCCACATCTTGTCATCCATGCAAAATTTTATCATGACATAAAAAGTAGACTTAAAGTAGGCATATATGCCTTTCGTTTGAGGCTGATTTGGCCCCATTTAGACGCCATTGAGCCATCAAACACTTTGTTGCAAGACAGTCACAGTTCTGAAAATTTTTATTCATAAATTAACATGCTTTTAAAGAACACTTAATATTTCATGGCCAAGGTACACTTTGGGCGTGGAACCTTATTCATGTTAGCAAGCCTCCCAATGAGCCATGTCATGAGTTTCCATAAATAAAAAGGATCATAAATGTGGTAAAAACAGTCATGGCATTGAAAAGCACAAAAACTGAAATTTCAACCTCATGCTAACCCATTCATGCTTCACATTCTTCATTCTATTATCTTACTCATTCTAAATATTTGTTCTTTACATAAACTATGGATGCATAGAAGCTAAATCCACTTACCTTGACTCCGATGGTATCTCAAATGCATACTCACGACCATCATGGGCTCTCCTTAGCTCCAGTGGGCTGTCTTCAAGGGGCAACAGTGAACTTCAAGAGAGAGGGAGAAAAGTTGAGAAAATGGGAGAGATGGTACTGCCCAAGGGAGGGAAAGGCTTAAAAATGAGAGGGTGGTTGGAAAACATTGTGGCTGACACAATCGCACACGGCTCTAACACGTACGGGACGGTGCTGTACGATTGACCAAACACACACGGCGATGCCCCCAGCCAGCGTTGTTCGCTCACACTGTCGATGATGCTCGCTTACACAGTCGGCACTGGCCCTCCACACGCTCCGCTGCCTTCTCACGCGTGGTATTGCTCTTCTCTCTCTCTCTCTCTGTCTCTCTCTCGCTACTAAAGCCGTGATAGGTGGTCTTGAATTCACAGACAGCGATGGGTCTCATTACACAGCCGGTGCTGGGCTTCCTTTACACAGCCGGCGCTGAGTTTCCTTTACATAGTCGGCATTGAGTTTCCTTTACACAGCCGGTGCTGGGCTTCCTTTACACAGCCGGCGCTGAGTTTCCTTTACATAGTCGGCATTGAGTTTCCTTTACACAGCCGGTGATACCTCTTCTCTTACTCAGTCAGCGTTGCTTCAATCGGTGTTAGGCCTCTGCCTCACTTTCACTTGTCATGCGCATCACTGAACTGGGAGAAAATTGTGGCCCTTACATCATCCCCCCCTTAAAAAGAATTTTATCCTCAAAATTATATCAATATTAACCAAAAAGGTGGGGGTATTTCTCCCTAATCTCATCCTCGCGTTCCCATGTTGATTCTTCCCTTGAATGATATTGTCATTGTACTCGGACTAGGGGAATATTTCTTTATTGCGCAACACTTGTACTCTCCTGTCTAAAATCCCAATTGGTTGTTCAACGTAGGTCAAAGCTTCCCTGAGCGGGATTGGTTCATACTCCAAGACATGGGATGGGTCAAGCTGATATTTTCTCAGTAGTGATATATGGAAGACATTGTGGACGTTGGCCAGTTCAGGTGGCAGAGCAAGTCGGTAAGCCATGCTTCCCATTCCTTCCAGGACTTCAAAAGGTCCAATGAATCGTGGGCTCAATTTTCCCTTTTTACCAAATCTCATAACACCCTTGGTTCGTGATACCTTCAAGAAGACCGGATCCCCCACTTCATACTCGAGGTTTCTCCGGCGATTATCGGTGTAACTCTTTTGCCGACTTTGGGTTGTATTGAGCCGCTCACTGATTAAGGAAATCTTCTCGGAAGTCATCTGAACTACTTCGGGCCCTAATAATATTCTTTCGCTCACTTCATCCCAACAGATGGGCGACCTACATTTTCTTCCATACATGGCCTCATAAGGTGCCATCTAAATACTGGCTTGGAAACTGTTGTTGTAAAAAAATTCTATCAGAGGTAGATGGTCTTACCTACTTCCCTTAAAGTTAGTAACACACGCCCTTAACATGTCCTCCAAGGCTTGAATCATTATCTCTAACTATCCATTTGTTTGGGGGTGAAAGACGGTGCTAAATGTAATTCTGGTCCCCAAAGCTGATTGCAGACTTGCCCAAAATCTGGAGGTGAATCTAGTGTCCATGTCTGACACAATACTGATGGGCACCCTGTGCAATCTCACAATTTCTCTGATGTACAACTGAGCTAGCTTATCTAGAGTATAGGTCATGCGGATTGGTAAGAAGTGAGTAGCTTTGGTTAATCGGTCCACCACGACCTAGATGTTGTCATGCCTTGCACTTGATTTTGGTAATCCAGAAACAAAGTCAATCGTTATGTGTTCCCATTTCCACTCTGGTATGTGTAGGGGTGGCAGTAGTCCAGTAGGTTTTTGATGTTCTGCCTTCACTTGCTGACACGTCAAACGATTAGCGACGAACTATGCCACATCATGCTTCATGTTGTTTCACCAGAAGGTCTTTTTCAAGTCCTGGTACATCTTTGTACTCCCTGGGTGTACCGTGCAGCGGGAGTGGTGTGCTTCCTCTAGGACAACCCTTTTTATATTCTCGTCATTAGGAACACACACTTGGTCCTTAAACCTTAACAAGTCATCATTGTTCATATAAAAATCATCATTTCCTTCCATTTTCTATTCTTCAAGGATTTTTATCAGCTGGGGATCTCCTTTTCAGGCCACTCGGATTCGTTGAAGGAGTTGGGGTTCCATCCTTAAACACGATAACATTCCTTCCCCCTCACTATGGGGCTGAGATGGGTGCCACTCCACCACAGCCTCTAATAGCTTCATTTTTCGAACCAACAAATGTGTCATAGTGATCACAACTTTTTGACTCAAGGCATTGGCTACTACATTAGTCTTGCCTGGTTGGAAATCAATTGTACAATCATAATCATTCAATAAGTCCATCTATCTTCTTTGCCTCATGTTCAGCTCTTTCTGGAAAAAAAGGTACTTGAGGCTCTTGTTGTCAGTGAACACCTTAAACTGGCTCCTTATAAAGATAATGCCTCCAGATTTTTAACGCGAAGACTATTGCCACGAGCTCCAAGTCGTGAGTGGGATAGTTCTGTTCATGTGGCTTTAGCTGCTTGGAGGCATAAGAAATAACTTTACCCCTCGGGCAAGGCTAGTATTGGGGCTGTGATTAGTCTCTTCTTAAATTCCTAGAAACTCCTCTCACACTCCTTTGACCATATAAATTTTGCGTTCTTCTGGGTCAGTTGAGTCAGGGGAAGTGCTATATTTGAGAATCCTTCTACAAAGCGCCTATAGTACCCTGTCAGTCCCAGGAAGCTACGAACCTTTGTCACATTTTTTGGCCTTTCCCACTGAAGTACAACTTCGATCTTAGAGGGGTCGACCGTGATTCCATCCTTAGAAATAACATGCCCAAGGAAAGCCACACTGGAGAGCCAAAACCCACTCTTGCTCAACTTAGCATATAATCTTTCTGGTTTCAAAGTTTGCAAGACAATCCTTAAATGTTGCTCATGTAATTCCCGACTCTTTGAATATACCAAGATATCATTGATGAAAACCACTACAAAGTCATCTAGGAAGGGTCTCTAAACACCCTATTGATCAAATCCATGAACACTATGGGGTGTTGGTTAACTCAAACGACAATATTAGAAATTCATAGTGACCATATCAAGTTTTGAAAGCGGTTTTTGGAATGTGTCCCCCCTTGACCTGCAATTGATGATAACCCGATCTGAGGTTAATCTTCGAAAATACTTGGGCCCCTTGGAGCTGGTCAAAGAGGTCATCAATTCTAGGGAGAGGGTCTTATTTTTCACGGTCACTTGGTTCAACTACCTATAGTTAATGCATAATCTTAAGGACCCATCCTTTTTCTTCACAAACAAGACTGGTATTCCCCAGGGTGACACACTAGGTCGGATGAACCCCTTATTCAATAATTCGTGCAACTGCTCTTTTAACTCTTTTAATTCTTTTGGAGCCATTGTATATGGGGCTTTGGAGACGGGAGCAGCGTCAGGTACTACATCTATCTTAAATTTGATTTCTCTTTCTGGAGGTAGAGATGACAGTTCCTTTAGAAACACCTCAGGGTATTCTTTTACTACTGGTATCCCTTCTAACTAGGACTGAACACCCCGATTCTCAACCACATAAGCTAGGTACCCTTCACACTTCTTAGTCAGAAGGCGACAGGCCCGGAGGGCAGAGATGAGGTGCAGTGGGGAGTTGTCCCTAATTCTCCTGAAGTGTATTTCTGCTTGATCGGGACATTTAAAGGTTACCGTCTTCTCATGGCAATTGACGGTGGCATGGTGTGTAAACAACCAATCCATGACTAGAATCACATCAAAGTCTTGAATATCTAGGTGGATTAGATCCACAGGTAGGTCGTATCCATCAATCTTAAGGTTACACTGCCTATATACTCTATCAGTTTCTATAAAGCCTCCCACATCTATACATACTACTAAAGTATAATTGAGACATGCTAGTGCAACATTCATGTAAGGGGTAAAATGGTGGGGTGCAACAAAAGAGTGAAAGGATCTAGAGTCAATTAAGACTTTAACATTACTATCACAAATTGAGAGCATACCTCTGATCACCGAGGTGAATGCCTTGGCCTCTTGTTTAGTGAGTGTGAACACTCGTCCTTGGGTCTTCGGGTGATCCTCAGCCTTCATCATAGGGCAGTCCCTCGCCCAATGGCCAGGTTTGCTGCATTTTAGACATACATTCTTCTTCTGGTAGCATTTCACGGCAGTGTGATTGCTTCTCCCACAATAAATACAAATCAGGCGTCGGTCAGTGTCCATATTGCCCGAAAGACTCTTCGGGATTCTCGGGTTAGGTGGGTATGGCTTCCCTCTGGTGTTTCTCCTCGAAAACTATTGTGGTTTCTTCCCAAACCTTCCCCATGGCACTGCTTTCATTTTTCCTTCCTTCCTTAACCTACGATCCTCGCAATCTTTTTCCATCTTCAGAGCATGGTCTACCATCAGGGTGTACGAATTTATATTGGCTGACATTACTCTACTCCTGATATCTGATCGTAAGCCCCTTTCAAATTTAGCCGCCATTCATGCCTCGGTATTGATGTGGGGTGCATACTTAGAGAGTTCTGCAAACCGGGCGGCGTACTGTTCAACAGTCATACTCCCTTGATGGAGTTCGATAAATTCGACTACTTTCCTTTCCTTGACCGAATCGGGGAAGTACTTCTTGTCAAATGCTGCCAAGAAGTTTTCCTAGGTGACCTCGGTCGCTAACTCCCTCCAAGTCTGCTTCACTGAGTCCCACCAGTACTCTGCCTCCCCTTCCAGCATAAAGGCCCCTAGCTTAACTTTTTGCTCATCCGAGCAGTATAGCACCTTTAAGATCTTTTATATCTATTTCTTTCACCTCTCAGTCTTCTCCATTCCTCCATGCCCCAAAAAGGTTGGGGGTGCCATTCTCCTAAACCTCTCCACGAGGCTACTGTCATTCTGCTCAGGTGCAGGAGTAGACTGGGCTGACATCGATTCTTTCATCATTTGAGTCAGAGCCTCCAGAGTCTTATAACACTCGCAGAGTGCCTCAGTGTTGTCATTACTGGAACTCGTGTTGTGGGTACGAGCTCTCGACATCCTTAACCTAGTCACAAGAACACCCAGTCACTTGTCCACCCCAAAACTAATCTAAGGACTCTCCTAAACTTCCTAAGCTAAGAATCCTATCTTGGCCGCTCTGATACCATATTTGTCACGACTCCGCCCCCGACCACCATACCTAATGCGGCGTTGGGCGATCGAGCACAGTTCCGTGATTCAATGTAACGTTTGTCACTCAAATAGGAGTTGACTCAACGCCTTTATTTCGGTAATTGAGCAAATCATGGAAAATTACTAAAGCAAAAACTTAACTAGCAGAAGAGTAAAGAAATTCCCAACACCAAAAATCCATTATATAAAATTCTTCAAAAATATTACATTCAGTTCAGGGCATCTAGGCCCAAAATTACACATATCCACAAAGAACAAAAACCCATGGCCAACAGCCCAGATATACAAACAAAATTTAAGCACCTTCTTCGAGAAATCTAGCTTCGACTTCCCGCCGCAGAACACGAACTCCAAACCCTAAACCTGTCGCTATCAATCTACAAGGAGAGGAGAAATAATGGAATGAACTATACAACCCAGTAAGCAGGTCTAGTGTTATGCATCTATCGTGATTCTATCTTGTGTGATAATATTTCAATCCATCAATATGAAGTCAAAGTTTGACATATGTGAATATCAAGTCAAGACATCGAGTGTGAACATTTCATTTAAACGACAGTTATCATTTAAATTAATGAGATCACAAGCATTCGATCAGTAAATTCATTAATTATTCAATCATTACGATACCAAGCATTCCTTATACAAAAAATTCAAATATTACCCACGCACTCTCTAAATAACCTCCTCCCGCAGTAGAGGCCCTATCCATCAGGCTATGCCAATCCCATTGCTTAAGACCTCCACCATCATACAGGAGGGAGGACAGTGACAAGTGGGTTAATCCACTTCGCAATACTCTCAACACATTCACACAGTTCCCAACTCGCATTGGGGGTTCGATAAGCCCTTACCTTGCAAGGCATCAATCATTTTATTTCATTTCATGAATTTAAGGTGCGACCCTCTATCCTCTCCCTCAACCCGTTCCAATCATTATACAGGTTTGGTGATATGCCGACATCACTTTTCTTACTACCGATGAGTGTCCTATCGTGTAGTAGCAGTATCCACTACCAGTGAGTGTCCTACCACCTAGTGGCCAATATCAATATAAGCAGTGGCCATTCATCACAATATCATAACAGTATGAGTGTCCCAAAACGTAGTGGCCAATATCAATATAAGCAATGGCCATTCATCACAGTATCATAACAGTATCCACTATCGGTGAGTGTCCTACTGCGCAGTGGCCAATATCAATATAAGCAGTGGCTATTCATCACAATATCATAATAGTATCCACTACCGGTGAGTGTCCCACCTCGTAGTGGCCAATATGAACATAAGCAATGGGAATTCATCATATTATCATAACAGTATCCACTATCGGTGAGTGTCCTACCGCATAGTGGCCAATATCAATATAAGCAGTGGCCATTCAATGCCTCGTAACTAATGAATCACATTCTCATCAGTCAATGTTTCATATAGATGAATCATATTTCATCATAACATCATAGCATTTAGCAAAAGATATTTATTTCATAAGCTTTTACAGGGCATTTACACATAAGTCTTTTCAGTAGCATTTGGCGTTCGTTATGACTCATTTAATCAATATTGCGCTCGTGGTCCCTTTTTCCTCACACAATGCAGTCATATGGCATCATTCACATATATTTATAGCATTCGTATGATATTTATCATATGGCATTCGTATTTATTATATATCAAGACAACTTAGTGTCGTATAGGCATACAATTATTGCAGTGACAAGTAACAATGACATGCCTCTCTTTGCAAGGCCGTGGCTCCCAATTTAGGGGGATTTTCAGGATGCCTCAAACATGAAACTTTGAGCTAATACACAGACCTTTACAAAAATAGTGATTGGAAGGAATTTGGGTGCCGTTTGATGGGTCAATAGTTCAGTACAAAGTGAGCATTAGTTGCTGGAAATCTTCCCTGCAACAGTGCGCAACGACGTATTCCCGTATTTTGGGTCATAATTAAAAATCCGTGGGGAGTTTCAAAAACCTCAAAGCATGCAACTTTGAGTACATTCACAGATCTTTCCAATGACATTAACTTTAAGGTTTTTGGACAGCATTTGCTAGGTCAGAAGTATTGCCCAAAGAGGGCTACAGTTGCTGAAAATAGCAGCGACTGTGAGCAGTGTCATGCCTCGACATTTTAGGCCATATCTTTTCATCCATGCGAAATTTTATCATGCCATAAAAAGTAGACTTAAAGTAGGTTTACATACCTTTCATTTGAGGCTGATTTGGTCCCATTTGGACGCCATTTAGCCATCAAATACTTTGATGCCACACAGCCACAGTTATAGAAATTTTTATTCTCAAATTAACATGCTTTTAAAGAACACTTAATATTTCATGGCCAAGGTACACTTTGGGCGTGGAACCTTGTTCATGTTAGCAAGCCTCCCTATGAGCCATTTCATGAGTTTCCATAAATTAAAACGATCATAAATGTGGTAAAAATAGTCATTGCATCGAGAAGCACACAAACAGAAATTTTAACCTCATGTTAACCCATTCATGCTTCACATTCTTCATTCAATCATCTTACTCATTCTAAATATTTGTTCTTTACATAAACTATGGATGCATAGAAGCTAAACCTATTTACCTTGACTCCCACGGTATCTCAAATCCATACTCACGGCCTTCATGGGCTCTCCCTAGCTCCATTAGTGGGCTGTCTTGAAGGGGCAAGAGTGAACTTCTAGAGAGAGGGAGAAAAGTTGAGAAAATGGGAGAGATGGTGCTGCCCATGGGAGGGAAGGGCTTAAAAAGGAGAGGGTGGTTGGAAAACACTGTGGCTGATGCAATCGCACATGGCTTTGATAAGTACGGGGAGGTGCTATATGATTGACCAAACACACACGGCGATGCCCCCAGTCAGCGCTGCTCGCTCACACAGCCGACGATGCTCACTTACATAGCCGTTGCTGGCCCTCCACACGCGGCGCTGCCTTCTCACGCGTGGTATTGCTCTTCTCTTTCTCTCTCTACTCAGGCAGCGCAAGGTCTTGAATTCACAGACGACGATGGGTCTCATTACACAGCCGGCGCTGTGTCCTCTCTTACACAACTGGCGTTGGGTTTCTTTTACACAGCCGACGCTGAGTTTCTTTTACACAGCCAAGGCTGAGTTTCCTTTACACAGCCGGTACTGAGTTTCCTTTACACAGCTAGCGATATCTCTTCTCTTACTTAACCGGCGTTGCTCCAATGGGTGCTAGGCCTCTGCCTCACTTTCCCTCGTCGTGCGCATCACTGAACTGGGAGAAAATTGTGGCCCTTACATTTAGAATTTTTTTATTTTTATTTTGGGCTAGGAGTATTTGTTAAGAAGGTATATTTTGGGGTAAAAAGTGAGAAAAAAAGTTTGGTTAGGGGTAACTTGCATAGAAAGTCTAGTCTTTGGGGTTATTTGTAATTTTACGTAAATTATTTGGGAATCTACCATCTGGAATCTGGAATGTAAGCTATTTTGAACTTTTAATTATTACAGATATTATTGAGAAGGCATTGATAATTATCTGATGAATACAATATCTTAAAAATTACCTATTATAAGATGATTACTAAGAACCAATCTCATTAAAAATCCAATAACTCTCTTTCTCTAAAACTCATTCCTCTCTCTCTCTCTCTCTCTCTCTCTCTCTCAAAAAGCTCCTTCTTTCTCTATAAACCAAATCTCCCTCTCTCTCTATTTCTAAAAACTCATTATCTCTTTCTCTCTCTAAAAACTCATTCTCTCTCTAGAAACCCAATCTCTCTTTCTCTTTCTAAAAACTTATTCTCACATTCTCTCTCTAAAAACCCATTCTCTATTTAAAAATCCAATCTCTCTTTCTCTCTAAAATATATTCTCTCTATAGAAATCCAATATCTCATTCGCTCTCTTTCTCTTTCTAAAAACTTATTCTCTCATTCTCTCTAAAAATACATTCTCTCTAAAAATCTAATCTCTCTTTTTCTCTCTAAAACACATTCTCTCTCTAAAAATCCAATATCTCTTTTACTCTCTGAAAACCCATGATCTCTCTAAAAATCAAATAGCTCATTCTCTCTCTAAAAACCCATTTTATCTCTAAAAATCTAATTTTTCTCTCTCTGAAACATTCTCTCTTTCTCTCTCCATAAAATCTAAGTCTCTTTCTAGAAACCCAATCGCTCTTTCTCTTTTTAAAAAAACTATTCTCATTTTCTTTCTAAAAACCCTTTCTCTCTCTATAAAATCCCAACGTCTATATCTAAAAACATGTTGTCTCTCACTCTAGAAACTCAATCTCTCACTCAAGAAACCCGTTCTCTTGCTTTAGAAATCCAATCTCTCTTTCTCTCTCTAAAAATCCATTCTCTCTCTAAAAACCTACTCTTTTTAGAAACTCGTTTTCTCTCTCTAAAAACCTATTTTCTCGCTCTCTAGAAATTCAATCTCTCTTTCTCTTTCTAAAAATCCATTATCTCTTTCTCTCTAAAAATCCAATCTCTCTAGAGACCCAATCTCTCATTCTCTCTCTAAAAACTCAATCTCTCTATCTAGAAACCCGATCTCTCTCTTTATAAACTCATTCTCTCTAGGAACGCAATCTATCTTTCTCTGTAAAATCCTATCCTCTCTATAAAGGAAAAGTTTATATAAAGATGCAACCTTATAATATAGAACTACAGATGCACCTCAAAAATCCATCGGAAAAGGTAATTTTAATATTGAAAAACCCTTTGATTGATCATCGAGATGTATGACAATAAAAAATAAAAAGATTTTAAGTCTCATAAATAATGCATTTTACAACATATTATCTACACTGTCCACTTTCAAGATTTTCATATATTTATAGATCTACTTGATTTCAACCATTTTTGAAATTTAAAATTTTATAATTAGATGTAAAAATAGATTTTGAGATAATTATAAGAACATTTTACATTGAAATTATATACCATGATAAAATTTGAAAGTTCACCTTACCTCTACAGCTACGGATGCATTCGTATGCCAACTGCACCCCTCTATAAAAAACCCATCTCTCTTTCTCTCTTTGAAAACCCATTCACTCACTCTCTTTAGAAACTCAATCTCTCTTTCTAGAAATCCATTATCTCTTTCTCTCTCTAAAAGCCCATTTTTTTCTCTAAAACCCATTCTCTCTTTCTCCCTATAAACTAACACTCTCTCTCTAGAAATTCAATCTTTTTTCTCTCTTTAAAAATCCATATTCTCTCTCTAGAAACCCGGTCTATCTTTCACTCTAAAAACTCAATCTCTCTCTTTCTAAAAATCCACTCTTAGTAACAACGTAATCTCTCTCTCTCTCTAAAAACTCATTCTCTCTAGAAACATGATATCTCTTTCTCTCTTAAAAACCCATTCTCTCTCTACAAATCCAATCTCTCTTTCTCTTTCTAAAAACATATTCTCTCTTTGGAAACCCAATCTCTCTCTCTAAAAATCCATTCTCTATCTAGAAATCCAATCTCTCTTGCTCTCTCTAAAAACCTTTTTTCTCTCTTTGGAAACCCAATCTCTCTCTAAAACTTTGATCTCTCTATAAACCTAATCTCTCTCCCTCTAAAAATACATTCTCACTCTAGAAACCCAATATCTCTTTTTCTTTCTAAAACTTATTTTCTTCTAAAAATCCAAACTCTCTCTAAAAATACTTTTTGTCTCTCTAAAAATCCAATGTCTATTTGTTTCTACCCAATCCATCTTTCTCTCTCTAGAAACCTAATATTTCTTTCTCTCTCTAAAAATCTAGTTTCTATTTCTCTCTAGGAACCCAAGCTCTTTTTCTCTCTCTAGAAATCATCTCTTTTTTTTTTGTCTAAAAATACATTCTCTATCTAAAAATACATTCTCTATCTAAAAAACCATTCTCTCTTTAGAAACCCAATCTGTATTTCTCTCTCTAAAATTCCAATCTCTTTTCTCTATCTAGACACCCAATAGTTTTTAAAATTTTCTGAAATAAATTGTCTTAAATTTTCTTAAAGGGCCACGGGCCGAGCTTTAATATTACATATTCAGGCGGGGCGGGCTTTCGGGTGCATTTTTTTGCCTGGCCTTACAGGGCCGAGTCAAAGTATTTTTGGCTTTGCTGGGCCTTGGGCCAGCCCTGCCCGATGGAAGCCCCTTACCTTCGATTATTTTCATATAAATAGGTATGATTCCAATTTCTTATATTTTGGACACTTTTTATGGAAATTAATTTCCAAGGTAAAAATATTTATTACTTTTGTTACAAACCAAATGTAAGAAATTAGTTATTTTCTAATAAAATAACATCTAAAAAATCATTTTCATCCGAACAAAACAAGCCCTTAAGGATTTTTAAGCAGTTAGGGATTCAGTGTGAGATTTGAATTTGCTTTAAGTATTTTGTTGCTTTTTTATGTATAGAGAAGTTTGATCAATTTTTTCTTATAAAACAAAGTTTGTTTAATTTTATATTTTATATTTTATATTTATTTGGTGTATGCAACATAGCATTTTTAATGGTCCCTATTTTATATCTTTGAGTCTTTGTGTTTTGTTTAATTTAACAGGAGTCCTATATTGAGGGTGCTTTTTTTTCTTCTTTGAACAATGATCGTATACCTTGGTGTACAGTTGGTGTTGCTTACTAATGTAAATCTTGTGTTCATCAATATTGTTGTTATTTCGTTTTACACTCCCAATAAATTTGTGATATGTTTTGTGTTGTGGCAATAAAATAAGCATTGTTGTTAGATTTATTGAAAGTTTAGTTAATAAATTATCAAGTATCACTCTAATAATATTGTGTAAGGGCATAAAATGATTGGGGCAAACTTTCTATACTTCCCCTGCAGCATAAAACTTTTATGCTTCCCCATATCCAACCGTCTATTCTAAATGGACAGCTTAGATAGCCCCAATCACATTGTCACCCTCTATACCATTTTATTTTTAATTTTTTAATACAAAATATTTTCACACCAAAATTTGGGTTCCAATCCTCTCTTGAACTTGCACTTATAAAAAATATAAATATTTTTTTCCAATTAAATAAAATGACTAAAATACCCCTGAAAAATTTAAGGGTATTTTGGTTATTATAGTTTATCAAAAAATTATTGTTTTAATAGTTTATTTAGGTGAGCCCCATTGAAGTGATGGCATGTACCAAATTTTATAGTCATATATTTAGTAGAAGAAAATTAAAAATAAAATACTATGAGGCGTCTGATCAAAATTAAATGGCTTGGACGACGGGATGAAGGGGGAAGTATCCATCTTTTATGCTGTAGGGGAGCATAGAAACCATTCCCAAATTATTGTCCAATGGATTTAATGTATATATATACAATAATTGCAAATCATAATCATATATTATGTCATGTTTACTTATCTGATTATTTCACTCTGGTTTTTTGAGCCAAATTTGAAATATCTACGATCATATAACTTGCCTTATTTTTTGAAGATCCATATTTTTTATATGATATTTTCCTCAAACTTTTTGAAATAAAATTGATTTATTAATAATGTTTTGGTTCGTTGATATATCACTTCCCTATTTGCTAACTATGGTTAAGACTAACGAGAGGCGGCATGATGCACGTTTCTATAATTCGGGGTCACAATAATATGATAAAAATGTATAATTATTTTTTTGAAAATAAATCCCTAATAATTAGGGGATTGTACTAGAATTATTAATTCTCCAAAGAGGAGAGAATTTCTCTTTATCCATGTCCGCACAGTATTTATTACTAATATTATGTATATTATGGTGCTGCGAGAGCATGTTGTACATATACTCCATTAGTTAAAAAACCTAGCTTGAAATTTTGGAAACTACCTAAGATTCATGGGATGATTATTTTCTTCTTGATCTTCAAAAATTCAATGGTTTCTGTTTAGTTTTGAGATATAATTTTTTTGTAGTAAATGGAGAATTTAATTTAGATTTTTGTCCATTTTTTTATTATTATTGAGGTTAGTCTATGAGGATCGAAGAGGTTATATTTCTAAAATTTGGGGTCCTAAAATTACTATTGTGTTGGGTTTTACCTGAGGGATGAAAAGGGAGTATATTCCCAGTGGAGTAAAAAAGCATTAGCAAAACGGGGTGCGTTTCATATTGAAAAACTTTTTATATAAGAGTGAGGACCTAAATAACTAAATAAGAGCGCACATCAAAATTCACTAAAAGAGATTATTTTGATGTTGAAAACCCTTGATTCGATCATCTCGACCTCTAGATGTATGGCCATGAGAAAAAACATATTACATGTTTTGAAAACAGTGCACCTTGCAATGTGTTATTAAGACCGTCAATTTTCAAGATTTTCAATATTTTCAAGTGTTCATAGATCTTCTTGATCTACACTATTTTTTTTAATCTTCAAATTTTATAATTCAAGATGAAAATAAATTTTAAGACTATCACAAAGACTTTTGATATTAAAACAACATATCTTGGGACTATTTAAAGGTGTCACTTATTTTGATCATTTAGAGCCTCAGCTTTATACAAACCATACCCTTTCTTGTTATATATTCTAATTGAATTACTAAAGAAGTATTTATTTTAGGAAGGGGTAGACATTGAGTTGGACTTTCCAACCCTTTTGTTGGTATTCTCTTGATAGACGCCCTACGTCAAAGTCTTTCCTCTTGTTGAGGTCCTATTCTAGTGGAATGCCATATATCGTGGCCCACCCTATCTTAAATGTAATAGATACAGCCAATAAAATTAGAGAAATCTTAGCTGAATATTGCATTCATTCAATTATGTGCTGATTTTTTATCACTCTTAATGTGTAGATGGGGACAATTTTGGAATTGTGCATATCACATATACAATGAAATATGTGTCTTAAGAAAAGTTCCTCTCCCTGTGATGGGGACATTTTCTTTTGATGGGTAGCGATGATTTCATTGCACAAATTTGAGTATAGGCCAATGTAACCATAGAATAAAAAAAATGGAAAAAAAAAAAAAAATCAAATTTCTTTTGATATGTAGCGATGATTGCATTGCACAAATTATGAGTATAGGACAATGTAACGATAGAATAAAAAAAATGACAAAATAAAAAAACAATTTCTTTTGATGAATAGCGATGATTTCATTGTACAAATTATGAGTATAGGCCAATGTAACCATAGAATAAAGAAAATGAAAAAAAAAAAAAAAAACCCAAATATTAGCCTCTACTCCACATCACCAAAGCGGAAACAAATTGCCACCAGGAGCATCCGGGCATGGGTGGCACTGGAATAGGAAAAAGTTGGCCCATGGTCTCAGCAAATCGGCCACCCTAGCACCTTACAAGCTTCCTCCCAGCCGGATGTGAGTATTGAGTATACAAGAGGGGGGATCCATATGACCATATATTGGGTTTGGTAGCATTGGAGTGGTTGATTTGGCTATTTATTTGAAGTTGGCTTATAGTTTTGGAACTTCTTCTTAATCAAGGCCGAGGAAATCATAGGGAGACATGACCGTAAAGCCCATATACACTTCGATTCCCTCCCTTTGGGGGCCTTCATATTCCATTCATTCGGACTGCAAGGTTGCAAGCATTAATAGATGCCATAGTATTCTTGGTTTTTTTTTTTTTCTTCTTTCTTCTGACAAGATACTATATCTTCAGTAATCAATCAAATTGCTACAAACATATAATATCCTCTCAAAGAGATCAATTCAATTGTGTCCAACCAAGAGAAGAGAGAAATCTTATTTTTGTGAAAGTATATACCTTTGGACCACCAAAACCTCAACCATAGACCATAGGCTCATACTACCTTAGCTATAGACCTGTGGCACCTCGAATGAGAGCCGAGACGTTCGTGACCACCCCGACACCTATTAGAAACTCTACAAACTGGTATAAGATAAAAATAGTACTAAAAATGATATCGCCACACTTGGAGGAGGTCAAGGGACCTATACTTATGGTTATGCAAGTCAATAAACTTGCATATTCATAATACAAATTAAAATTAAGCGGGGATTGTGGAATTCACTCAAAACCACAAATATTAGACCAACCTTAAGATAAATTCTGAGTGCCCTAACACTTGTAGTACCTAGACGGTGATTTTATACTGACTACAAAGAGCTCCAAAGTATCCTTTACAAAAAATTTGATCTTTGGTATAAAAAAAAGGATTGTAAAAGTACTAAAGAAATACAATAGAACAATGGAGAATTGATCTTTGGAGGAAGATGAGAGAGAATCATCCCAAAATTGGACCAACTGACCTGCCCCTAAGCACATTTCAGCAAATGACAAAACCATCCCTCCATGAGGGGCCTCTTGCCATGGCTAGTCTTCGGGATCTTTTTCGGACACCTATGATGGTAATTTAGGTGATCAAATGTCGTACAATCGATTCTTACATTCTTGTGAATGTTTTTATACCCTTTAATTGCCTTGAAACATAATTTTCAAGAAGAACATGAAATCCGACCAAGTTCATCAAATCTTTAACCATCAATATAACTTAATTGTCGAGGAGACTGTCACAATCATTTTGCAGTAATTTTCATCCGTTTTGGTCTAGAATTGAGCTTTTTCCAATTTCGGGAGATTGCCAAAAAATGGGTTTTTGGCAACTGGAAAATAATGTTTAAAACTTGCACCAAATTGTAGCTTTTCAACACAAGGTCGCAACAGACTCATTTTTATGATGATCTGTCATCAGAATTTTAAGCTATGACCTTCTAAAGCGTTGGATGTTCGCACATTTCTGAGCACATCTTCTCTCTATAAATTATCTCACTTTTGATCACAACAAGATGCGTGCCTTATACCAAAATGATCGGTTCATCATGATCTAGCTCGTGTCCAAATTTAAGCTTCATCAGACTAAAAACGAGCATGAGATGGTCATTTGAAAATTCACTCAAAATGAGAAGACAATGTTTCCATAAATGGAAACTGGTTCGCTAAGGCCGCACCGGCATAGTGTAAAACTTACCTTTTTATGGTAAGTTAGGCTCATAATGGTCCCGGAGGGTTTGATTGAGCCAAAATTTGGCACCTAGGGGTTTCTCAATGTTCCGGGGGCTTGGTACTATTTTGAGACTTAGAAAATAGGGTTGTAGTTATAGGGTCTACTTTCAGCATGAGAACAGTTAGACTTAAAAACCGATTTTCGTTCTGATCATATCAAAACTTATCAAAATATGACGAAAGTTTGTGAATGTCCTTAAGGTATCTTTGGTTAGGTGCCTTGATCTCGCTGCCCCCCCCCTCGGATCTAGGTGATCGGGTAGCAGTGTCTCGGGTTTGGGAGACCCGAGATTTGAGATCACTCTCTTAGGAACCTCGTTCACGAAAAAAGGGTAGGTGTCCAACTAGTGAGAGAGGAATTTTAACGTGACGTGGGGACCAACCTCACTTGGGTCCGTGACTTACTCTGGTTGACTCATGCAGGTGCCCTCTTAGATCTTAAGGGAAAGCCCCCAAGCTGCTTCAGCTGGTTCGGAATCGCCTCCCTGGACATGCAATCTCCTTGCTTTCTACACAACATTATCATGATTAACTTGCAAGACAAGTGGGCCGAAGGACCCACCCTTGTCTTAGGGCAATGCACATTCATAAGTGAGGGTGATGAAGTGGAAGGTTCGAATAAATGCAGAGAAGAGAACTTGATAAGGGGATGAGACTAGCATGATAGCTGGACTAGTGACTGACTCGGAGTGGTAGTAAGATGGGGCATGGTACTCAGGACCAGCACGACGATAATACTACTCGAAACCGAGGTCGATATGATGTCTTAATCTAGTGTGGCAGCAAGATGGGCATGATACTCAAGACCAGCATGACAGTAATTCTGCTCGACAGCCAGACTGCTATGGCAATGCTAGGACGAGTCTACCCTCAGTCAAGTGAGAAGAGAAGAGATTGACAAGGAAGCGCGAGACGGGGTCCCGACGGCGTTTAGGCATCGCCATTCACAACCATGGAGTAGCAGTGTCACGACCCTTGGACGACGCTAGACACTACTGCTCACGGTTGGAGGGTGAGCAGTGAGCTATAGGCGGCGCTAGGCATCGCCGTTGGCAACACGAGAAGGTAGCGCACCCCTTCGCAGGCAGCGATAGCCTCTTGTAATACGCACGGTGATAGCCACTTGTGAAGCGCACGACGAGAGTTCCTTCTAAGGCACACAACGACAAGCGTGGGATGCAAGAGAAACCTGCGGATGGCGATGGGCACCAAGAGTACAAAAAGAGGCTTGCAGATTGCGATAGGTGTTGTCACGACCCTTCGCTGGCGGCGATAGGCATCGTCGTCTGTGATAGACGCGCAATAAGGGAAGACCCCTGCTGGCGGCAATAGGCTTCGCCGTTTGTGCTTCTCGCTGAGACGTCGAAGATATATCTACGGACGACGATGAGCAGTGTTGTCTGTAAGCCTTGTCGAGAGAAAGAGATGGACAAAAAGAAGGAGAAAGAAGCTCGCGCATGGTGCTGCCATAGCCATACGCGACCTGTGACACCACAAGAGAAGAAAGAAAGAAAGAGGCATGCACGACACTGCCACTGTTGTGCATGGCCTCTGAGAAAAGCCCAGATGAAGAAGAAGAATGAGAAGAAGAGAGAGAAGAAGAAAGAAAGGAAGAGAAGAGAGAAAGATTTACCTTGAGCCTAGGGGTACCAATCCAAAAGTTTCTCTCTCCTTCCTCTCTCTCTTTCTCTCAGAACATGACCAAACAGTAAGAAGAAATAGAGATTTTGTTAAGAAAAAGTCTCCTTGGCCAAGGGTCTGTGTACAATGGTAGTACGTGGTATATATAGAGTTTTGCCCAAACATGGGTGGATTGATCAAAATTAAACCTAATTGCTGAAAATTAAGAATTAATTGAATTAAAAGAATTAGAAAATAGGGTACAGAATGACTGATTTGCCCCTTTATAATAATTGTGGAAATTTCAGAACAGTCCCTGTTGCCGCCCTAGAACTTGTGTGATCTTTCATTAATGATCAAGGGTTGCTCTGGTGCCCATTTGATCAAAAGATGATTGTTTTCTTGTAGGGCTCAGCATGACGATCGATTTGATACCAACTTCGAGCCATGGATCATATTTTTAGGCCACGATTATATAACTTGAATTTTGGATGAATCTTGCAAACTTCAGATTGATAGTGTGCTTGTTTCTTGATTTTTTTTGTGGTTTCTTTACTGGATCACACTGAGCATGTCGTCATGATCACGTGGCAACAAACACAGCTCGATTTCGTGCCTGGAGGAAGATTTCACAACTTTTGAGTTTTGGCCGGAATCTGGAATTCTGGCACCAGAATTTGCAGTCAATACATCGGCTTCGTGTGTGAGATCTGACCATTTATCATGCATGAGGTTCGAACTAGTGATAGTCATGGACCTTATGCATGCAATACAACTAGTTTTCATCGATCGGGCTCGCGAACGTTGTGATTTGGCCATTCAAGAAAGGCGTGTGGCTACTGATTTTCTTGCAACTTCCTTCACGGATCGAAAACTTCTGTCTAGATTTTCTTCATGCTCAGGCGTCGTCATGGGGTGTGCCACATATCGAAACACTCATCTCAATGAGATAAACGCGCTTCAATAAGTTTGAGTGCGATCCAATTTCAGACGAGGGAGATATAAGCGTTGCAAGTCACTCTTCGTGACTGTCCCTTTGATGGATTTTAGTTGCAGGTGGCCGCATGGGAATAGTGTGTGACTCCTTCTGTTTCGATCTTTCGCCTATAACTTCTTCCTGGAGTGCTTGTTTAAGCTGAAATTTGACTCCTGGGGATTTCAACCATGTCGGATCCAATGGCGATGGTCACACAACAATTTGACGTACCAAAAATAGATCTCTAGTTATAAGGGTCCGTTTCAGGGTGTCGGAGGATGATTCTACCGAATTTGTCTCTCAGTTTGCACTGCCTTAGACATGTTGGATTGCTACGAAACTTAGTAGGCGGCTTTTTGAAGTTCTTATGAAGATTTAAACCAGTTCTGGGTCCATTCTTAGACTGTTGAAATTTTCATATATGTTAAGCTTTATTGACCGGCATCTCCCTTTTATTCCGCATCGGGGACCCATGATGATGAAAAATGTCTTCAAACAGCATGCCCTGTCGAATGTTGTGCTTCGAGAGAAGCGAGAAGGATAATCATTTGGAAAATTTCCTCTAGCTTTATTTCTTTTTTTCTTCCTTGCCATAGGACTATGTTAACGATGAGGAGATTCACGCAATGCTGTAATGCTCAGACGTTTGGATGCAATGTAGAGATCCATATGTGGAGACTTTAAGGGGAGAAGAGACTTTTGAGGGATTTGTCGAAGTCCTCACCCTCAATGGACTATTTGTGATTTTGACAGCTGAGGATTTTGTGTGGACCTCATTGGTCAGAATCCAGCCTATCTGGCGGCCAAGTGCTATGAACCTTTGGTCGACATTGCTTGCTGCTACACCAGGTTTGCTTTTGATGATCAGAGTACCTCTGTAGGTCCCATCTAGTGGGGTTTAGTCGGGGTCTTTTTGTTGGCCTGTCCTGAAGGTCTGGGCCTGTCGGCTAGGGGAATTTTGGGGAGGCGGCCTCATGGGCCCCATCCTGCCAAGTCTAGTTGGAGGATTTTTATTGGCTTGTCTTGAAGGTTTGGGTTTGTCGGCTGAGGAAGGTTTTCGGCGAGGCGATCTCACGACGAGTCATCACCTTGAAATCTCTGGTAGGTTGGGTCTTAACTTTGTCAGTTTTTTGCCTTCGTAGGGGTCTTTAGCATTCTGGAGGAATCTTTCAGTCATCATCCTCACCCTCAAGGACTCTCTTTGTTTTTGGAGTTGAAGTGCAGGAGATCTTATGAGGCTTTCACTCCCGGGTGAGCCATTTTGTGTTGTGATTGGATGCTGGCAGTCGAGGATTTTATGTGGACCTCATTAGCCAAAATTGTGCATGTTTGTCAATTAAGTGCCGGCTGAGGCTGTGATGTTGCGTCAGCCTGCTTTTTGTTGGTCAAAGCGCCCTTTAAAAGTTTTCACCTGGACTGGGGACATGGCGCCGTAGAGACGGTTTTTACCATCTTCCTTGATTTTCGGGCTCTTTACCCGTGACCTTTCAGACATATCCACCCATTTCATCCATTTTTTCTCACGGTACCCTTTTGGGGTTTTCATCGTGCTCGGCTTTTTATTTTTGTGGAACTCTTTTCCTCATGGTTTTGTGACCATGCACGTCCGTCATTTTTAGTCTTGGCATTCCCTTGTCCAGGTATACACCATGCTCATTATTATTTTTTGTGAAGACGTGTTTAGGGTCATGCTTTCGGGACCTGTGCGAAGCCTTTTATCGTCATGCGACCATGACATGTACTATATTTTAGGGTCATACAAATGGACCATAGTGGAGATGAATGACAGTTTGTGGAGGCCATGGAGTGAGTATGGTAGTGATCTGACTCACTTTGGGGAGATGGGACGAGGCTACATATGAAAGATGGATGTTGTATGAATTGTGAGTGAAAAGTGGTGACCCACTAGCTGATGTCGAGTATGGATAGTGGAATGGTTCCCTGTTTTATGAGTACGGGTGAGACTCACTGGGGAATGATGGATGATAGTAATGAAGTGAATAGACTCACTAGGGAATGATGAATGGTAGTAATGAAGTGAGTGGACTCATTGGGGAATGATGAAGGTGGTGAGCGCACGTGAATCGGTTAGGGAAATCCTGCGGGTGTGTACATATGTGGGAGGGCGAGTTTAATGTCATGCCTCCATGACCTGGGCAAAGCAGTTTAACGTCATGTAGCCAGGATGTGCACTATGGTTTAAGGTCATATGGCTTAGACAGTGGTTATGTAGTTTAAAGTCATGGAACTAGGACCATGCAGTTTAAGGTTGTGCAACTAAACCTCTGCTACAGTTTAAGGTCATATAGTTTGGACTATAGTACTAAGCCTTTTAATGTCATGCTGTTAGGACGTAGACTATGGTTTATGGTCATATAATTTGGACCATGGCTATGAAGTTTTAAGTCATGCAGCTAGAACTAGGCAGTTAAAGGTCATGCAACTGGACCTCCACTACAGTTTAAGGTCATATAGTTTGGACCATGGTGCTACGCCTTTTAATGTCATACAGCTAGGACGTAGACTATGGTTTATAGTCATATAGTTTGGACCTTGGCTATGCAGTTTAAAGTCATGCAGCTAGGACTAGGTAGTTTAAGGTCGTGCAACTAGACCTCCGCTACAGTTTAAGGTCATATAGTTTGGACCATGTAGTTTAGGGTCGTGTATCTAGACAAAGGTTGTGTAGTTTAAGGTTATGCAGCACAGACCATGGTGTGCGTCGCCATGTAGGTGAAGCTGCATAGGCCTGTGGATAGTAATTTGACTCCCTGTGGATATAAATAGCCAAGGCTATACACAAGCAGAGAGCTTTTAGGTGAAGATGGTGGTCCTACGAGGAGTGGCAAATGAACGCGAACTTCACTGGGGATTAAGAGGGCAAGTGTGACTCCCCAAGGATGATGAGTAATGGTATGCATTTAACTCTGTTGAGAATGACAGGCCAGAGCACCGATGCAACCCCACTGGGGGTTGAAAGGATAAGAATGACCCTAACTCCCTGTGGATAGTGGGCCGTAATAAGATGTGAATCCTAATGGGGATGTTGGTATCAAATAGACCCATCCGGGATTGAAGGGGTAAGGTGACCCTCTTTTTCTTTGCATACACCTAACTCTATTGGGGATGTTCATGGAATACACCTAACTCCATTGGGGATGTTGATGGAATACACTTAGCGAAGCGGTGCGCCCATTTCACCGTTAAGGTCATGCATATGGACTATTTATCGTGCTGTGCATTATAGTTTTAACGTCTTGTAGCTCGGACCATGGCTATGCAGTTTAAAGTCATGCGGCTAAGACCATGTAGTTTAAGGTTGTGTAACTAGACCTTTGCTACAGTTTAAGGTCGTATAGTTTGGACCATGCAGTTTAGGGTCCTGCGTCTAGACCATGTGGTAAGGGAATGTGACTCCCTTGGGAACAAAGCCATAACTGGAGACTCAACTCGTTCGGAGTGAGACTCGGGTGCAGGAAATGAACTCCCTGGGGATGCAGGACAATGGTCCAGATGGGAGTGCCATGGCATGCGCACGGCACTACATCTTGGATGGTACTGCGTTGTGCCCTGATGAAGCGCATTCGACGTTAGGCCCTTGTGAATAATGCACATGGTGTTAGCCTTTAGTGAGGCGCATGCTTGGTGAGGTGCGTTTGATGTTAAGTCCTCATGAAGCGTGCGACGATAGCTCCTTGGAGAACAGCGCGGTGATAACCCTTCCGGGTCTCGGGCTTGACCTTCCTCGGCCTAGTATTATTGCCATGTGAAGACGAGGACTGGAGTGTCATTTGAATCTGTGAGGGGCATTTTGTGGCACCGCTGGGTATAAAGGGGGACAAATCCCATTTTACTATTTCACCGAAAGGTAAAACATTCTAAGAGAGTTTTTAGAGAGATAGAGAGACAGAGCTTCCATAGAGAGACTTTTGACAAGAGTTTCCCGGCCAATACTCACAGCATTCAGGCCCTCAAGAGTTTTCTGGCGAGCTTGAGCAGGTCGTTGGCCTTTGCATCGTGCTCGCGAGTGTTTTTGGAGAGTGCCAAGGCTTTCTGAGCAAGGAACATAGGCCACTCAAAGTTTTGCCGAGACTTTTCTAGTGAAACTGCAAGAGTTGCAGTGGTGCTCTACCTAAGTTCCAATGCTTTTTCGATAGTTCCGCAGTTGCTGACAAGTTGCAGAAGGCTCAGGGGGTTATGACGGCCTTCTGAATATCAAGAGAGAAGAAGGAGGAGCAGCAATGGACTCACCAGAAACATAATGAAATTTCGGTGAGTTTTGGCGAATTGTAGAAGTGTGAAGAAGGGAGAAGGGAAACTCACCGGGTTACAGGGGAGCTTTCGAGGAACTCTGGGCAGTTTTCTACTAACTTTGGTCATCAGTGGAAAGGTTTCCTGGTGAGTAAGAATGAGTTCTCGATGAAGAGGAGAAACACCGGCGAGAACCAAAGGCGTTGCGAGGCCGTAACGGTCGAGGAGGTGAAGGGCCGGGGACGGCGAATGGTCACCCTTCCGCATGTGCGGTGACAAGTCACGCTGTGAGTGTCAGGCGGCGTGCCTAGATTTCAAGGGTAGTGGTGTGCCCGTACGTGTGACACGTGAGAACAACTAGAGCACAAACATTTCTTCTTTACTTTGGCAGACGACGGTAGCCCCTTGGTCGTGAGACGACGATAACCCATATTTGGCAGTGAGACGACGATATTCCTGCCTTTGCGCATGGCAATAGCTAGTGCTTTTGGTTTTTGCTTATGCATAGACAGTGGTTGGATAAAACCCTTCAACGGATGTCTTCTCGACGGTCAGCTAAGACCTCTAAAGCTCCTAGAATAGAGGTTTCCTCAAACTGGGGTCCCATTGTCGTTGAGGACGAAGAGCCTCTAATTATTGAGAACGGACTGTATCCCTCTCCTCAACCTCTTGTATCTGAGGGCAAGGGTGAGTTATTGTCTTATCAAGATAATTTCGGTTCGTACGACCTGATAGTAATGGGCAATGGGGCGATTCCTCTAGCAACTTTGAGAGGGAGCCTTGCACTTTCTGCCCAAAGAGAATCCATCATAGGTTCGAATTTTATAGTCTCCTCCTTTTCGGGACAGGTTATTCATCCTCTCGTCTGGCGCATTCGTGGACGCTTTGTCGTAGCACAGGCCGTGATGCCTTTCCCTGCACAAGTTACCACGCTCAATCATCGTAATGTTTCTACAGACAATGGATGTGATCTTCTTAGGGCTGCTTGTCAACTTTTCGATAGGGCTTCTTTCTTCGAGCTGGTCATGTTCCCATTTTTGGCAAAGGGGTTGATAGGCAACCTCCTAGACTTCAATGTCCCCAATGCAGACTTGTTCAAAACGAAGGTGACTGAAATAGCACAACAGGCTAGGGCGGTTTTGGATTTATAAGAATCAGCTTCTATTGAGAAATATACCTCTATCAAGCCTTTACTTAAGTTCTTCCCTAGGCCTTTGACTGTCATAGATTATGCGACAACACACTTGGGTAATCTTAAAACCAACTTGCTTATGCGTCAGTTTCTCCACCTGTATTTTGAGATTTTTCCTTTAAAGATTCCTTTGAATTTAAAGAGACCGCATGTTTTGAAAATGAGGATGACATGACGATTCTTGAACGCAACATCAATAATTTGGAAGGCTTGCTTACTATAGCCCGGGAGGTAGAAAAAGACCCATTTTCACCTCAGTTGATACGTGGAGAATATCCTCCCTTGGTTAGAAATTTTGCCCTTCTCCAGGTAGCGAGTATGAAGGATGGAATCAAATGGATACAATAGAACTACTATCGGCTTAGTCTTGAGAACTGAGTGATATTCTTCATTCGTTGTACACAAATGTTTGACAATAGAAATAAAATGCCCCTCTTTACCTTTTACTTTCTTTGTATGCCGTTATTTGTGATATTCTCTTACTTTATGAATAAAATTCTTTCTTTTGCTTTAGTATGGTGCGTGGATCTTTTATTCCTCCTTTTCTTTCTGCTTTATTGCTTTTTCCCTTTCACAGTGTGAGACGAAGAAGGATAGCCCACTCAATGTTTATCTTTTGATAGCTTGCCTTAGCTCTAATGGCCTCGAACGGGGGAGCAGTTGCTTCCTCACCCCTTAGCATTTGATTGTACAGGGGCTCATAATTCATGGTTCTCATGATTTGGTGAGCTTGTTTGCTGTAAATACTCCAATCTGGGGGAGCCTTGGCTTCGATTTGAGGTGCATTGCTTTTGAGCTCGTCATAGGTCTTAGTCTCAGGGACGAATTCCTTCAAGTGCCTCAAAGCGACGTGCATAACCTCCAATTGATTCTGGAGGTTGTGAACCTCACCTCTCAACTCTACCATGGGGTCTTGTTCCTGAGAGCCAGAGGACTGACTCTTGTCTATTTGTACTTCTTTGAGAGCCTCTATGAGGTGTAAGACATCTGTTTGGCTGCTGGTGATCTCCTTGCTCAAGGAGGACGGGATTTGAAGTACCTTCCTTGGTGGTTGGCATTCCAGTTCTGCTTCTAGAAGAGCAATGGGAACATGCAGAACCTTTTGTTGGTCTGGCGTATAGGTGATACACGGTGTTGGAAGGTCCACCTCTAGGGCTTCTTCAGTCTCAGGAGTTGCTTCTAGCTCATCATTTTGTTCTGGTGAACTAGAAGTAGAGGGGGAAGCTTCATCTTCAGGAGGGGGGGCCATGACCTCAAGGAGGTGGCAAGGTATACTTGGGTAGATAAGAGTCAAAGGGAGGATCTTGCCTTGTCTTTCCTCCTCTTTGAACATGTTCATAAGCATTCACCTCAGATCTTCAACATCATCATGAGATGAGGGTCCTGTCGCTCTCATAGGCTTCCAATCATCATCCTTTGACTTTTCTGGTGTTGGAAGGTCTGTGAAATAGTGCTTAGCGTCAACATAGTGAGTCTTGACTATAAGAAACGTCTCTTATCAGCATAGACCGTAAGCTATCTCCCATCGCAGCTGTATTTGAAGCATTGGTGGAGGGTGGAAGGAACCACCCCTTGAAACTGGGCATAATCATTGAGGTCACCGATCTTGAGACGAAGACGAACTATCTCAGTTGGCTTCTCTCCTGATTAGTTGAACCCTTGCATGGTGATGTGGGTAGGAGTGAGGTCGTCAGATCCTAATCCCAACAGGGTGAGGATCCTTCTTGGGATTTGGTTGATAGGGCAGGTGTCTAGTTCTCCATTCACGAAGAGGGGGGGATTGTGAAATTTGCCTCCCAACTGAAGGTCATCGTCAAAACAGGAGATTGCCAAGCATCCACTCAAGATGGCTGGATCAACCTCAATAGGCTCCACTTCAGTCTCGTAGACCTCTGAGTTAGAAAGAGCTTGAACCAAGGCCATATGATAGTCTGTAGACAACAGAAGGGCATCATAGATACTTAGAAGGCCTGGAAGCTTTCTCAAATGCCCAATTATGTCATATTTCACCCTATCGTCATTAGTCTTCTGTGTTCCTGATCCAATCACTGGTGTAGGTGGTAGGGGTAGGTTTAGGAGCAGGTTTTAGTTTGTGACACTGACTGAGTTTGTTGTTCAGTCGGTGTGATATGGGTTGATGGGGAAGTAATAGGGATTTGTATTAGGGATGTAGAGGTTTGAGGTTGAGTCCTAGGGAAAAGTGAAGGATTAGGAAATTTGAGGACCTTGAGCTTTTGAGGTGTGGTAGCTTCTTCCCAGATCTTAGGCTCATTTGCCTCGAGCTGGATGGTACTTCCAAGATCTGCACCATATGGGAGGCCTCTTTAGAATAGAAGCTTGAAGATGGCTCGGCCTTGGCTCAGGCCGCCAAGGCGTCGACGACTGTCAAGAATCCAGTCGCTTAGGTTAGCATCTTTCTTAGGTGCTTCCACTGTGACCTGCTGAGGCTGGTGCCTCCGAGCTCTTTGTTTAGAGCGTCGAAGTCTAGGGATTGCCAAACCGCACTTGTGGAAGAAATAGAAGAGGCAGGAGGAGAAGAAGAGTTAGTATGTTCTGGGCAGCTTTTTATATCGTCGCCAGAATTGGACGTGTGTAGGGGGTATTTTAGGTCTTGCCTCGGCTTTGACCGTTGGTAGGGGGGCGGGAGGGTTTTAGTGTCGTCACCCGTATTGGACAAATATCAAGCAGTTGATGACTCAGGGATGTCCACGTGATCGGACGATGGGATGAGGCAAGCTGCGCTTGGGATGAAGTCCCGCAAGGTAGGCAGTGGGGGAAGAGGCCAGTGAAATTCTTCCTCGACTGGTGGCTGAGGAATGTGGTTCCTTCGGCGGGCTAACCTGGGTGCTCGTCTCCTTTTGGATTCCTGAGGAGGTGTTTGGCCTGTCCTATCGGGCTGGTGAGTAGTCCTAACTTGGTGGACTGCCTCACTCTTCAGGGACTTGAGCCTACTTCGCCCATGGTAGACTTCCCAGGGCTGAGAAGTTGAGGGCTCTGAAGGGTCCAGTGTATGCTCATAGGGAGCCTGTAGTGGGCTTCCTCTTGAACGGGAACGATGGCTTGGCAGCGTTCTGGAAGGACAACACAAACAATGTGGCCTTTATAGACTTTCTCCACGACTATAGCTTCGAACCCAGAGCATTCTTTCAACTCATGGCCCTGTAATTAATGATATGAGTACCAGAGGTTTTTCTTACCCTAGGCAAGACGCTTAGGCTGCCTAGCGGGCTTGAGAGTGACAAGACCTGGAAGAGGGCTCGCAGAGGATTTGGCTCAGCGCCTCCTTGGGCTTGTGTCGAGAGTTCTTCTTGCACTAGTGGAAGAGGGACTTGGGGGTGTCCTTCTGGGTTACCATGAACTTCCTGGCCTTGATGCAGCTTCTTTGCCAAGAGCTCATGGAAGCCAGTGCATTCGCTCAGGTCGTGACCTCGTATCAGGTGATAAGAGTACCAGAGATTCTCAGTTCCAAGGGGAAGGAACTTGGGCTACCTTGTCGGCTTTGGCGTGACGATTCCTTCCTCAAGCATTATGGAGAATAGTGCACGGAGGATAGCGGGTGTTTCGTCATCCTCTTGGATTGTCACTATGTGGGCAGCCTCAATTGCCCCAAATGCTTTATTTAACTCTTCGTGATTTATCTAACCCTTGATAATGAGGGCTTCGATAATGCCTTTGAGCATATAACAGTCTTGAGTGGGGTGACCTACTCCTCGGTGATAGGCGCAGTACCTCTTGTTTGCCCAACCAGCTCTAAGGTTTTGACCTCTGGCAGCTGGATCATGTTCTGCTCTAGCAATAATCAAATAAGTGCAGGAACCCACTCCCTCTCGAAGGGGTACACCTTGTTCTGGTGCTGGATCAAGAAGTCATTTTGGTTTATATTCTTAGTGGGCGGGACCCTGTTGTAGGACTATTGCTTAGCCCCGGCCTGAGGTGTCTATGACTTGGAGAGGTCCAAGGTTTGAGGGGCAACGTTTGTAGACAGCTGCACTAATCATCGCTTTTTGCTGGTTGCCCGAACTGTTAGAGCAGGAATTCGAGCCAGGGGGTTGCTGATGAGGTCCACCATGGTGCCTGAACAGACCTTCTATACGAACTGCTTTAGAGATGAGCTCTGACATGGAAGGTGGATTGATGGCCTCGACATGCAGGGTGATCTTGGGCAGCATATTTCGTATATAGGTCTGAACTGCTTCTTTTTCAGTCATGGACGTGGCATGAAAGGTTGCTAACTCTCTCCATCGGGGGATGAACTTGTCAACTGGTTCTCTAGGGTCTTGGGTCAAAGTGAGGAGCTTGATGGTTTCCACGTTTCTTTGGACCTCGTAGAAGCGTTGGTAAAATAACTGCTCCATTTCTTGCCATGTGTGTACCAAGTTTGGAGGTAGCTGAGCATACCACTGGAAGGCTGGCCCTTTGAGAGTCTCGACGAATTGATGGAGGAGGAGTCTCTTGTCAGTCGCCGTCTCTCGACAAGCCGCTTGGAAGTGAGCAGTATGCTGGTGATGGGATGTAGTACCGTTTAATAGGGTGAGCTTCCCTTTTTAGTAGTTTTGGAGAAACAACACCTAGTCGATGTATGAGGGGTACGGATTTTAGAAAATCGGCACCTCTTGCATGCCCGGGACCTTGTTATTGAGACTGTGGGTCACCATAGCATCTATGTCAGCTTGTGAAACCAGGCAGGAAGCAGAGTTATCTTGGGAGACTGGTGGGGGAGTTTGATTGAGGATTGTGTCTTCACTAGACGGGGGATCGGCCTCATGATGTAAAGAAGGGGACCTGGAGGCTTCTAGACGATCCATCTTTTCGGACTGGATCATTACCTCGAACCTGTTCATCCGATCCTCTTGGGCGTCGTCTGGCTCATTGATCACCATAACGCTGACCGTTTCTTCTGGAAGGTCAGAGCTAGGTGGAGTAATGGACGGCAAGGGTCGTTGAGTCGTACGGGGCAAGTCGATCTGCAGGGGCTCAACATGCCCCGATTGGACTCGAGCCTTATATGCCTACCGCGTGAGGGCCGGTTCTCGACGGTCTTGGGACCGTGGCCTCTAAGCAGTAATCACCGAGCAATATTCTTGGACTTGCTCAGGTTCTGGAGTTCGAAGAGGGAAGAAGGGATTGTGTGGCAAGAGGTTACCAAGGGTGGTAACCTTAACTACCTTTGGGGCCTCTTTAGTCAGGATATGCAAGCCTCTCTTTTACTTAATCCTGAGGCTGCTGTGGACTTCACTCCAGAACCGAGCTTGAGATTAACTGCCCCGTCTTTCTTGAGCATGTCAGTGCTGTGTCTATTAGCTGGAGCAGAGAGTGGGGTCCAAGGACAGAGGACAATCTGGGTTTCTGTCTTGGAGGCTGCAGGCTTGTGTCTAACATCAGGCCGTTACCCCAAATT
The DNA here is from genome assembly GCF_054954075.1 of Amborella trichopoda. Classification (NCBI taxonomy): domain Eukaryota; kingdom Viridiplantae; phylum Streptophyta; class Magnoliopsida; order Amborellales; family Amborellaceae; genus Amborella; species Amborella trichopoda. Next base: position 26,227,779 of record NC_142348.1, on the reverse strand, counting down.
CCCTTGTGAGGCCCGCGTGCATGCCTGGCTTAAGCAGCTGACTCAAGATGGTAATCTTAGGGAAGACCTTTGAGTACCAGGTCTCGAGGTGCTTGCTTAGTGAGGAAGAGTGACAAAAGAAGGAACGGGTTCATGACTCCGCCTAAGTTGGGATCGGGGAGGAACCTGCAAAGCTGGTGTGTGTGCACCTTTAGGGTTAGCCGTCCTGGTGACTTGGGGGTCAGCTCGGACTTGGTAAGCTGGTTAGACCTTAGGAGGCCGAGACCTACGAACTTGTGTCTGTGAGGGATCGAGTAGGAACCTATCTCTCACAAGGTGAAGCCGTCTATGTTGAGAAGGAGTGGGGAGCGGTGGATCCTCGTGTTCTCGAGCTGACACAGAACCGACGCTGCCCTGAGCGATAGGATTCAGATGTATGGTACACACAGGGTTCGGCCCGAGAAGGCCTATCCCTAAACATGAGCTCAAGGCAGCATGGAAGTTGCCCCGAGGTGTGGCTCGAGTGGATGGACGACATGCCTTTAGGTGTGTGCTTGGGGTGGAGACCCAAGGATTTCTACCTCTGTGTGCCGAGCCTCCAGGTGTAGAGGTTCAAGGTAGTGAAGGAGTTCAGGGGCTGGCCTTGCCGCGGCCCTCAAGAGCGGTGGCAACTTGCTTGCCTTTCATGAAAGCAATCGGGGCAGCCTTTCGGCGTACGTCAATAATATGACCAATAAGGGACTTGTCAGTAGCAGGGTGCGTGCTGTGTGCGGTAGCAGATGTACTACCAAAGAAAGGGGCTTTAGTGGAGGGTCCACCAAGGAGAGGAAGCGGGGAGTCAGAGACCTTTAAGTCCATTCTCATACCAATCCAGGAGAGAACCTAGGAGCCGGACTATGAGTCCTGACTCAGAAGGAGTGCAGGGAAGGAAGCTTGAGCAATTCACTTCCCTGGGATGGTCACGAGTGCGGGGATGAGAAAATCTGAATGGGTTGAATAACCCAGATGCCATAGAATGTAATGCATAAAGTAAAAGGAGATACTAATCAAGCAAGATAGAACCGACAAAGGGGTAATAAGTCCCCAGTAGAGTCGCCAAGCTGGTTAGGTGCCTCGATCATGTCCCCACTTGATCTAGGTGATCGGGTGGCAAGTGTCTTTGGTTTGGGAGACCCGGGACTTGATATCGCTCTCTTGGGAACCTCATTCATGGAACAAGGGCAGGTGTCCAATTATTGAGAGATAAATTTTAATGTGAGGTGGGGGACCAACCTCACCTGGGTCCGTGACTTACTTGGGCTGACTCATGTGGGCGCCCTCTTAGATCACTATGGAAACCCCCCCAACTGCTTCAGCTGGTTTGGAATCACCTCTCTTGACTTACAATCTCCTTGTTTTCTGCACAATATTTTCATGGTTAACTTACAAGACAAGTGGGCCAAAGGACCCACCCTTGTCTTAGGGCAATGCACATTCATAAGTGAGGGTGATCAAGTGGAAGGTTCGAATAAATGTAGAGAAGGGAACTTGATAAGGGGATAAGACTAGCGTGATAGCTGGACCAGTGATCGACTTGGAGTGGTAGTAAGACGGGCATAGTACTCAGGACCAGCACGATGGAAGTACTACTCGAAACTGAGGCCAATATGACTGTCTTAATCCTGTGTGGCAGCAAGACGAGCATGGTAATCAGGACCAGTACGATAACAATACTACTCAACAGCCATACAGCTATGGCAATGCTAGGCCGAGTCTACCCTCAGTCAAGTGAGAAGGGAAGAGAATGAGGAGGAAGCGTGAGACGGGTCCCGATGGCATTTAGGCATCACCATTCACAGCTGTAGAGTAGCAGTGTCACGGACCTTGGACGACTCTAGACACTACTGCTCACGGCTAGTGGGTGAGCAATGAACTATAGGTGGCACTAGGCATCGCTGTTGGCAACACGAGAAGGCAGCACACCACTACGGGGGTGATGATAGCCTCTTGTGAAGCGTGCGGCGATAGCCACTTGTGAAGCGTGCAGTGATAGTTCCTTCTGAGGCACACAGCGATAGGCATGGGATGCAAGAGAAACCTGCAGACAACGCTGGGCATCGAGCGCACGAAAAGAGGCTTGCAGACGACGATAGGTGTTGTCGTGACCCTTCGCGGGCGGCGATAGGCACGCAATAAGAGAAGACCCCTGTGGGCGGCAATAGGCTTCGCCGTCTGTACTTCTCACTGAGACATCGAAGACACATATGCGGACGGCGATGAGCAATGCTGCCTGCGAGCCTTGCCAAGAGATAGAGATGGATAAAAAGAAGGAGAAAGAAGCTCGTGCATGGTGCTACCATCACCATTCACGACTTGTGAAACCACAAGAGAAGAAAGAAAGAAAGAGGCATGCACGGAACTCCCATTGTTGTGCATGGCTTATGAGAAAAGCCCAGACGAAGAAGAAGAACGAGAAGAAGAGAGAGAAGAAGAAAGAAAGGAAGAGAAGAGAGAAAAAGATTTACCTTGAGCCTAGTGGTACTGATCCAAAAGTCTCTCCTTCCTCTCTCTCTCAGAACATGACCCAACAGTAAGAAGAAATAGAGATTTTATTAAGCAAAAGTTTCCTTGGCTAAGGGTTTACATACAATGGTAGTACGTTTAATATATAAAGTTTTTCCCAAACATAGGTGGATTCATCAAAATTAAACCTAATTACTGAAAATTAAGATTTAACTGAATTAAAAGAAATAAGAAAATAGGGTATAAAATGACTGATTTGTCCCTTTCTAACAATTATGAAAATTTCAAAACAGTCCCTGCTGCTGCCCTAGAACTTGCGTGATCTTTCATGGATGATCCGGGGTTGGTCTAGTGCCCGTTTAATCGAAAGATGATTGTTTTCTTATAGGGCTCGACATGGCGATCGATTTGATACCAACTTCAAGCCATGGATCGTGTTTTTAGGCCACGATCATGTGACTTGAATTTTGAATCAATCTTGCAAACTTCGGATCGATAGTGTGCTTGTTTCTTGATGTTTTTCCGTGGTTTCTTCGCTGGATCACACTGAGCATGCCGTCAATATTACGTGGCAACAAACACAGCTTGATTTTGTGCTTGGACGAAGATTTCACAACTTTTGAGTTTTGGTAGGAATTTAGAATTTCGAAGCCGGAATTTGCAGTCACTTCATCGGTTTCGTGTGCGAGATCTGACCGTTTATCATGCATGAGGTTTAGACCAGTGATAATCATGGATCTTATGCACACGATACAACTAGTTTCACATCGAGTGGACTCACGAGGGCCGTGATTTGGCTGCTCAAGCAAGGCGTGTCGCTACTGATTTTCTTGCAACTTCCTTCACAAATCGACAACTTCTTTCTAGCTTTTCTTCGTGCTCAGGCGTCGTCACTGGGCGTGCCACATATCGAAACATTCGTCTCAATGAGAGGAACACACTCCTACAAGTTTGAGCATGATCCAATTTCAGACAAGGGAGATATAAGAGTTGCAAGTCACTGTTCGTGGCTGTCCCTTTAATGGAGTTTAGTTGCAGGGTAGCCTCACGAGAATAGTGTGCGGCTCCTCCTGTTTTGGTCTTTCGTTTATAATGTCTTCCTGGAGTGTCCGCTTAAGCTGAAATTTGACCCTTGGGGGTTTTCAAGCATGCTGGATCTAATGACGGTGGTCCTATAGCAATTTGACACACCAAAAATGGAGCTCTAGTTATAGGGGTCTGTTTGAGGGTGTTAGAGGCTGATTCTGCCGAAACTATCTTTAAGTCTGCACTACCTTAGACATGTCGGATTGTGACAAAACTTGACAGGTAGCCTTTTGAAGTGAAGATTTAGACTAGTTCTAGGGTCATTATGAGACTATCAAAATTTCCATGTATGTTAGGCTTTATTGACCGGCTTCTCCATTTTATTCCGCATTGGGGACCCATGATGATGAAAAATGTCTTCCAACAATCTCAAACTACCATTTTCATGCATTTTGAAGAAATTCCAATAATTCTTTAGAGGCTGCTCAGTTTCTGACTTATTCTTGCAGTATTCCCGTGGTCTAGCGGTGTATTGGGTACCGACAGGACCAGGTTGCTACTGATACTCTCCTTATTCGTTCCGAAGATACAAGGATGTCAAAAATAACATATAACACTCATCTCTCAAGGTGAGCCCATTAAATGCCTCTTGTCGTGCCCTTGTCTGTTGGGACGACTTGCGAAATGATCATTACTTCTCATGGAGTTTGATATTACATATGTGCCGCAAAAAGCTGTTAAGGTCAAGTCCTTACAAATTTCTAGCCTGCACACCCTCTCCCAGCTGATTCTCCCTTATCTGATGATTTACCAGATGAAGAAGTATTTTATGCTAAAACTTCATATGATTGGAAGAAGCACTTTGATGAGGCCTTTCAGTTTGATAGTGGTGGTGCCAGAGTAGTGTTTTCCACCCTCGTGATTACATTGTCCCACTATCATTCTCTCTCCTCGAGATAGAGTCACATAATGAAGCATAATATCAAGCACTCATCATAGCTAGAAAGGCCATGCAAACCTCGAGTTGTTCTCAGAAACCTCCCTTGATTGAAGAGAAAGAAAACTATGAAGGGTCAGAATCTCAAGATCCTTTGTGTGCAGAACTGGAGCCAGTCACATACTAGCGCACCCCTATAAAGGATTATTTGTAGCATAACAGCTTCCTGAAAACCCTATTGAACGTAACAAGATCCGAAGGTCAGCCACATGATATGTGTGTCGTGATGGTATCTTGTTCCGAATCTCTTACAATGAAATGCTGCTTAGGTGAATTGATCAGAAAGATATAAACCATGTGCTCAAGGAAGTTCATGATGGAGTTTGTGGGATGCATCAGTCTGGCCCTAAGTTGAACAATGGAATCATTAGGATAGGTTATTACTGGCCTACCATGAGCGTTGATTCACTTATGTTTGCAAGAAACTACCCGGTATGCCAGATTCATTCAAGCTTTTTTCATCAAGCTCCTGAACTTCTTCACCTGACAATAACATCATGGCATTTTGCTCAATGGGGTATGAATATTATAGTTCCTATCGATCCACCATCTTCTTTAGGGCATGTCTTTATACTTGATGCTACCGACTACTTCTCTAAGTGGGTTGAAGCTATCCCGCTCAAGAAAGTCTCAGGACTTATAGTGGCCAACTTTGGCGCCAACATATCATATATAGATTCGGTGTGCCTGATTGGATCACTTCATATAATGGCCCTTAATCTTGAAGCCATCACATTAACCGTTTAGTTAATCAATTTGGGTTTAAATGGAAATATTCAACCGTGTATCATCCAAGAGCTAATGGTCTGGCCGAAGCTTTTAATAAGACCCTTTGTGATGCCTTAAGAAAGTCTATTTCTAACACAAAGAGGGATTGTGCCGATACCCTATTTTTAAAAACTGGCAAATTCCATGATTTTTCTAACCTTAGAAAACCCATAAGACCACACTATTTCAATAGACCCCTAAACCATAGACCACCATAATCCATGGTCCCATCCTATGATCCACACCTAGCAAATCTTCTAGCTTGTAGTAGTTATTAATTCTACATCTAGCAAATCCCCAGCCTTTAGTAGTTATCCATTTTACACTTAGCAAATCTCATAGTTTTTAGTAGTTATCAATTCTATACGTATAGTTTTAGTAACTATCCATTCTACACCTAGAAAATCCCATAGTTTCTATTCTATACCCCTATTAGGTCTTTAAGAGAAAAAAAACTAGCGTGCCTAAGGGGAGGTGGGACGTGTAGGCCAAGGAAGAAAGAGAGAGAAGGTGGGACATGGGAGGCTAGAGAGAGAGAGCCCAGAGAGAGAAAAAACTCAGTTAGCAAAACATAGACCTAGGAAAACCCTAGCTTTAGGTCACCCTTAGATCAAAAAATCCAACCAAGCCAAGGTTTGGTCAAAACCTGAAGAGAGACAAAAGAGGACACACGGTATAAACTCAGTCAGTCTTGATACTGCTGAAGTCTTGAATCCTCAAGTTTGCCGGGCCAACTGGCCTAACCAGGTATTTTTCTCATTCTTTTTTTTTTTATTTTTTAGTTATTTTGTTAGATCTAGGATTTTATATTTATTTTATTTTTTGTGCTTTTTGGATCGATACTGGCTTTGCCACTGATATGAGAGTGAATTTACTCATTTCTGAGCAGAACTGGCCTTAAATCAGAATTTGATTTTCCCCACTCTCTATCTAAGGGATCTTCCTCTGAGGGATCTTCCTCTGAAGATCTCTCTGATTTGGTGTTCAAATCTGAGGGATCTTCCTCTGAAGATCTGGTGTTCAAATCTGAGGGATCTTCCTCTGAAGATCTGGTGTTCAAATCTGAAGGATCTTCCTCTGAAGATCTCCCTGATTTGCACGGTAAATAGTTTGGCGCCCACCGTGGGGCATTTCGAACTAGATCCATGCACGAAAAAAAAAAAAAACAGCCCAAGATCTCCTTGTGAGGGCCATGTTTTGAAGAAAAAAAAAAAAAAAGGTAGCTTTTTCCTTGGAAAAACTTTTGCTTCTTCTCTCTTTAATTTAGCTTCTTTCATTTTCTCTGCAACCTTTGCTTTTCTGTTCCTGTGAAGGTGTAGACGGGTGTGCATGTTCGTCATTGTTTCCAAACCCACGGCTTTGGAAACCTGTATTAGAAAGGACGTTTTGTCACAACGCCCTAACTTGATGGACCCCCATATTATTAGCATGTGATATTGATGCTTAAACGATATCTATTTCGTCCTCTTATGGTGGATTTTGAATTTTTTTTTTTAGAGGGACTGATATGGAGCATATTTTTGGCACATTTTGTTTATTTATTTCAATTGGTCTTGGGGTGATTGAAGTATCGCATAGTTATTAAAACAGAAAGGTTCTCTTAACGATGCTTTTATGGGAGCTCAAAACCTGATGGTTTGGTCGACCGTCTACTACAGATCCTTGTTCCTGTAACATTTTGTTTGCGCAATTTGGATTTACCTTTCTTGCTTTAAAAAGAAAAAAGTACTTTGGTTTTAGAAATAGAAATTTTTGGTCCATTTGTTTACCCTCTTCTAGAAAGAAAAAGAAAAAGCAAAAAATATCTATTTTTCTGCAAAATAAAAATTTCATTCTAAGGCATTTTTGCATTTTTTAATTTATTTTCTTGTAATTTAACAATTCCCTAAGAATTAAAAGAAAAAAAAAATTTCTTTTGCTAAAAATTGTTTTCTTTAATGGTTTTGTTAGCAAAAAAAAAAGAAAAATCTTCCTTATCCAAAAAAAAAAAAAGAAACAAAATTTTAGCCATTGTCATTTTTTTAAAAAACAATCCTAAAAATTATTTTTCCGAAAAATAAAATTTCTTTAAAGGCCATCTTGCTTCTTTTTTTTAAAAAAAAAAAAGACTTTTAAGGACCTTTTCATTTTCAAAAGGAAAAGTTTCTTTGCAAGCAAAAAAAAAAAGGGCTTATTTTGTTTCAAAAAAAGAATCACTTTTGCTACAAAAATTTCTTTTTAAAGCCACTTCATTTTCTAAGAAAACGAAAAAAGTATATTCACTTTGTATTTTAAAAAAAATCACCTCTCAAGCCTTTACCCTCTTTACAAAAGCAAGAAAGAAAAAAAATTGTCAAAAAAAAAATCTCATTCATTTATTTGCTTGTAATTCGGTAGTTGCCATTCCTTTCTATTTTCATTAAAAAAAAAAAGGTAAATTTTTTTTTTTTCGAGGGTCACCTGCACTCTCTCTCTCTCTAATTGTGCCATGATCGAACCACCCTCGACTCGAGGTGCACTCAACTAGGCACGGGTTGTACCTAGTTCCACTTTTATTTACTGTATACCTTCTTAGGGGTTGCTTACCCAACATCTGAACTGTGCTTTTGGTCGGTCAAAAACTCGACCTGAATCACACCTCACTTGGAACGATTTGTGCTAAGTGTTCACATTTTTTTTTTTTTTTTGAATTGTGTGTTTGCCTGCTTGCTATTTTCCTTTCCATTTGCATGCTTCTTTACACACAACGAACCGGGGAAGCCCGGGAAAGCAACAAAATTTTTCTAAAACCCCCAAAATCCGATAATAATTGTCGTGAGGGGAATCTAGCATGGAGAGCCGAGGCAGTTGGGATTCGCATAACTTTAATTGTAAGTGCCCCTTCGTAATCCTGATCGTCAAAGCAACTCCACACATAGTAGGACCTGATGAAAATCATATAACATGAGCTCAGGACCTACGTGGTGACCTACTCAGCCTAGCCGCATTTCTGCAGTTAGGAATACACTCAGACCTAGCCTACCCACAGTTTAGGGTAAAAGTTTTCGAGTGTATTGTTTGCTTATTACAGTTAATTAGTCTTAGATCTCAGTCTAGACTATTCAGGTCCGATTTGAACCCTATTGGGTCCTAGTCCAGGCTCATACCCAGCCCAGCCTAGGTCTAAACCAAGTTCACCACCAGGTCCGAACCTAGGCTTCCTCTTGGTGTGAGCCAAAGCTCACCTAAACCTTAGTCCGGGTCCACATTCGGTCTATTTTAAACCTTTTTGGTCTAAGTCTAGTCTTGTACCTAGCCTAGCGTCCGAACTAGGTTCACACCTTGGTCCAAACCTAGGCCCCCTTTTAGTCCGAGTTAGGGCTCGTGCCTAACCCAACCTTGATCCAGTCTAGGTCCACACTTGGTTTGATATTCAAAACCCTCTAGGTCCAAGCCCAAGCTTGTACCCAGCTCAGTCCAGGATCGAACCAGGTTCACACTCTGGTCCGAACCTAGGCCCCCTCTTGGTCCGAGCTAAGATTCGTACCCATCTAGTCTAGATGTGTTGTACATCATTTTTGATGTACCTCAATAAGCCCATGTGAATAAGGAGAGAGCCAGTGACAATCTGGTCTCGCGGGTTCACGAAACATCTGCAGGCCAGGATTGTGTCGAGAAATAAAGCCTCCAGCCTAGTGACCTGGGTGCGCTGCCCTTGCACCAAAGAAGGACCCTTCACTGTAGCCCTATGATAGTGGCTGCAACAAGACACCAAACCATCATCATTGTACTCAGAACGTCGAAAAATCCCCGAGGACCAAATTTGGTTCCTCTAGAAGGGTCTATGCTCATTTGGCCTCGCAACTCATGAGTTTTATCATAGAACGATGTGGCTTAACCAAACCAGTCTCAGAAATGGGGATTGCGACAACGTTTTTCGGCCGCAACTTCTCTAACCCACGACGCCTTTCTCTGAAATCAGACATAGATCAAATGTTGACATGTTTTAGATCACGCCAGCCCCGTCATTTTGACATAGGGGACTCACTGTGGCGTGACCAGCAGCCTCTATTGCTCTAAGAAGAAAGGTGGCTGAAGAAATCAAGGAGAAAATAGGGTTTAGCGAGTTCCAGATTCGGTGAAGCATAGCTCAACATCCAAGCCATGGATTGATGCGAGGATGAGTGCAAAAGAACCACCTCACACAGTGCTACATTCTGGTATAACTCTTGCATTCAATCCCCTGCTCAATGGATGCAAGTCCTCAGGTCACCGCAGAAGTAAATCCAGCAGGTAGCCGGAATCCCTTTCCCTAGCAACGCTCCAAATTAGTCCAAAACGTAAATCTGCACCAAATCAGCCCCAACTTGGTGCAAAAAAATGCAACGACCTCCTCTCTAACTTGCAAGTAGCGCCACGAGCTAAAACGACACAGCTCGAAGATGCATTAGAAAACAAAGTTCGCAAAACTGGGCGGACATTCATCCTGGGGAGGAAGGCCACCACAACACGATTAAAGGGCATCAAAATGCTCACAATCGAGAAAAGAACGAAGATATGTTGCTGAAAAAGCTGAACAGCTGCTACAAGTTGCAGAACTAGCTTCCATGGTCTTCCCATTGTGGAGCAGCCTGCATGTAGGGATGGTCTTGTCATTTGGGCATCACAGGGACATTTTAGTCATTTGTGTCTAATTTTTTGATTTTTTTTTCAATTTCTTTCACCAAATGGGTCACAAGTGGTTAAACTGTAAGACCCACATTAAAAAAAAAAAAAAAATCTTAAAAATTTCATTTCAAAGATTTTCTTTAAAATAAAAATAAAAATAAAAACACTCCATGGTTGTATGGGTATAACTGCCAACTACCCCGTCCATCGTTGCATGACGTTAAATTTCTTAGAGGGCTCTATGGTTGCAGGAGCTAAAACTGCTAACTAAAAATTTGTTTTCCAAAATATCTTTCTCATTTATGTCTTGTGTTTTAAAAAACTTTAATTTCTTTGTTAAAATCGTAACCTGATCATGTTCTGAGTTTTATTGCAAATCTCTTCCTACTTTCAAAATTTCTAAAAAGACTTTAAAAAAAATGAAGGAGCTTGGATACTCGTATATGATGATTACCGCGTTGCCAGCTCATCTCTCTCTTCAAAATTGACTAGGCAAATATTTCCCTAAAACAATTAAAACCTATAGAAGACCTTAGGAAACCCTAAAGAAAATTTCAGGTTTAAGAATTCGAAATTGTGAAAACCCCTGAAGTTAAGTGGCATGGCCAGAAAGTCCAATTCGAGTTTCAAGCTCGTGTAACTCACTGATATCTCATGACAAAAACTCTAGGATGAAAATGCCCTAGGTGGGTGAGCGGGGAGTGCAATGTCTTGGAGGGATAGTTGGTGTGCCGTCTGATCACAAAATGTCAGGATGATATTTACAATGTCTACATTATCTTTGCCACTCACCTGCCCTTGAGGGACAGGGAGTTCCAAAGAGGGGCAACTGTAGACACCCCATTTTTAAAACTGGCAAATTCCATGATTTTCCTAACCTTAAAAAACTCGTAGGACCACACTATTTCAGTAGACCCCTAAACCATAGACCACCATAATCCATGGTCCCATCCTATAATCTATAGCTAGCAAATCTTCTAGTTTTTAGTAGTTATCCATTCTACATCAAGCAAATTCCCTACCTTTCGTAGTTCTCCATTTTACACCTAGCAAATCTTATAGTTTTTAGTAGTTATCCATTCCACACCTATGGTTTTAGCAGTTATCTATTCTACACCTAACAAATCCCATAGTTTCTATTCTACACCCCTATTAGGTCTTTACGAGAAAAAAACTAGCATGCCTAAGGGGAGGTGGGACGTGGGAGGCTAGAGAGAGAAAGAGAGAGAAAGATAGAGAGATCCTAAAGAGAGAAAAAACCTGGTTAGCAAACCCTAGACCTAGAAAAACCCTAGCTTTAGGTCACCCTTAGATCAAGAAATCCAATCAAGCCAAGGTTTGATCAAAACCTAAAGATAGACAAAAGAGGATGCACGATATAAACTCAGCCGGTCCTGATACGAGTGAGGCCTCAAAGCCTCGGGTTTGCCAAGCCAACTGGCATAGCCAGGTATTTTTCTCATTATTTTTTACTTTGTTTTTTAGTTATTTTGTTAGATCTAGGATTTTATATTTATTTTATTTTTTCGTGCTTTTAGGATCGATGCTGGCTCTGCCATTGATCTGACAGCGGATCTACTCATTTCTGAGTAGATCTGGCCTCAAATCAGAATTTGATTTTCCCCACTCTCAAAAATTTTTTAATATCAGTTTTTGGAGTTCAAATCTGAGTGATCTTCCTTTGAAGATCTCTCTGATTTGCACGATAAACAGATTTTCATGAATGATCTTGAAGTCCTATGGGCCTATCGTATTATAGCTGGAGATCCAACCTAGTCGACGCCCTATACTTAGGTACATGGGGGAGAGGTTGTGTTGCCTTCAGTCAGAATAGACATCCATTATGAGATGACAAATGAAGAACGAGCTACTATTCGTTGTCAAGTGCGAAATTCCATCAATGAAAAGAGATTGTAGGCATATCAAAGCCTTGAGATTCACAAAAACCGTATGTCGCGATCCTTTGATAAATTAATTCGAATACGGTCATTCGTTAAGGAAGAATTGGTTCTGACAGTAAGAAGACTAATCATTACACATGGTCGAACAAAGGAGAACTTCAAACCAAATGGGAAGGACCATTTGTGGTGAAAAAGGCCTTTCTTAATGTAGCTTATGTATTGGTTAATGCCGAAGGTCAAGAAGCTATGCCCCAATTATTGGGAGATACTTGAAAAAGTATTATTTGTAGACATCGGTCCAAGCCGCACAACCGTAAACTATGTGGCAACGGTCTAAGCCGCATGAACTTAAACTGCATGTTGGTATTCCAAGCCGCACGACCCTAAACTATGTGACAATAGTCCAAGCTACACGACTCTAAACTACAGCACACATCCTAGTGGCATGATGTTAAACTGCATCATGCATGGTCTCGAAGGCGTGACCTTAAAATTTCCTTCACTAGGTCTTGGTGTTTGAGGGTATTTTCCATCACTTCTATCCCTGGTATGAATAAAGAGAGAGCAGTTCATGACTTAGGTTTGTAGGTACCAAAATGCCTGTGGACTACAGAAGTCGTAAGACAATAAGCCCTGATCCATAAGTGAAATTTCTGACAGTCTCATAATGGCCCAAGAATGTAACAAAGGTTCTCCTAGAATTACCTGCTAAGTTTCGTCGCAATCTGACAAGTTTAAGGCAGTGAAGACGACAAAACAGTTTTGGGAAATCCCACATCATCATGCTGAAAATGGACCTTGAACTACAACACCATTATTGGATCATCAAAAGATCTCTAGACCATTGTTGTTGAATTCAAAATGTCCTAAAACTCTCGGGTACCAATTTTCGACGCATTTGTATGCTTCTAGAGCAAGTTATGGCCAAATTACCCAAAATGAGTATGTCATACGCTATTACAGTGCACCCTCAGCGAACCAGTTTCCATGATTGGAAACTGTGCTTTACCATTTCGAGGGCAAACTTTCCATGGACATATCTTCCTCATCCCAGGTCTCTTCTCTTTCTCTTCTCTCTCTCTCTTCTCTTTCTCTCTTTTTCTCTCTTTCTTTCTTTCTTTCTCTCTTTCTCTCTCTTCTCTCTCTTCTTTCTCTCTTCTTTCCTTCTCTTCTTTCTCTCTCTCCTTCTTTCCTTTCTCTCCCTTCCTTCCTTTTTTTCTCTTCTTCTTTCCTTTCTCTCTATTCTTCTTTGCTTTCTCTCTCTTCTTCTTTCCTTTCTCTCTCTCTCTCTCTCTTTCATTTTCTCTCTCTGTTTCTTTTCTTTCTCATGCTTACCTTGTCTGTCAGGCACGGTAGCACATACTGCCAAGCACGATGTTTCTCTCTCTTCTCTCTTTGTTTGTCTTGCACGACAGGACACACTGTCGAGCATGACATTCCCTCTTCTCTCTCTTTGTCTGTCAAGCACAATAGCACATACTGTCGAGCATGGTGTTTCTCTCTCTTCTCTCTTTGTCTATCGCACACGGCATTGCACACTATTGAGTGCGATGTTTCTCTCATCTCTCTTCGTCTGTAGTGCAGGGCAACGCACACTGCTGAGCGTGACTTCTCTCTTCCCTCTCTGTCTGTTGCGCATGACAGCGCACACTGCTGAGCGTGATGTTTCTTTATCCTCTCTCTTCGTTTGTTGCACACGACAGCGCACACTGCCTAACACGACGTTTCTTTTGTCTCTCTCTCTCTTTTTGCCTCTCATGGTAGCACACACTGCTGAGCGCAACTATTCTTTTTTTATTTTTCCTCTTGTCTCACACGTCAGTGTTTATTGCCGTGTGCCTCTTTTTGTCTCCTCTCCTCTTTCTCTCCTTTGCTTGCTTGATCAGAGAGCAGGCTAAGCCTTGTGCTGATGTGCGAGTCTTGTCACCGAGCAGCCAAGCCACCATCCCGGTCTAGTTACCGATCCTGTCTAGTTGCCGCGTCATACCAGCCACTGCATCAGACCAACCGTCATGCCAGTCTTGCCAACACATCAATCATGCTGTCGAGTAATCAAGCCGCCGTGCTGGTCTAGTCACCGTGTATGTCTAGCTACCATGCCAGAGCATCCATCGCACTAGACCAGCCGCCATGTCAGTCTTGCTGACGTGCCAGTTATGTCTCTGAGTAGTCTAGCCGTCGTGTTGGTCCAATCATCGTCCCCATCTAGTTGCCGTGCCAGATCAGCTGTCGTGCCAGACCAAGTGTCGTATTGGTTTAGCTACCATGTTAAACCTTTATTCTCTTCTTCTCTCATTCTTTTCTTCTATTCTCCCTTTTGGAAGATTTAGCGAGAGGCAAGCTGACCTTCACCCTCTCTTATCCCTTGTCTTCCTCCTCTCTCTAAGCAAATACTTTCTTTCTTCATGTATGAAGGATTTGAGTGAAAGCCAAACTAACCTTCATTCTTATTTTCTCTCTTTCTTCACAAAAATACATTTTATCTCTGAAGGATCTGGGTGAAAAAAGGACCAGTCTTTGTCTCTCTTTTTCCTCTTTCTCTGAAGAGCTGGGTGAAAGACAAAGCAGTCTTCGTCTCTCTTTTCTTTCCCTACTTTTCTTCTTCTTCCTCTGAAGAGCTGGGTGAAGGCCAAACCAACCTTCGTCCCTTTTTCTCGCTCCATCATCTTCTCTTTTTTTCTCTCCTCCCTAAAATTCTCTTCTCACGAATGTATTTTCTCTATCTAACCCCTTTTCCTTTTCCTTTTACAGTAAAATATGCACCAAGAATCCTCGTCAAGAAGACATCGTAAGGCTGATGAATTGACATGGATTCCATGGTGTTAGTTCTTCCATTTTCCTTTGAGTACACATGCATGTGTAGGCTCACCCTATGACAAGGTGGGGTCTTTAGACCTACTTGTCTTTATTATAATGTGTGTGTGTGGTCACAGGCAAGAAGAAACAGGTCAAGGGTGGCGATTCCAAACAGGCCACAGGCCCGGGGGCATTCCACGTGATCTAAGAGGGTGCCCATACGAGTTAGCCCCAGCATGTCACAGACCCACGTGAGGTAAGTCCCACATCACGACCCAAATTCCACTCACACCGGTTGGTATTCCTGCTCGCATCCTCTTTACTAGGTTCTCGAGAGAACGATCTCAGATCTCGAGACCATCTCGAACCTGAAATCATGCCACCAGGTCAACCCGACTCAGAGGGCGAGATCGAGGCACCTAACCTGCTTAGCGACTCCACTGGGGACATGCTACCGCTAGTTAGATGCCTCGATCTCACCCTTGGGTCGGCATGACCTGGTGGCTTGGATCCGGGTTCGGAATCATCTCTTTGGGCTTATTTCTTCCTTCTTGCAAACATGCACACACATTAGAATATAGACACTGAGGACCCCACCTTGTCATAGGGTGAGCTCACACGTGTGTGTGTACTCGAAGAAAAATAAAAAAATAACACAATGGAATCCATGTCAATTCGACAACCTCAGGATGTTTCCTTGACAAAGGACTCTTAATACATATCTTACAGTAAAGAAAAGGAAGAAAAGGGGTGGGATAAAGAGAGTGAACGAGACAGGAGAAAGAAGAAAAAAAGAAGAGTTTGAAGGATGGTCTGCTTTTCACCCAGTACTTTAAAGAAATAAAGAAAAGAAGGAATTGAAGGCTGGTCTGCTTTTCACCCAGTACTTCAGAGATAAAATGTATTTTCTTGAGAAAAAAAGGAACGAAGGCCAGAATGTCTTTCAACTAGTCCTTCAGAGAGAAAATAGGAGAAGCGAAAGGAAGGGCTAGTATGTCTTTCAACTAGTCCTTCAAAAAGATAGTAAAGAGAAGGGTAGAATGAAGGAACAAAGGGCTAATATGTCATTCAACTAATCCTTCAGAATATGAATGATTAAAGAGAAAATAAAAGGAGGGGAGAGGGAAAACACAGACGACAACTTGAGTGTCATCTGTGAAGAAGGAGGGGAGAGAGAGAACATAGATGGTGGCTTGACTATCGTTTGTGAAAACAGAAAGGGAAGAGAAGAGAACATAGACAGTGGCTTGATTGTTGTCTGTAAAAAGAGATACAGAAAATAAGAGAACACAGATGGTGGTTAGCTGCCGTCTGTGAAAAGAGAGAGAGGGGAAAAGAAAGAGAGAGAAAGGAGAAGAGGGGCACACAGACGGTGGCTTACCTGTTTTTTTATGAAGAAAGAGAGAGAATACAGGGATGACAATGAGGCTTGTCAAAAAGGGTAGGCCCACATCGTTGCCCCTGTGAGAGGAGAGAGATAGAGAGAGAATGCAGAGACCATGAGATAACCCACCAAAAAGGATAAGCCCACATCGCTACCCCTATGAAGAGGGAGAGACAGAGAGAGAATAGAGAAGAGAGAAAAAGAAAGGATAGAAGAAGAGAGAGGAAGGAAATAAGAAGAGAGAGAAAGGAAAGAAGAGAGTTAGAAAGGAAAGAAGAGAGGATAGAGAAAAAAAAAATAAAGAGAGAAAGAGAAGAGAGAGAAAGAGAAGAGAGAAGGAGAAGAGAGAAAGATAAGAGAGAAGAGAAGAGAAAGAAAGAGAAGAGAGAGAAAGAGAAGAGAGAAAGAGAAGAGAGAGAGAAAGAGAGAGGAGAGAAAGTTACCTTTGAGGCTTAGGGGTACCTGTCTAAATTTCTCTCTCCTCTCTCTATCTCTCCAAGCTGTGATCCAAAACTCAAGCAAAAAGGAATTTTTTATTGATGAAAGAAGGGTCCTTTTACATGTAGAGAGTATGTCCTAATATAAAAGTGGGGCCCAAACATGGGTGGATCATTAATTTCTAACCTAATTGATGAAAATTAAGAAAATAGGGGCAAAATGATGATTTTGCTCCTATGCCAACAATATGTGAAATTCCAAACAGGTCCCTGTAATGGCCATGCAATCTTCACGATCTTTCGAGATCCGTTTGGGTTCCTTCTAGCCTTTATCTGGCCAAAAGATTATTCTTTTCTTGATCAGCTCGAAAAGGTGATCTTTTTTATACCCATTTTGAGCCATAGATCAGACTCTTGGGCCATGATCATGACATAACAAATACATGAGAAAACGTGCAACCTTAGATTTAAGATCCAACGTGTTTCTCAGTGTTTTTCACCGATTTCTTCACTACAGCATAACGAGCAAGTTTCCACGATCATTCTGCCAAAAAATAATGGCTCCATTTGGTGCCAAGAAGACCATTTTCCAAACTGGGAAACTTTGGCTGGAGTTTGGATTCTGATGGCTGGAATTACAAAAAATTTGGACTCTTCGTGCGCCAACTCTGACCATCCATCACATGTGAGGTTCGGCTCAGATGAAGCCTCTAACCTTATGCTCGTAATGGGTCTAATTAAATGTCGATCCGACGCGCAAGCATTGTGATATGGGCTCGATCCACCCGGGATGAGGAATATACAGCCATGTGAAGTTTGCCCTCAAAATTGAGAACCACAATTTACATTAATGGAAACTAGTTCGTTGAGGGTGCACCATAATAGTGTATGACCTACCCATTTTGGGTAATATGGCCATAACTTGCTCCAGAAGGGTCAGAATACGTCGAAAATTGATACCTGAGGGTTTTCAAACAATCTAAATCAAAAGGAAATGATCTAGAGACCATTTGACACTTTGATAATAGTATTGTAGTTCAGATTCCATTTTCAGCATGATAGAGGTAGGATTTCCAAAATGGTTTTGTCGTCTGCACTGCCTTAAACTTATCAAATTGTGACGAAAATTGGCAGGTGTTCTTAGGATACCTTTAGGAATGATCTTGAACCTTCTTAGGCCATTTTGAGACTGTCAAAAATTTCACTTCTAGATCGAGGCTTATTGATCTATGGCTTCCGTAGTCCACAAGTATTTTGGTACCTGCAGATCTAAGTCATGAAGTGCTCTCTCCTTATTTGCACCAGGGATACAAGTGATGGAAAATGACCTCAAACTTCTTATCCTGCCAAATTTTGTGCTTCTAGAGAAGAGAGAAGTACAACATTCAGAAAAAGAAATTGTTCCTTCGACTTTAGTTTTCTTCCTGGCCACTGAATCACACGAACGTTAAAGGGACACTCGTGCAAAGCTACTTCTTGGAGGGCTGACCAAGGCTCTCTGACCACTGGGGGCCTTGTTACGGACCCAGATGTGGAGACATTTTGGGGGATGTGTTTAAAGTCCTCACCCTTGTCAGACTTTTGGCGGCTTTGTTTGCTGCTACACCAGGTTTGCTTTGACAAGCAGGATACCTCTATGGGCCCCATCCTGTCGAGCCCAATCGGGGGCCTTGTTTTAGCTGACCCGAATGTCTGGTCCGGCTAGGGAGGGGTTTTGGCGTGGCGGTCACTGGGGGCTTCACCTTGGTTGCTGTGGGCTGGTATTTAACTGATTTGACAATTTCTTGTCTTATGATGGATCTTAAGGGATGATTTTAATATCTACATCCTGTTGGACGCATGAGCGGTTTTGTTTGCAGTCTCACCTCATTTGCTTAGCCTGGTTTGACAGCTTCTTGCCTGTGAATGATCTTGTTTATGGGTCCCAATAACAGGGTACTCTACTACTGACGAATTTCCTTGAAATGTTGGCTGAAGCCGCCTATGGAGGTGAGAACTGCATCAACCTGCTTATTGGTTCTAGCGTCCTTTCGGGTTTTCACTTGGACTGGGAGAAGCGGTGCCGTAGAGACGGTTTTCACCAACCTCCTTTTTATTGGGCTCTTTTTCCCATAACCTGTCGGTCATGTCTGCTTTTTTTTCCATTTTTGCTCACGGTGCCCTTTGCCTGTTTTCACCATGCCTGGTTTTTCTTTTACGAAACACTCTTACTCATGGTTTTGTGACCATGCCTATTCGTCAGTTTTACTCATGACGTTCCCCTTCTTGGGTTTACACCATGGCCATTTATTTTCATGAGGACGAGTTTAAGGTTATGCCTCTAGGACCTGAGCAATGCAGTTTAACGTGATGCAGCTAGGACGTGCACTATAATTTAGGGTCATACAACTGGACCGTAATAGTGATGGATGACGGTTTGTGGAGGCCATGGAGTAAGTATGGAGGTGGTTTTAACTCAATTTGGGGTGATAGCACGAGACTGTTTGCGAATGATGGATTATGTTTGAATGGAACATGGATAATGGTGACCCACTAGCTGACAGTAAGTATGGATGGTGGAATGGCTCAAGAGACTTGCCGGTGGCTAGGTGCATGCTATGTGGGGCAACATAAGTGTTGATGATGCAGGGCGTCTTGGTGGAGCTTCCACCAGAGCAAAGAGATGGGGAGTGAGGGGCCTTTAAGTCCCACCTCACACCGGCCCAGGTTAAGAACTGGGAGCTAGACAATGGGTCTTTGCTCAAGAGGATGGTCAGGAACAAAGTCGAAGGAACTTGTTCCATAGGGACAATCTCGAATGTGGGGATAAGAAAATCCCTGATCTAGATAAATGGGTTATAGAACCCACAAGCCATAAATAAAATGTGAAAAGATAATGAAAGAAGATAATAAAAGAAGAAACTAGCCAAATAAGAACAATCCGACTAAGGGGTAGTAAGTCCCCAGTGGAGTCGTTAAGCTGGTTAGATGCCTCGATCTCGCAATCCGGATCCTTTGGGGATCGGGCAACACACGTCTCAGGTTTTGAGGGAAGACCCGGAACATTTTTGCGATCGCTCTCTCGAGAACCTCGTTCGAGAACGGGGGCAGGGTTACGAACTGGTGAGAGAGGAATTTAAGGTGGGTTCGGGACTTACTCGGGCTGGCTTGCATGGGCGGCCTCTTAGATCCTGAAGAAAGCCCCCCAATAATAAAATTGGTTCGGAATCACCTCCATTGGCTTGTATTCTTCTTGTTTTCTACAATCACACACAAATGACAAAGGTTATATGACCGGTGGGTCAGACCTCACCCTTTTCCTCTTTGATAAACATACATAAGAATGCGGATTCAAAAAAAAAAATAAGAAAAGAAAGATGGGGGGGGAGAAGAATTTGACTGAGCGGGAAGATCAGAACGGTGACCAAGCTAGTGAATAATTGGCCTAACGTGGTAGTAAAATGGGCTCGGTACCTAAGACCGGCTCACATGATTACTACTAGATGTCATTACCAATACCAACTAGCTAGGCACTCTGTCGTGGCATTAAAGCAGGCCAAGTAATCTTGACACAGCAACATTACGGCTAGACGAAAGGACTACCATGTGAGGCTAACCTTGATCCCTCTTAGTCGAATGAAAGAGTAACACGATGATGGTTATGAGGAAAGAATAAAGTAAGTGAAGAAGGGAATAGAAGCAGGGAGGGAGAAGAAAGGAAAAGAAGATTGTGAAAGGCGGGAGAATAAAAGAGAGAGAGGGAAAGAAGATGCAGTCGGCGTTAAGCACTGTCGATTGTGTTACAAGGAAGAGAGAGACAATGAGAGCGGCGTTAGGCTTCACCGACTGTGTTTATGCAGAGGAGAGGAGAGGGAAGACGCACTCGTTGATAGGCTTCGCCAACTGTGCCTGAAGAAGAGAGAGAAAACACAGTCCACATTAGGCTTCGCCAACTGTGATGGAAGAGAAGAAAAGTAGAGACCCAGCCGGCGCTAGGCTTGCGCCGATTGTGATGAAAAAGAAGCGAGAGAGAGAGAGATTGAGTCGGTGCTAGGCTTCGCCGACTGTGACAGAAGAGAAGGAGAGTGAAATCCAACCAGCGTTAGACTTCACTGACTGTGACAGAAGAGAAGGAGAGAGAAATACAACCGGAGCTAAGCTTCGCTGATTGTGACAGAAGAGAAGGAGAGAGAAATTCAACCAGTGCTAGGCTTCAGCCATTATGACAGAAGAGAAGGAGAGAGAAATGCAATCGACGCTAGGCTTCGCTGACTGGTTTCAAAAGAGGAGAAGAGATATTAATCGAGTTAGCGCTAGGCTTCACTGACTGGCTTCAAAAGAGGAGAAGCGAGAGAAATCCAACCGACACTAAGCTTCGCCGACTGTGATAAAAGAGGAGAAGAGAGATAAATCCAGCCGGTACTAGGCTTCACAAACTGGTTTCAGAAGAGGAGTAGGGAGAGAAAACCAGTCAGAGAGGCTTCTCTAACTGGTTTCAAAAGAGGAGAAGATAGAGACGAGAAGAAGAGAGATAGAGATAGAAATGAGAAATAGGGGAGGAGAGAGAAAGCGATAGAGATGAAATAGAGGGGAAGGAGAGAGAAAGTTACCTGCCTGAAGGGTACCAACTATTTTCTTCTCTCTCCTCTCTCTCTCTCCAATACATACCCACAAGCTTAGGAAAAATTCAAAATTTTATTGATTGATCCAAGAAGAATGGATTCTTCTTTTGTACAGTGAGGCATTACCTGTTTATATAGAATTAGACTAAAACGACCAAAAACTTCCTAGAGCTGAAGATAATTACAATTTAATTGAATTTAAATAAATTCTAAAAATGGGTGCAAAAGGATTGTTTTGCCCCAGCCTAACAATATGTTGAATTCCAGAACAGTCCCTGCTACTGCCCGAGAACTTGCGTGATCTTCCCTGGCTGACCCGGGGGTGTTCTGATGCTCGTTTGATCGAAAGATTATTTTTTTCTTGTAGGGCGCGGCATGGCGATCATTTTGATACTAACTTCGAGCCATGATCATGAGACTTGAATTTGTATGAATCTTGAAAACTTCAAATCGATTGTGTTCTTGTTCCTTGATGTTCCTTCGTGATTTCTTCATTGAATCACACTGAGCATGCCGTCACGATCATGTTGCAACAAATGCAGCTTGATTTCGTGTACGGATGAAGATTTTGTTGTATTGAGTTTTTGATTGGAATCTTGAAATCTGGTGGTCGGAATTTACAGCAGCTTTGATGCCTTTGTGTGTGAAATCCAACCGTTCATCGTATGCAAGGTTCGGGCCAAAGATAGCCTCGGACCTCACGCACATATCGCAATTAGTTTCATGCCAATCGGGTATCCGAGCGTCGTGATCTGGCTGCTTGAATGAGGCGTGCTGCTGCTGAATTTTCTCTTTGCTCGGGCGTCGTCACGGCGTGTACCACATATCGAATTGCTCATCAATTCCTGCCCTTGTGTTTGAGTTTTTGAAGGAATTTTTGATGATTAGGGTTTTCCCAGTTGGTGTCGAATGTTTTCCTCTTGTTTTACTGGTTATAGTTGAGTGAAGGGCAATTCTTGTTCATGTAAACAATGGTTTGGTTGGAGTACATGGTTTGGTTTGAGTACAAGTTTTTAATGATGCTTTTCTATGCCTCTTTTATATATTTTTGAATTTTGCTAGATTTAGGTTTTATTTTTCTTTCGTTTTTTATCAATTTATCCTGTGTATAGGTGGTTTTGTTGGTACTTATTTTTGAGTATTTTCAGTTTGTAGAACCTTTATCTTCTGCAATTTTTATTGAATATTATTTTTTAATTTGAATATTTTTTTTTAATTTGAATATTTTGGGAACTTGTAAGAATTGGGTTTTTCTGTTTTGATATTTCACAATTGGGTTTTCCTGTTTTGATATTTCAAGGTTTTCAAGATGAAATTTTTCTTCATCTTTCTCTCTCTTTCCCCTGGATCTCTTTCTTGAGCTCTAATCCTTGCCATTGAGCTTTTATTCTGTGTTCTTCATATATGAATATGGGAACACTTTTCATACTTATTTAGCATCCATAGGGTTTTATCTTACCATTGAGAATGTAGTTATAGAACAGTGAACAAAAAAAAAAAAACTTGTTATAGATTGATTGGAGTTTTTTTGCAAATAACAACATTTCTCAAAGAAATCAATAGGAAATTTGTTGAGTTTGTTGTGAAATTTGAGTTCAGAAAATGGTTGAAGAATCCAATATTGAGAGAGAGATATAACTGAAAAAGTGGAATTTAAGCATTAACTTCCCATGAGGTTATCATACACAAAAACCATGAACTTCTTACAGTAACTTCCATCTTCCCAGCAAGGAGGAACTTCCAATTTACAGTTCATGAACTTGCTTCCAGTAAATTCCCAGCAAAGAGGAATTTAAAGGCGTGTTTAATAACATGAAGTTGCTTCCTGGAACTTAATACTTACCTATTACTATTCATCTTTCGTGTTTGATAAAAGACAGTAAGGTAAGTAAGGAACTTCCACTTTACTATTCATGTTCCTAGCTTTGTATGTAAAAAAAGTTCCGACCAAAAGGATGGAACTTGAAAAAGGAAGTTTATATCAAAACTTCCCCCGATAAATTTGCACCCTAAAAGAGTTCTATTCACACTCAGCGCTAAGCCATCCCTCTCTTCACACTCAGCGCTAAGCCATCCCTCTCTTCACACTCAGCCGCTCAGCCAAACTCCTCTCTTTGCACTCAGTCGCTCACTAAGGTTTACACCTCCAAGAAGAGGGATCTCTTTCTTGAGCTCTGATCCTTGCTATTGAGCTAAGATGCACCTCACTCATCACCATCATCTGTTAGCTTTTTTCCAATTAATTACGATCGGCTGCATAAATCTGGTTCTCCATCAGGCTTTATTAGAGGTGCACCTTGCTAATCCATTGAAAAAATGTACTTTTGACGTTAGAAAACAACCTAATTGATCATCATATTCGAGAGTTTAATAAATACTCAGAAAAAATAAGAAATTAAAGTCGTAAAAATAATACATCTTGCAATATATAATCAGAATTGGTCATTTTCAAAAAAATTATGTACTTATAGATATATTGGATTTGAAAATAATTTTTGTTTTAAAATTTTACAATTTGATATAAAAATAGATTCTTGGGTCATCCTAAGGATTTGTTAGGCCAAAATTACATCTTACAACAAAGTTTGGATGTGCGCCTTATTTTGATTGTTTATTGTTATAAGCCTATGCAAACCACACCCACTAAATAAATTTGAAATTTCATCAAATTAAACTAATAGCAAGAAAAAATATGTCAATCTAAATTACTCATAAGAAAAATAAGATTGCCACCTTTTACCATAAAAAAAAGGTCCACCTCAAATATTCAATAGAAAAAAATGTTCTGGAGTTGGAAAACATTCCAATTGATCATCCGGAGCTCGAGATATACGGATATAAAGAAAGAAAATTCTGAGTCCTAAAAATAATGCGTGTTGTAATTATCTAAGCCATAAATCCAAAAATGGATTCATCTAAATCAATTGCCGCATCCAAAGCCTGAAATTACAAACTACAGGAAAGCATTATTTTGGAAGTCATTCTGGTAAACACATTCCAGTTAACTGATTAGACTTTTCATTGAATCACATAGGTATGTGTATATCATAATGTGCACCCAATTACATCATAATGAATCACATAAGCATGTCTATAAAGGTTAAGCTTCTCGTAATCAAAGAAATAATTGACGCACATATCATGGGCCGTTCTAGCAAAGAGCTTACATGGTTAGCACCGTCAACATCATTTTCTATAAAATCAATATGCTAAATTCCATAACCAAGGACATAATGTTCAAAATCTAACAATCAACAGTACGGGTCACAATTTCTAATTAGTTGGTATTAAAAAACAGCCATAATGTAGCACACTTTTTTTAATATGGTTCAAAGTATACCACACTTTAAGCATAGGTTATTTGTTCATATATGCAAACTTAGGTCTTTTCGTGCTCATTAAATTTTTGGTGTTAATGTGTCAATGTTTTATCACGAACTAGTGAAATAGGATTTTTCATGCATTCTTCTTCACAGGGTGAAAGGAGGCTAAAGAAACATCATCAGCTTCTTTTTTTATATATAAGTTATCACTTGAAGAGGGAAAAAAAGCTACAGAGAGAAAAAAAATCAGGGGAGAGAGAAAAACTAGCGAGAAAAAAAACTGAGATATACCTTTGTGAAGAGGCCTCGTAAGGGAGAGAGAAAAACCAGAGAGAGAACAATTTACCTCTTAACATTTTCTCTCCCTTTTTTTTTTTCTTTTTGAAAACCCTACAAAGAGAAAAATAATCTCTATGCTCTCAACTTCAAATTAGCAAACCAACCATAGTCTTTTTAAACTCCAACACTCTTCTCTTCAATCATCTATTTAAAAAGGTCATGAATTTCTGTCTAACCCTCCCCTACGACAACGGTTCTCTTCAATTGTCAAAGTAAACAAGTCCTTGATTTTCTCTTTCTACTGCGACAAAGTCACACATCAATCTACAATTAACTAAGTCCTAGCGAGAGAAAAACATATTACTGCCACACCAGAATATATTTATAAGCAAGGTCTTTCTCACGGTCAACACTTCAATCAATCTAAAAAACCCATAAAATCAAAATTGATCCCAATTCTTTCTCTCCATGAAAAGTTCAAACAACATGCCTTTCTCTCTATAATTGCTCCTTGTATACTTTGCCCTTGCTTAGCCTTTTCCCCATTTATCTCTTGTTGCAAATGAAGAAAAGGTTTGAGAGAGACCTGGAAATAGGAAAAAATGTTGGAGTAGGTTAGGGTAGAGACAGAGAAAGAATGGAAGAAAAAGTATAGAGGAGAGAGAATGGGGAATAAAATTTTCATCCATTCCATTTTGAAGAAAATCAATTCCATTTTGAAGAACATTTTCATCCATTCCACTATGAATCAAGGAAATAAATCAGATTATACAGGAACATTCTCAGCTTTGTTATGTACAGAACATCACCAAAACCACTAAATAAACAGAGGAAATCCAAAACACAATAGGGGAAAAAAATTCTTTATCGAGGGATAATAACAAGAGATAAAAGTTCCATACTGTAAACTGAAATTTTGTGGCTCCCATTTCAAGCCACAAAATAAGGAACTATTGCAGTTCTTTAGAATCAATAAACTCGAATCACCAATACATAAATATATGAATCAAGGTTGCTGATTTTTTACATGCATGTGGGGCATCAAATATCATGAATCAATAAAATAAATCAGATTATCTTGGCTCCCATTTCAAGCCACCAAATAAAGAACTACAATAGTTCTCTAAATCAGTAAACTCAAATCACCAATACATAAATGTATGAATCCAGTTTGCTGATTTTTTACATGCATTTGGGGGCATCAAATATCATGAATCAATGAAATAAATCAGATTAGCTTGGCTCCCATTTCAAGCCATAAAATAAAGAAACTATTGTAGCTCTCTAGAATGAATAAACTCGAATCACCAATACATAAATATATGAATCAAGGTTGCAGATTTTTTACATGCATTTGGTGCATTAAATATCATGAATCAATGAAATATATCAAAGTATCCTGTTCACTTGTGTATGAAAAGAAATGGAACAAGAAATCAGAAGACGGAATAAATTCCAAGAGATTTACAACAGAGAAATATTGGGAAAGCCCCAATTTTTTTACAGCAGATTTATAACAGAGAAAAATAAGGAAATCCCTAAATCTTTTTACAGGGATTCCTAAAAAAAACTCTGAAAGGATCCAAAAACCTAAATTACTAAAAAAAACATAAAAAATAAGAAAATCTTCATAGAACTCACTGATGATTGAGAGGTTGCTGCTCTTGCTCGCACTGGTTCCTCTTGCTCGCACTGGTTCCTCAAGCTTTTGCTCGCAGAGGAAGCAGCTAGGGTTAACAGAGAAGAGAGGGGTCTGGCAAATCTTCCAAAGAAGAGAGAGAGAGCTTTGTCAGAGAGGAAGCGGCTTAGGGTTCACAGAGAAGAGACGGGTCTGGCTGAGCGGCTGAGTGCGAAGAGAGGGGTGGCTGAGCGGCTGAGTGCGCAGAAGTTTAGGGCACAAAGCTTTTGATCGATAGGGGGGGGGAAGTTTTTTACACACAAAGTTGGGAACATGGACAGTAATAGGTAAGTTCTTTATTTACCTTACTGTTTTTTATCAAGCACGCCCTGTTAATCATAAGTCTGAATTCCTTTGAGCCTGCTATTATCGTCTGATATTGTCATTTCAAATTTGGTTTTAAAAAGTTTTCATCCATTTTAATATTGTTGAAAATAGTTTGAGAAGTTTTTTAAGAAGGAAAAAGACAAGGAGGTCAATAAGTCTCTTCTTGCCAAATTTGGATAGGATTTGGTAAGTGAAATATAGCATGGGTTTAGATCTCATTAGGAAAAAAATACCTTTAGAAACATCACTTGAAAGTGTATTAAGAAAATTGTTCTATTTATTAAAAGACATAGCCTCTGGGTTCTTAGTAATGGGAAAGGCGGATGTTCTCATTTGGAGCCCAATAATAATGGAAAACTTACCTTACTTAGTGCCAATGAAGTAATTATAGAGTAGCGAATAAAAACAATGCACTAATGGCCATATAGAAGAAACCTATCTACCCTATGGCTTCATGGGTTTTAATACTTGCTAGTTTGTACAAAGAAAATCGCAAACTATCATTTGGTGATTTTCTATAGTTCGCTCTTGAATCGTCATAATCGATGATTCAAAAAAAACTAAAAATAAATGACGTAAAATAATAATTAAAATAGAGGTTTATGATGTGGGGATTCAGGGGGACCGTTGAAAACATTAGATAAGCTTAGAGAAAAATAAAATTAAAAATTAAAAATTAAAAATGGGGGTTTTAGGGGGAACAGGGCACGGACCCATACCATTCAGAAACCGATTCGGTCCTGATGGATTCCACATTCGAATCAGCAAAATCGTCGGGTTTTAAAATATTGGTTGGGTCAAGCCCTAGTCTGCAACAAAGTTGTTGAAGATGAAACTCACAAGTACCTACAACAAGATGTGGAAAGTCTCCCTCACCACCATCAAATGGGTAATTCGACATGAAAAGAATCAAAGGAGATAAAAAACCAGTACATTGGTGCTAATTAAAATCATTTGGAAGATCGGAAATAACATTATGGATAATGATTCCACCTCCAACAAATAAAACTTAAAATATCATTTATCTGAGATATAACTTGCCACCATTTTTTAAAGTGTACATAGTGAGGGTTATATGTATATACAAGGCCTGAACAAATATATTGAATGTTTACATAGTAAGTGCTACTCTCTTGCACGTATTGGATGGTTAACATAGTAAGCACTAGCCTCTTGTACATGTTAAATGTTGAACGCATATAGCATGCTTCTATGGGAGTATATTGTACTTGAAGCAAACCACAAAACAGATTCCTAGGAGAATTTATTGATCCATAATTTTGGGATCTATTAAGTATCATTAGATCGTTATTTTCAAGAACAAAACAAAAGTTTTTTTTGAGTTCTAGAACATCTAGAACTTTCCCTCAAAAAATTAGTCAGTTCTTGTTCAATCTTAGGATATCACCTTATTTAGAGAAATAGAGGGTGAATTAATTTTTGTTTTCTTTGAGATTGGTCCCTAGGTTCTATAGATTACATCCCAAAAAGTTGAGAGCAGAAAAACATCCCTAGCTTGTGCTTTGGCTGATTGAACAAAGAGACAGTTTGCTCTTGTAGGAGCATAAAATTTTCTCTGGTAAGCACTACCCTACCGTACATGTTTCACATGATAAAAATAAAAGTGGTGCTGGCTGTTAGGAACCTGCTCAAATAGGCTTGCAACAGACTTGGTCAACCCTGTCCTAGTTAAGGGGGTGAGAATTTTTTGGATCCGTTTCGGATCCACCCAGATCCGGATCTAGATCCATAGTATACTTTGGATCTGGATTCATATCTGAATTCGAAATTTTATATAGGATCTGGATCTAGATCTGGATTTACTTCCATTTGAATTCTAATCTTAAATTTTCCACGCCCTCTTTTAAAAAGCAAAACATTTGGTGGTCACATGAGACTACCATAGTCAACATATGGATTCCCCTTATTTTCAGTGTTAAACATCTATTTGAGTTCATTTCGGTTTTAGTGTTACTTTTTTTTATCGGCAAGGGTAGTATTGATTTTTTGGAGACCCGCAGCAATCAAAATTAGGGAATAATAGTATGTAATTATGGTAAGAAAAAGCGATGAATAAAAAAAAAAGCTCATATGAATATATGATTTGAATAAAAAAGGGAAGCCCTTATTACATAAATCTTAAAATGTTGAACCCTCTAACATTTCATCAAATTAAAAATAAACATCTTTAGAATTCAAATAACTATATATACATCATTCTCAAATAAAAGAAACCCCATATCCTTACATCCATCAAATTAAAAATAAATATCCATAGAATTTCATCATTCTCAAATAAAATAAACCCATATCCTTACCTCCATCAAATTAAAAATAAACATCCACAGAATTTCATCATTCTCAACTAAAAGAAATTACTTCCATCAAATTAAAAACACATCATACAGTGCCACCAATTTAGGATGTTGAAGTTTTGATCAAATTGGAAAACAGTTTCCTCTAAGTACATGTCCAACTCATACTTTCTAGATAAATTGCCTGAGTTCTCATCAATGCAAGTTTAAAAATCCCCCTATCAACTTAGCAATAGAGTCCAATTTCTTTCTCTCTCTCACTCCACTATCCAAAGTACTCCCAGAGCTACCAGGTAATGCATTATTACTTTCCTAGTTTGCATATAGATCATAAATCCCAATCCGAACTATACTTACCTGGTGCTCTGCATAAATTTTTAAGTAGTAGAACTTCACAAGCAGGAGTTTATATCAAGGATAAACCACAACTGTTATAAGCCAAAACCAAAGAACAAATCTTCCAATACTTATCAAATTTTACCTTTCATTTTGATTGTCATAGAACCTATATGTTCCTTAGAGCTCATGCTCCATTTCATTAAAATCTACATGTTACATCATAAAAAAGTTTCAGACAATCACATATTTCTTTTGCACTCTCCTATTCACGATCAAATGGTACCAAATTGGGCGAAAATTCATATTGTACAAAAACGATGAAATGCCTCCTTTAATGCTAGGACCACATCTAACATTTTATAAGTCGAATTCCACCGAGGTGGAACATCAAGGCATATATTTTTTTTTACTTTCTATTCGGAGTAGGCTAATTGTTTCATTAAACCTTTCATGCCTAGCTTGTGAGGCCTTGATAAACTTGATACCCTCTCAAAGCTATTGTTTATAACCCATCTTGCACAATAAGGTTCAAAATATGTGCACAACATTGCACATGAAACATCTTACCGTCGAGGACAAGTTACAAATTTCGAGACAATTGTCTCTTGAGGGATGATGTTGCAACACCGTTATATGTTGCATTATCAAGAGTAACTGTAAACAACTTTTTTTCAAGCTTCCAATGCATTAAAAGATCCAAAAGCGTTGTAGCAATGACCTCCCCTGTATGAGAAGATGGTACATATACGAAACTAAGGCTTCATTTCTATAATTTTCATGATTCATTGATATAATGTGCAGTTAAGCACAAATACCCCTGATTCCAACATGAAGATTGCATGTCCATGGTGAGACTCACTCAAATTGGAATTTTCTTTAACTCCGCAAGTTTCTTTTCTCACTCTTGTAAATTCCCATAATACTTGATTTTATTGTGGAGTGAGAAACCATCTTAAACAATGGTAGAAGATTTTTCACAAAATTTCTAAATCTTGTGGGTTGCACAATTGAGAATTGGTATTTATGTAGGATGATCATTTTTGCAATATCATTCCTACTTCTTTCTTGATCAAATTTAAAATTTGCTAAACCCCCTCCCCTTTCTTAAATGATGTTGCTAATAATTGTTGGCCTAAAGTTGCATGCATTCTCCTTGGACATCTTAAATGGTTATGTGAATGACTTATCTCACTTGAACTACCTCTTGTTAGTTGAATTCAACAATGCATACACCTTGCTTTTACAGAACTATCTTCTTTAGTGATTTTATCAAATCCTTCCCAAACAGAAGAAACATTTTTACGTTTGGAGATTCTAGATGAAATGTCTTCTACAGTGGTAATTTGCTTAGAATTTTCTTTAACATTAGACATTTTGCTAACCAAAAAGAACACAACAGTATCAAAAAAAAAAAAGCAATAAAAATACACCACAACAGTAGCATAAAAGAGAAATACAATCATACCTTCGCATCTAAGAGCACAATTCTGAGCCCAAAGAATTCAATCCAAAATTCTCAAAAAACATAATAGAGAGATGTACAAAGCTCATTCCAAAACTCATTATAAGCATGTGAAAGTGCATTCCAAAATTCACTCCATTCAGATGTTGCATTAGGGCCACGTAAATTAGAGATAAGCCATTTACATCCATCTTTCACATCAAAAATAACATTTGACACATACCAACAACCTAAACCAAACCATCTGCACTACCAACGGATTCTTTGCAACAAAATTTTTGAAAGGTAAATTGAGCAACTCCATAGTATGGTACAAATAGCTTCCAAGATGTTATATATTAATACCAAGTTACTCATATGTTGCTGGAAGCATGGTACAGATAGGTTACAAGAAAATCTTTTTAACAGCTGATTTTAAGAAATAAATGAGTAACATTTGGCAGAGACACAATAAATGGTGGAGAAAAACTACAATCTAGTAGCCAATAGTTGACTACATGAGCAGAGTAATATCATAAAATTAACATTCCAAAACGCATTCTATGGGAACACCTTCTTTCATAAACCACCAAAAATGAAAAACACGGGAGTATATAAATAATAAATAATCAACATTGTACTTCTTAGAAACTACAAATGTTATTCAACAAAAAGAAACATTGATAACAGAGAGATAAATAAAACAGTGATAACAATAAATAAAAAATCACAATTTAAAGAAAGAGTAAAAAATCAAAAAGCATAACAGAAAGATGAGACAGAGAAAAAAAAAATTTAAGGTTTTTATGGGGCTTCAAAGATCTTCAACAACCACCAAAAATAAATAAATAAACTAAGAAATGAGAGAGATATCTCAAATTTGGCCGATTTTATAGGTTCTTCACAGGTCCCTCTGTTAAGCCATGAAAATGCATAGATTTGAGCAAGAAAACTAAAGATAAATTTAGGGTTTCTATATGGGATTCGAAGAACTTCGACAAGACTAAAAAATCATAAAAAAAATAATTGAGAGATGAGAGAGAAATCTAGGCTTTGGCCAAAAAAAAAATATGCTCGCAAAAAGCCTAAAAAGCAGGGAATGGAATGGGCGTACCTGTTTGGAGCGATTGTGCTTCAATTACACTTGTTTAGAGAGAGATAGGCGAGGTTGCTTGGTAGACTCTTTGGGCGACTCCTAATGTAATGGTGCGGCCCTTGGTTTATTCGAAAGGATATTTCACCGAACTTATAGTCATCAATGCTACTCCTTCTTATAGTCATCAATTTGATTCCTCTGTGATAGGTTGTGCTAGCTAAGTTGGAGTTTGTCGGGTTTTTGTGCTGAGTTTGTTGGGTTTTTGTGGCACAGAGAAATGGCGAGGAATGACTCGAATTTATTTGCTCTGGTTTTGCCACCTAATTTCGCGTTTGTGGGGGTTTTGTGACATAGAGAAATAGCGACGGATGTTGTAGAGAATACTTTTGCTTGTTAAGTTCGAAATTGTGGGGGTTTTTGTGACATAGAGAATGGTGAAGGATGTTATAGAGAATAGTTTTGCTAGTTAAGCAAGCTTGTGGGAGGGTTTTGTGACAGAGAAATGGCGACGGATGTTATAGAGAAGAAACCCTTAATGATAATGTCCTTTGTTTAGAGAAGAAACCCTAACGATGGGGTACCGTATTTTGTTGAGAGAGAGAAGTAAGGATAAATCCCCACCGATCATCTTTTATAAATCTACAGTGCGGATTACTTTTTCTAAAAGTTAAAATAATTATATATATTATAAAATAATGATACTACAAGACCTTCCCACATCCATGAGAGTAGGACCCCAAACCATCACCATTAAATTTTGACATAAATCTTTAAAAAAGTTATCAATAAACTTTTGATACAGATCTCTAAAAAAGTTATCAATAAACCCAATGTAATAACTTCTCTAGAGATCTGTGTCAAAATTTAATGGTGATCTTTGGGGTCCTATTCACATGCGTGTGGGAGGGTCTCATAGTATCTTTACTTGAATATGATATGGGAAATGATCTTGTGACCCTCCCACACTTATGTGTGTAGGACCCCAAAGGATCACCATTAAATTTGGCACAGATCTTTAGAAAAGTCAAGTCTCACACCCATGTGATAACTTTTCTAGAGATCTGTGCTAAATTTAATAGTGATATTTTGGAGTCCTACACACATGGGTGTCAGGAGGGTCTCATAGGATCATTACTCATATAATACAGAGTAATGACACTATGAAACCCTCCCGCACTCATGTGAGTAGAACCTCAAAAGATCACTATTAAATTTTGATACATATCTCTATAAAGCTCATTCACCCAATTCCTACACTCATGTCATAACGTTTTTAGAGAACTATGTTAAAATTTAATGGTTATCATTGGGGTCCTACTCACATAGATGTGGGAGGGTCTCATAGTGTTATTTCTCACTATATATATAATATAATTTATATTATTTTTAAAATTGGGTCGTATCTAGATCGTATCCACATGCACCCAGATCCGATCCGATTTTAGGTTGGATCAGAATTTAGAATCCAAATCTTGGATCCATACGCATATCCTAATAGCATTCGGATCAAGATTGGGTGAATTCTCGGCCCTAATCCTAGTCTTTGCCAAGTATGGGCTCCCAATCCTACTCAAGCAGCTTTGCAACGAGCTTGGCCTTGATTAAGCCAAAAAGCCCATGCCGAGACTCAGCTCTAGCCTATTACCGAATAAAAGCAAAAAAAACAAAAGAAAAAACAAATAAAATATAAATCGATATTTCATCTTTTCTCAAAAAAAACTTATTCCCTATAACTTTATTTATTGATTAACTTAATATTAATGAGTTTTAATTTAAAGATAAGTACATTGACAGTGGGAGTAAATTAAGAATCTTGATTTAACAAAAAATTTCAACAAAAATTTCACCATTGATTTCCCTTAAGAAAAAAGTGTACGAAAACATACAAGCAATATATTCCCAAAAAAAAGTAAAGCAATCCTATATCTCCAAATAATAGGTAGAATTAGAAAAAGAGTAACCCAATGAAAAAAAAGTGTTTTTTTTTTTTTAAATCCATAGCATCCTTTTTTGTTTTTTTCTGTAAAACCTATATTGTTATTATAAAGAGCAGGAGAAAGATTCAATGATGCTAAAGATTTCGGTAGCTAGGAATTCAGTGCGAGATTCAAATTTGCTTAAGTATTTTGTTGTTTTTTTTATGCATAGAGAAGTTTGTATATTTTATTTTTTATTTTTATATCTTTTTTCATTGGTGATTACAACATAGCTTCATGGATGTACCACTATTTTACATATTTGGATCTTTGCGTTTTCTTTTAATCAATTGTAATCTTATATTGAAGATGTTTTTTATTTTTTTCTTTGAAAAATAATCCTAGACTTTGGTTTACAGTTTTTGTTATTTGCTAATTAGTTGTGCTTGATATTGTTATTGTTGTTTCATTTTATGCTCTCAATAAATCTACAATACATCTTGTGTTGTAACATTGTAGCAAGCATTGTTGCTGAATTTATTGAAAGTTTCAACAAAAAAGTGCCAAGTATTAGCCTGATACTAGTAAGACTATAAAATTATTGTTTATGTCTTTAATACATATATATAATAACTGCAAATCAGAATCCTATACTGTGTCATTTATATATATATTTTCACTATATTTTGTTGAACCAAATCCAAACTATTCATGAATCTATAACTTATCTTAATTTTGGCGATATGTAAGTTTTACATGATTTTTTTTCTTTCGCCTTTTTGAAATAAAACTGATTTATTAGCGATATTTTTGTATATCAATATTTTATTATTCCCTGACTTGCTAAATATATTCACAAATGAAAATATATCATAGCTGTAGGGGTGGCAATGGACCTGAACCCGACCCAAGCCCCGCTGATTATACCCAACACGGGTTTGGGTATGAATCCAATATTTGGACCCCATGGGTCGGGTCTGGGTCTAAAACTTGGATCTGAACCTTATTCGAGGCCAAGTTCGGCTGGACCCGACCCGTAAAATATTTGAGATAAAATACTTTAAGCTTTATTCGTTTTGGTGTACTTTATATACAATAACAACTTATAGTCATCTGATAAAAAAAAAAAAAAGATAATACGGATGGCAATAGATTGGACCAAACCTAGGACCCAATAAGTACATATATTAGTCAAATTTTTAAACCCAACGGGTTCCATCTTGGCCAAATATTTGGACCCAAATACTATTCCGGTCTGAACGAGACCCGTACCCAACCCGTTGCCACCCCTACATAGCCGCGTGAAACGGTGGATTTTACGTGGACCCCAAGTGAACCAAGTCTGAACGTTGGCCACTCTCTCTCTCTTGATCCGTGGGGACTTCCTTGTTCGAGGGCGAGGGATCCATATAGACAGAGAGGAGAGAGAGAAGGTCCGCTCGGCTCGGCTCGGCTCGGCTCGGCTCGGCTCTGTTATTTAGGCCTCCACCACTAGCTCCTTGGTCTGCATTCCTCCGCTGCTTCCATGGCATCGACCCACCAACCCTAGAGAGAAAAACAAACGACCACGCAACTAAGTTGAAAATTTTCTCTTCCTTTTGATTCTAGGGTTTTCTCCCTCTAAAACCAGATAATCCAATGGATTTTAGCGATGCTGGCGAGGGTCCTTCTCCTGCCACTGCTCAGTGGGTGAGTGCCGTTTCTCGTCGATTCCAGTATTATCTCGACAAATTGGCGCCCCACCCTCCGGCGAGATGGTTCGCCTTCCTATGTGTGGCCATGGCATATGTTGTGCGTGTGTATCTGGTTCAGGGGTTCTACATCGTGTCTTATGGGTTGGGAATCTATATACTCAACCTCCTCATCGGGTTTCTGTCTCCCCAGACTGATCCCGAGATTGATGGCTCTGATGGCCCGACTCTGCCGACAAAGGGCTCTGATGAGTTCAGGCCTTTCATCCGTCGCCTCCCTGAATTCAAGTTCTGGTTTGTGCTCCAATCTCTTTCTATCTACTGCTTTCTTAATGATGAAAATACTGCTTTCTTAATGATGAAATTTGTGAGCTTTATTGTGTTATTGGATTCTTCCCTTTGTTTTTGGATATCTTGGAATGTAGGATATAAGCTGAGGCTTAATTATACGATTTCAAAGAATTGGAAATGGGACTGTGATCTTGTTCTCATGTCCTGTTTGTTACTCAAGTTCTTTCTATTTTGCCTTTTGCATCTCTTTCAGTTACAATTTTTTGAAACTGGCCAAGTAATTTGTCTATATTGTAAAGTTTGCATCCTCTCGTATGCATATCTTCCTCACTCTCTCTGATGTATTCTAAGGCAAGAGGATAAAGAAATAGGGCACAATAAAATGGAACTTCACACTTTTTTTCAATAGAAAGATAGAATACAACCCTTTTTATAAGAAGGGAAGAAACTAGGAGGGAATCACATGAGAATCACTCGCCACTTGAATAGGAATCACTCACTCAAGACAATTTTCATTTCCAAGTTGTTGGAATGGACCGCTTTTAGGTTATTTATAGGCCCAAGGAGATATATTTTGAGAGATCATCAAGAAATTTCTAGAGGAGGTTCTTAGATACTTCTTTAAACAATGATTTATTGCTGGAAATTTTCAGAGAAGTTTCTAGGAAACTTTCTAGGATAATGATTTAATTTTGTTCTAGGTTTCTTTGGAATCTTCAAGAATCTTTCTTATTTAAGGATGCATCAGTCACCCCTGCGTCAAAAGAACTCGTCCTCTAGTTATCAACCACGGACCTCCATATTTCCAAATCGATCTCCTTCAATTGCTCCTCTGTTAGCCAAGTGTCTTCAGATTCAGGTTTGTCTTTGCACCTCTCTAGGTATTGAGCGAGTTGTTTTTTATTAGTCATCATATTTCAGATATCAATGATGTCAAGAATGCACTCACTCTCTTGCATAGGTAAATTGTCTTGGATCTCGTCCTAATTGATAGCTGCAGCTTCTCCATGATATTTGAATTAGTGTTTAGAAAACCATTAGGCAGCACCTAGGCGGCTGGGGTGGTCCAGGCCATCCAGCACCTAGGCAGGCGCCAAAACCTGGGCGTCCTAGTAGAAAGAAAAATGTCATAGTCTAATAATATAAGTATAATTGTATAACACATAAGAGTTAGGGATTTAGGGCACATCAAATGTATAGTACACAAGTCCACATAGCATGCACTCCTCCATACTCCATAAGTCCATAGTCTGATAGTCCACTAAATTTAACATCAATGCGTGATGCTTAGATCAATTTTTTGTAACTTTGCCCTTCGATTCTATAGAAATCACTAAAAACTAGTTTTTTCTCTCTAAAATAGGTTCAAATGGGGTTTAGGTTTCAAATGAACCTAAAACCCATGATTTTACTCATTTAGTAGTAAAAAAAGACCAAAAAATGCCCTAAACGAAAGGCATTTCCGCCCTTGGGCAGGGCGTAGGCCCTGGGCGACCGCCCAGAGCTGGCACTAGGCGCCCCTGACTATACGGGTTCCTTGGCGCCTAAATAGGCGCCTAGGGACAGTTAGCCTAATTTGGCCGCCTAGACCTGGGTGAGGCGCCCAGGCCTTTTGGACCGCCTAGGCGTTGGGCAGTCTACTTTTTAAAACACTGATTTGAATAAATCTGAAATGTTGAAACCTGGGCTGATCCCTATTCCTTTAGGTAACTCGAGGTAATAGGCATTTGCTCCAATGCGTTTCAAGATTCGACACCGTCCTATCTTCCAGTGTTTGAGTTTATGATATTTTTTTGTTGGGAACCTTTCTTGAAGGAGGTACACCATAACCATATCCCCTTCATTAAACTCCTTTGCATGGCGACTTTTGTCAACAACAGCCTTATATTGTTTATATGCCTCGGCTAACATATGTTGAACATTGCCATGGACTTCTTTCAATGATCAGTCAGATCAACAACATTTGCACTAAAATGTCCAGGCTTCGTTATCGGCGGCACATCCGAATTGTGCAATGGCGTTCGCCCATATTTCAAGTGGTGTTTTGCATGTTGAAAGATTCTTTGAACTGTTATAGGCGAACTTAGCACGTGCAAGCACAAAATCCCATGACCCCGGTCGATCTCCTGCAAGACTTCGAAGAAGATTGCCTAAGGTTCTATTGACGACCTCTATCTACCCATCAATTTGTGGGTGATAGGCACTACTGAATTGTAATTGAGTGTCCATGAGTCGCCATAATGTTCTCCAAAAGTGGCTAATAAACTTTGTGTCCCGATTTGAAGTTATGGTTTTAGGCACCCATGAAACCTCACAACCTCTCAAAATAATAAGATTGCAGTCCGAGTCACATTTGTAGTATTTTTACAAGGTACGAAATGGGCCATCTTGGAAAACCGATCAACAACAACTAATATAGAATCCAGCGCTTGCCTTGTTCTTAGAAGTCCCACCACAAAGTCTAGGCTAACATCTGGGGTGTCTAAACTAGTATTTTGTGTGCATCCTTTTGCACGCTGACAGATCCCACATCTTTCAACAAATCTTCCAACATCCCTTTTTAATCTAGGCAAAAAGTACCTTTCTTTTCAAGAGCTTGGGTCTTGTTTTGACCACCTCTGTGCAACTCATAAATGATTTTTAAGTTTAAGGGCACTCAGGTATACAAAGACGATTTCCTTTGAATAGAAAGCTTGCATGGAATTTTTTTAACATTGACTAATTAAAGGGCAACTATGGTAATTTTAATAGTTCACACCCGTTCTAAATGTAACCTAAAGATTTTAAAGGGTGTTAAAAATAGAAAAAAAGTATACAAAAAAAAAAATCTTCATGGAGGATGAAATCCATATAGGTTCCTTGAGTTCGGCATTTCTTCAGGATCTATTGAAAATAGTGGTCATTTTCATAATTTTGAAGTAAATTCTCAAATCCAACCACCTCATATGTGAGAGTCTGAAGAAGATAGGCCCTTCAACTAAGTGCATCAGCGGCCTTGTTCATAGCTCCCGACTTATGATAGATAGTGAAGGTAAAGTCTTGAAGATATGAGTCCATGTTGCATGTTGGGAGTTCAACTTCTTTTGTGAATTTAAATAACGTAAAACTTTGTGATCCGAGTATAAGATAAATTCCCTTTGAATCAAATAATGCCTCCAATAATGAAGTGCTGGACAATCGCATAAAGTTCAATATCATAAGTTGAGTATCGTACCTTGGCTGCGTTGAGTTTTTCACTAAAGAAGGATACATGTTACCTTTCTTAGCTAAGGATTGCGCCAATGCCATTGTGTGAAGCGTAGGATTCCACCACGAAAACCTTCGAAAAGTCTGGTAGAGCTAGTACTGGAGCCTCAGTCATTTTTTGTTTTAGGAGTTTAAAACTTTCTTCAGCTGCTTGAGTCCATTTAAACTCCCCTTGTTTCATGCAATCAATGACTGGTGCACTAATAGAACTAAAATTCCAGATGAACGAGCTAAGGCTAACACATGGAAACATTGTATGATGTATTCTAAGGCAAGAGGATTAAGAAATAGGGAACAATAAAATGGAATTTCACTTGTTATTTCAATAGAAAGATAGAATACAATTGTTTTTTATAAGAAGGGAAGAAACTAAGAGGGAATTACTCCACCTCACGTGGGAATCACTCATTCTCAAATTCTCAAAGAAAGCTCAAGACAATTCTCAATTTCAAGTTGTTGGAATGGACCCCTTTGGGCTGTATTTATAAGCTAAGGAAGTCATTTATAGAGAGATTATCAAGAAATTTCTAGAGAAAGTTCCTAGATACTTCTTTAAACAATGATTTATTGTTGGAAATTTCAGAGAAGTTTCTAGGAAACTTCTTAGGATAATTATTTAATTTTGTTCTAGGTTTCTTTGGAATCTTCACAAATCTTTCTTCTAGATTTAGGGATGCATCACTCTCTAACCTTGTGCCTTCCCCAACTTTGCTCAATAGATGCCACTGTGCTTCTAAAATTTCTCCAATAGATTTAGCAATTATGATGATGATGATCTTTTCAACAACTGACATCAAACTCACAAGTCAATGGTCAACCTCAAGTTTGCAATTTCATTTTAAGAAATGTTTGCAATTTCATATTTCAAAGGTCCTTTATTATATAGGTCGCTGTCTAAAATTCCAAATTAGCCAAGATTTTCATTTAATTAGATCTAATTTTTCTTGTACTTCGTAATATTCATAATGTTATAATGGCACCTCGTATGTACAAAATTTGAGTCGAGTTTTAAATGTGTTTCTCATGAATGAATGACCTATGAGATGGACAGAGAGTGTGAGTATATAACCTACAGAAAATGAAGGGGAGAGAGAGAGAGAGAGAGATTTCTATAATTTATAAGAAAGAAGAATGGGTACATGTAATTGTATAAATGAATAAAGTTTTAGAATGAAACTCTTAGTCCCACATTGGTTAAGTAGTGAAATGTGATGGGTGGATTAGGCTATAAATTGAGAGTGGTTAGAGAGAGAGCAACTTTGTTCTTAAGAGATCTTATTGCAAAGTTATTATGATACATATATGTATATATGTGTGTGTGTGTGTGTGTATATATATATATATTTTAATATTCTTGAGATATGGTGACTTATGGTCGGACTGAGGGTATAGCTCTTGATAGAGTGGATTCCCAGAAGAGGATTCATGTAGCTGACCCCAAATAGTTGGGATAAGGCTTGGATGATGCTAATGTGGATATATATAACATATTATATTAAATATGATGTGATAATTATACTAGATGTGTGCATGTTATGTATATGCATGTTATGTATAATACAATAATTATATAGTTATGTATATAATATTGCTATAATATAGACTGACCTGGGTCAAGGGCCAGTTGGAATGTGTCTTTCAGGCCAACCTTTCAAGGGGTCCAAGTAGGGGGGCCCCTTGGATCCAGTCGGGTCTAGTTCCATTTTATCCGACTCGACCCAACCCATTTACACCCGAGAATTGTTTAGGGGAGAGTGCCTAGCCAGTGTTAGATGCTTTGTTGCAATCAATGAAGATGAAGGTTCTCGTCATCATCATCATAGCCTTTTCCCAATTAATTGGGGTTGGCTACACGAATCATGGTCCACCATTTGGCTCTATTAAAGGCCATTCCCTCAGTGAAGCCATATCTTTTTGGACTAGTTCCAACCACGTCCTTTTGGGCCTACACCTTGCCCTTTCAGTCTTTCTACTTGAACTAACTCGCACCTCCTAACAGGTGTTGTACTTGGTCGGTGCTACACATGGCCAGCCCACCTAAGTCTACTCTCTCATCTTATCACCCATTGGTGCCACACCTAAATTCTCCCGAATGGATTCATTTCGAATTCTATCATTTCTTGTCTTGCCACTCATCCATCTCAACGTCCTCATCTCCGCTACACTCATTCTATGGGTATATTGTTCTTTGTCTGCCCAACATTCCGCCCCATAGAGCATAGCTGGTTCTAAGCTTGACAATTTGGAATATGTGATATTTTGGCTCTAACCACATGTATAAAAGATGTATAGGATATTAAATTGCCAAATAAGTAGGCCAGACTTTGGGAAAAGAGGGTATAGCCCATTTGGTACAAGCTATTGATGGTAGCTTGGGTGATCTGTTGGATTCAGATAGAGTCAGGAAGAAGGTTGAGATCTGGAAAGTAAACCTTGCAATGTAGGAAGAGGTGACTCGCTATTTCCTCCACTTCTTTGCACATGCAATATTGGCTGGGCTAGGTGGTAGTACTTCACCTTTGTAGAAGGTCCATAGTGAGTACTGTGCTCAAGTCTACCAACCATCCAAAGGATTTTTGGTGGTGGCTTGGACACATCATACTCTGGTGATTAGGTCTTGTTGGGTGCTCGATGGGGTAAGATTGTTGAAGAAGGAAAATAAAGAGAAGATACCTGAGGAATTGGGGCACCAAATTGTTCTATCCAGCCTTTGCCTGTGGATGATAATTGGATTTAGGGCCTCTATGAGTAAAAGTAATCCGAGGGGTCTAAAGCACAAGGTCATCAAGCATCTCAAAGACTCTAGGGATAGAGGTATTTTGTTTGTAGGGATGCTGCCTAGTCTTGGGAATGCACTTGGAAGAGTAGAGAACACATCTAGAGATCTATCGGAATCCAATGTGTTTCCCATTTCCAGTTAGAAACCAAAGTTCTTAACAAATGGTCTTTGAATTGGCTGATGGCTCTATTTACTAGACAATCTATCATTGGGAGAGAGTGTTGGGAAGCCAACCAAGTTGTTTGGATGTGTAGCAATTTGAAATGACAGTCTGCCATAGATGGTCCTGATGAGTGGCAAAACGTCACAAACATCTGCCCAATAGGACTGAGTTGACATACATCCACATATGCCGCGTACATATCGTTTAACCCCCTCCCACCCATGCAGATCTGACCTTATCCAAACACCCCTCCAACCCTACTCCTAGTGTCAATTCTCTCTCTAACCCATCCTCTCTGCCTTACCCCCTCAGTCCAACAGTCGAACCCTCCATTCTTCCGCCCTCCTCCAGTCTCCCCTACAATGCGCTGACCCTTCCCC
The DNA here is from genome assembly GCF_054954075.1 of Amborella trichopoda. NCBI lineage: Eukaryota > Viridiplantae > Streptophyta > Magnoliopsida > Amborellales > Amborellaceae > Amborella > Amborella trichopoda. Next base: position 26,185,498 of record NC_142348.1, on the reverse strand, counting down.
TACCCACTTCTTTGCCTACCTCCACCCACTCCACTACTATCTCCTCTTCCATGCCCAATCCTAACGTCTTTCCCTTAACCCATACACCCAGACTCTAAGGCCTCCATTTCCTTCTCTTACCTCCCCTATATCACTACCCCCTCCTCTTCTTCTTCTTACTTCGTAGAGACCTTAATTCCCTCCACCCCAAGCTAGCCCTACTTCGCTACTCTATTGCCCACAATACTGCCAGAGAATACTAGACAGTTGGACCTAGATGCATTGATCCCTCTTCTTCCTTATCTGAACTCAGCTCTCAACATCTTTCACCTAGCAGGTGGGCCCGCCCCCCTTGGGCACACCTATTCAAAGCATGCCACAAGACCTGGGAAGCTCTTGTGTCTAGATTCAAGTGTGTCTACTTACTTTCTAAAAGACAACTATACTTCCTCGTTTCTGGTCAAAGGGAAAGATAAGGTTGATCTCTTTACCCTCTAGATTTGTTTCCTTGGATATAGAGTTTGTGACGTTACATTTGGCTAAACTGGCAGAAAGAAATGTTACATAATCTTATTAAAGAATGATTTAGCTATAATTGGGGATGTCTTTATGCACTGCATATGATCCAGAAATGTACTACGCCTTCATGATCGCCATGGCAATGGTGTCCTTCTCCATCCTGGCAACTGAGATGAGGATTTTAATACAGATGTTGAATCCTTCTTCTCATTAGACTCGACAGAGTTCATAAGGGTGGAGAGAGAAGAACTACACATCGATGTTATGTTTAAATCAATGGGTTGTCTATAAAGGTCAAGCTACTGATCTGAGTGCGGCCTTTAGAGAGACTGCTGGCTTTCCACCAAAGGTAAATCACCACTAAAGGTTAAGGGTAATAAGGAACCAGTCAAACTCTCATGTGACATTAACTATGAGATAAACCAGGCCTCAGACCTGCAGCATTGCCCCCTAGAAAGTGCCTCCCAATTAGATAGACAACTTTGTAGGTCTACCCCTAAATCCCACCACTATTAGGTTGTTCTTATGGGTCTAGGTCACCCAGACAAGAAGATCTTGTCCCATAAGCACAGTCCTTACCTATTGGCTCTCATAGATACGAAGTTGCCCTCCCTCGCCTTATCCTGAGTCTATTTGGGGGAGAAAACCTTGTCAATGTACCACCTCGAGGCCTTGGGGCTTTACAAGGTATCTAGGTTATCTGGGACGCAACCATTCATGACCTCCACAGTAGCTCCTCAACGTCCTTCAGCTTCTTGTGCCGCTTCGCTAGATTTTTCTATGGTTTCCATTAGCCTAAATCATAATTTATGGATCGGACTGCCCTAGAACTAGACAATCACTCTGGCTAGAACTTGAAGATGCTGCCCCTAACCCTTGTCCCTCCAATTGATATGAGATGATTTTAATGTAATCAGGTGTGCTCATGAGAAAAATAGGAACAGTAGAATGGCAACAAATATGTGGGCCTTCTCGGGCTTTATTCAGTGCAATAATCTGGTAGGCATTCCCCACAATGGGACAAACTTCCCATGGTCTAACCAGGCCCAAGGATCCCATCATCACCAAAATTGATAGATTCGTAGTATCCTTTGGAGGTCAACCTTCACAGGAACCTTGTCATATTGCCTTACCAAAACCACCTCAGAACACAAACTAATCTGCCTAGACACTTCACCGCTTCATTGATAGAGAAAATCCTTCAGGTTTGAGCTTAATTCGGTTGAAGAACCAGATTTAAGCTCCCTTCTCCTTAAGGAGTAGTTGGCCTTCCATGTCTAGGGATGGGCAGGGTTTTGTTTATCCAAGAAACTTCAAATGCTTAAAGGTTAAAATGGTGGAGCAAACAACTTCCTTGGAACTATGGGGTTAGGATAGATTCCCTATCCCAGGTTATTAGTAATCTTCATGACCTTGAGGAGTCTGGAGCCCTCTCTCCTCATGAGACGTTCCCTACATAGGGAATCCCAAGCCAATATTTAGACCACCTTCAGGCAGGATATTTTCTGGTACCAAAGATCCAGAGTAAAATGGCTTATGGGCAATAGGAATGCCTCCTTTTCCCATAAAATAGCTAGCCATTGTACAAGACAAATTTGAACCTCCACATCACAGTGGGTAGCCAATCCTTTGATGAGCCCCTCCATGTAAAAAGGATGGTGATAAGGTATTTTAGGTCGATGTTCTCCAAACCCTCCATCTTAGACCCTCATTGATGGACTTGAGCTTTAAATCTCTGTCCCCAAAGGAGGCAAGTTGGCTTGAGGGGCCTTTCTTTGAAGAAGAAATTAGGAATTCTGTGTTTGAATTAGGTCAACACAAGGCAACGGAACCTAATGGGTTTTTGGTGACCATCTTTTACAAACATTGGGAGACTTTCGAACCTTACTTGTTAGCTTTCTTCAATGAATTCTTCCAAGGATCTTGTGTTCAAAGGGCAATGAATGCCACTTTTTTTATCCTCGTCCCAAAAGCAGGAGCTAAGCATTTGAGAGTCTTCCGCCCCATTGGTCTCCTGAATAGTTTATATGGCTGTCCTTTGTCATCTTGTAGTCCTAGTCGGCCTTCGTATCCAATAGACAATTCTTTCAAGTGAGCGGGAATCAAGTTAGAGTGGGAAATGGGGATAACCACATGGATTACTTTCTGTTAGATGAAGCTCCAACCAAAATGGCTTTTGGACAATGATGCCACTCCTGGATCCATGGCTGCATCTCAGCCATTGTTTTTTCCACCCTAATCAATGGGTCACCTGAAGGGGTTTTCCAAGTGTGTTGAGGGTTGTGCCAAGGTGATCCTCTCTCCCTCTTTTATTTGCCATTGTACCTGAAATCTTCTCCTATTCCCTATTGTGCTTGTTCCATAGGCATATGCTTTTAGGGTTTAAAACCTCTAGGAGGGGTCCTGAAGTGTCCCATCTTTGGCACACAGTTGATATCATTATCTTCTGTGACACTGCCTTGGAACGAATGGATGCCATCTAGCTTTTCCTCACAAGTTTCGAGATCTCTACGGCATGAAGGTTAACATGAACAAGGCTAAGATTATGGGGATTGGTCTAGAAGATTCGAAAGGGAAAAACCTAGCCTCTCACTGCCCCGCACTAGGACTATTGGGCCTACCACAGGACGGTGGCCTTGGGCGGCTAACTAGATACCCAAGGCTTCGCTTGGGCGGGCGCCAAGCACCCAGCCCCTAGGCACCCACCTAGGGCCCTTTTGGCGAGGCCCAAAATATGGGCCTCGCAAAAGGGAAAAATTGTCCTTCAAGGGGGGAAATTGTATTTGGGTGGTATTTTGGCACACCCTAAAAAGCCCTAAATCGTATGCTCGCCAAAACCAACTTTTTTGGTCAAAAACAAAAAAAAGTTAAAGGATCGCATCCGAATCTGTAGCTTTTGATTTCTTGCAGAATCGAAAGCATTCGATCGGAAATTTTTTAGTGATTGAAGAGGTTGCAAAAAGGAGCTTTTGGCAAAGAAAAGTGATCGATTTAAGCCTACTTCCATTGTTTTTTTTTTAAGGTTAGTAAATTCCATTGTTTATGTTTAGGATTTCATATTTATTGTATGGTGTTATATTATTATTTTAATTGTGTTTTCCATTTTCATGTGTTTATTTTTGAAGTTTGGCTTTACATTACGATGAACCTCTATGAGTGGTTTTTTTTTTTTCGTAGTTTGCTATTTTTTGTGATTATAATATATTTATAGCTATCGAGGGATCAAGCTTATGAGCCATACTATGAAGCTTTGAGAGAGAGTCATTGAGCAACGACTAAGGCATGAAACGAGTGTATCTGAAAACCAATTTGATTTTATGCCAGGAAGGTCAACTACTGAGGCTATTTTCTTACATAGGCAACTGATTGAGAAATTTAGGGCGAAGGGAAGAGACCTCCACATGGTCTTTATTGATCTAGAGAAAGCTTATGACAGAGTACCTCGAGATTTGATTTGGCGGGTGTTGGAAGACAAAGGCATCTCTAGACACTACATCAACTTGGTGAGGGATATGTAGGATGGAGCGCGAACTAGTATACGAACATTTAGTAGAGAAACGAGTGAGTTTTCAGTGGCGATAGGTCTACATCAAGGGTCAGCATTGAGCCTGTACCTCTTTGTCCTAGTTATGGACGACTTAACTAGGCACCTACAGGATGAAGTACCGTGGTGCATGTTGTTTGCAGATGACATAGTTTTGATTGATGAGACCCGAAACGGCGTCAACACAAAGTTAGAATTTTGGAGGGATGCTTTAGAATCCAAAGGTTTTAAAATTAGTCAAACTAAGATAGAGTATATGGAGTGCAAGTTTAGTAATAATAAGAGTAGAGACGAGGAAGTAGTTAAGATTGACGGCCAGGAAGTACAAAAAAGACCGCACTTTCGATATCTTAGGTGGATAATCCAGGAAAATAGAGAGATCGAGGAAAATCTCGTACACAGAATTAGAGCTGAGTGAGCGAAGTGGAGACGTGCAACTGAAATTTTATGTGATTGCCGCATACCAATGAGGCTGAAGCGCAAGTCCTATAGGACAGCGGTGAGACTAGCTTTGCTCTATGGGGTGAAATATTGAGTGGACAAAGAACAATATACCCATAAAATGAGTGTAGCCGAGATGAGGATGTTGAGATGGATGAGTAGCAAGACAAGAAGGGATAGAATTCGAAATGAATCTATTCGAGAGAATTTAGGCGTGACACCAATAGGCGATAAAATGAGAGAGAGTAGACTTAGGTGGGCTGGCCATGTATGGCGCCGACCAAGTACAACACCTGTTAGAAGGTGCGAGTTAGTTCAAATGGAAGGACTGAAAAGGGCAGGCAGTAGGCCCAAGAGGACGTGATTGGTAGTAATCCGAAATGATACGGGGACTTATGGCCTCACTGAGGATGTGGCTTTTAATAGAGCAGAATGGAGAACCAGGAATCATTTAGCCGATCCCAATTAATTGGGAAAAGGCTAAAATGATGATGGATGAATATATTTGGTTGGCTATGTTTGGCTACATTTAGGGCTATGTTTGAAAATATTACTCTATGTATTTATAATTTCTAATGCAAAATCATAAATTTTTACTATATATTTGACTAGGTTTGACAATATTACTCTTATGTATGGCTGTGTTTGAAAATAGTACTCTATGTTATGTCTATAAACTATAATGCCAAATTTATAATATATATGCACCCAAGCGGTTGGGCACCCCAACTGCCTGGGCACCCATTTCTGTTTTGAGTCCCTCCTTTCAAACAGTTACTCCATTACTCTCTCTCCATTTCTCTCTTAAACTGATACTCCTCTCTCTCTCTCTATGTTTTCTTCTCTTCCAATCTATTACTCTTTCTATTCTTTCTCTCTCTCCATCCCTCAGTCTATTACTCTTTTTGACTCTCTTACGATCAATCAGTTACTATCCCCTCTTCACTCTTTCTCCTCCTCTCGAATTCTATTCCCCTCTCGTATTCTTTCTTGTACTCTCAATTGGTTGTTCTCTCTCTCACTTTCATTTTCTTACTCTTGATCTGTCATTCTCTCTATACCCCTTTTTATTACTTGCTTTCTCCTCCTTGCTCTTGTCTTCTCCCATTCTACCTTACCTATTAACCACTGTTGAGCGCCCGACTGATGGGTTACCTGCTCTTTCATACAAGTATTTTTGTCTTCTCCCATTCTACCTATTAACCACTGTTGAGCGCCCGACTGGTGGGTTACGTGCTCTCTCATACAAATATGGAGTTAGAATTCCATCCACCTGGCCAGTTTTTGGACCTTTTACTTTTTGTCTCCTGTTTTGGCTTGAACTTGTTCTAGTGGAGATAGATTTTTTTAAAACCGGCCTCATGACCCTTTTACTTTTGTGCTTCCTCTTTTGGTATATACTTGTTCAAGGCGGGTGGCCTAAAACCTATCTCCTTGTGGAACTTTTGTATCCAATATAAGTAATAAATGTGTTGTCACCCTTTGCCAAAAAATATTAGAAGGCATGAGGGCAAATAAAAGAGAAAAAAAGACAAGAATCCTCAAAGATCACTTCCCAACAAATTGGTGTTCTGATGTCTAACATCCTACAATATAATCGCAGATGCTCTTTTAATATCCTTTGTCTGTTCACAAACTAGTCATTAATCTTTTAAAGTGGCCATACTGTTATTTGTGCTTGCATGTTCTAGAGGGCAAACATTCCTTGGAAATTGGAAGTTCTTCTCTCCTGGGAAAGGGAACATTGACTTTCTGGAACTAGCAATTGCTATGTTTGATAATGTATCTAGAATTTAAAGGAAGCTTGGGAACCTGTGCTTGATTGAACCTGGAAGTCTGCAAATGTGGAGATACGTAAATAAGCAATTATAATAGTGGTTCATTTTTTGATTGATATGAGGCCATGTCTGAGGGGTGGGGTTCCATTCTTTTGGACATTAACAACACAAGTATATTAATATATAAATAATAGCTAAGAGTTGTGAGCGAGAGATAATGAGCCAAGGAAAGAGCTCCAACCTCTCACTCTCCAATTGTTAGAAAGAGATAATTCAAAGTCAATAACAAGCAATCGAAGTACCAATCATTGTACCTCAACTGAGTTTGTTCATACAAACAATCAATAGATTTTGGCAATGAAATGTTCCAAAAAATAAATGACTGTTCCAAACCATCCTTATTAAATAGAAAACAACAACTTAGAAATGAGATAGCTTAGTAAAACTGCAAAATAACAAATAACTTCCATTAAAATGTTTTGGACCAAAAAAAGAAAAACTACAAACTACAAACTACAAACTTGAGATTCTACCAAGCACAAGCTAGAATTGATCATTCGCTGAGCAAACAAAAAACCACTAGTCTTTCTAAGACCATTCAAACAAATGATCTAACAGTTCAAGAACAACCAGCTACATGCCAATTTTTAATTCATTATATAAGCACAAAAACTTTAAAAACTGCACAAATTTTCAACATATGTACTGACCATTTAGCATAAATGATCAATTCACACCTAAATTTGTGACAAGGGAAATTCATATAAAAGGTTTCCTACACTTGACCTGTGTACCACATCTTCCACCACTGAATATTGCATTTCCCAATGTATCTTTCATAGCATATTGCTATGAACACTAACATAAAAAAAATCACATGATCCCCAATTTCAAACAGAGACCAGAAATTCTTGATTATTCATAAAGGTCATAGAATTTATTTTTTTTTGAGAATGGGCATAGAATATGAGGACTGCAATTCTCAAAATGATTTCATTAATTTTATGTGAACCGGAACCTTCATCGCTAAATTCTTCATTGATTTCGTTGCTTTTAGGAAATATTGATTTTAATGTGTCATTTTAATTCATGAACTTTGAACACAAGTACCCATTCATTTACCCAACATTTTCAAGAAAAACAAGTCAGAACACAAAAGATCCTTTCCATGTATCTCACTGAACTCCAATCAAAATTAGGCCTCACAATATCAAAAACAAGAAGAGCAGAGAAGAGAGAACTTAGTTTTGAGAGAGGGAGGAGAGTTCCATAGGCAGCAAGAGCTGGGAGAATTTGTACCATTAGGTATGGCATATTGATTTTTCGATCACAAGGGGGAGATAGAAGGTCCGAGGGAGGTAGGGTAGAGAGAGAGAGGGGGAGAAAGGGATGCCTGGTTGCAGGTTCTAGGGCCTGGGGTGTGAGGTGGCTACCGGAGGCAGCAGGGTTGGGCAAGTTGCATGTGGGGGTGTTTTGATCTTTTAGCTGTTGAGCAAAAAAGTCCCAAATCTTTGGCTTCTGTGAATGGAAGCCCTAACTACTTTAGGGTGGGAAATCACAACGAGACACTTATAATAGGTGATATGGTACTGCCATGAACATGCACTCGTGATGGTGTAAACACGATGGGGAGAGGATGATTGTCCCTAGAGTAGCCCTTACCACTTTAGGATGGGAAATCACAACAAGGCACTTATAATAGGTGATATGATACTGCCATTACAACCAAAAGAGTTAAGTGTGCGTTTAGATATGAGCTGTCATTATTGTTTGAAAATGTGATGCTTACACTTTGCTCATGCAGTACTTTCCTAGGGTGGGATCAGTCTATTGGAGATTGGGTCTGTCCTAGCTGTGGTTATTGTTTAAAAATTTTCCATGGCATGTTATTGGGAATTCGTTCAAGAACCATAAAAATCAATGTTGTCTTGATTGTGCCTCGAAAGTGGTATGTTCTCACATGCTTTTGGGACAAGTAATTGCCATATCAGCCCATGCTTTTGCTTTTGATATTTGCACTAAAAACTTCGGCTTTTGGTATTTGCACTAAAAGACAAGGGTACTTATGTCATCTCGAGAATGACATATTTGAAATATTCACTAAAAGACAAGGACATATTAATAAAGTACATGGAACTTTACTCTATAATTACTCGTCTCTTAATGAAAATATGAACAATACTCTTTCTAATGATAACACATGCACACACACATGCACACACACACACATGCAACCACGCACGTACATATCTATATATATATGGGTGCATTTATCATAAAAGCCTGGGCTTTACATGAAAAATTAAAATAAAATTCTTATGCCGGAAACCTTTATGATGGCCTGAAAATCTATTCTCCCTTGAGATTACGAAATTTGAATTTTCAAAATGATACAGATCTGGCGGATTTGTAAATACTTAAGAATGGACGATCTAGATAATGAGTTACAAGATGCAATATTTTTAGGGCTTGAATTCCATGTTTCTTGTTAGATCCATGATTTTTGAGGTTACGATGGTCAATTTGAGGGCTTTCTGATACTAGACGTGCGTTTGCAACAAGGCTTTGTGGTGCATTTTACTTTTTATTGTAAAGCCTTGTCCATATGTTTATTGTATCGTTTTACTTTTAAGGCCATTGAGTATATAATCTTGGATGCTTCAAAATTTTAAAATGCAATTTTTGTTTTTTTGGTTTCACATATCGGATTTGCTTGAAATTTTGAGGTTGTGTGAGCCTTACTTAGCACATCTAAAAAACATAAAAACTAATTCAAACCGGTAAAATGACCGAAATATTCTTACAAATATATCAGGGTTATTTATGTAATTTTATTTTCTGATAATTGTTTTGTTTACATTTTTTGGGTTCGTTATAGTGAGATGTACACATGCCCTAACTTTTAGACAATGTTTTAAAATGTGGGATGCGGTCTTGATGCCGTCGGGGGGCTGATGCAGTATAGATGCGGGCGCATCACCTAGATGCAGTCAATAAATATAAAAAATTCTGAAAAATCTAAAAAAAATAGGTTAATTCATGAAAAATATATAGAGGTGATTTATGTGATAATATGTATTTAATTTATTCATTAACTCCATTATTATCAGTTGCTCTGAGACACTTTGAATCCCCTGTTAGACATCATACTATTATAATTCATAAACATCCAAAAACCATAATCGGAATTGCAAACTCAGCCATTGAAACCCTCAATATGTTGATGAATCTATTTTGATGAATCTATGCTCAAGCTTCTTCAAACCCAAGCCAATCCCAGTCGACAACCCAATCAACGTCGAGATCGTATCGACAAATTTTTGGCAAAATAAAATTTCTGCCTTAATCTTCTTTTTCTCTTTGTTTGATCCATGAATGTGGCTGTTGGAATGACCAAAACACCCATGCTCGTAGGCACTATTTTCTTCCACGAGCTATGTGGTGCATATGCGCTATGTGGGCACGTCCCACCAAAGCGCATATGCGCCCCTATGCAATACGCTTCGGGGCGCATAGCATATTATGCAGCCACATTTGCGGTGATGGCCGCATTTCAAAACAATGGTTTCAGATGAATCTGATTTATAGAAAAAAAGTATGATGAATCTGATTTATAGAAAAAAAGTAAACATAGAAATCACACGATTCCAACCATCCAATATGAGTTTTGAAATTTGAGATTTATACTCATTTACAATAACACTCAATACTCTCCATTAATGTGATAAAATGAAAGATTTAATTTAATTTTAATTAATACAAAGGCAACTTATTGTCAAAAATTTGATAGTGCCTTCTAAATTCACCATTAGAATGGTGCACTCTAGAATAAGCATACACACAAACGTACATATATGTGTGCATGCATGTATGTATGTACCTTGCTACCGAGTTCTTCCCCATATCTGTATCCATATGGGAGCATCTTAGCTTGTTCAAATCTTTTTCCTCAACTGCAAAATGTCAGCTCCTGATGCTGGGAACACAGTGCAGGAGGTGATCAAATCTATGCTGCATTGTTTGGGTCTCCAATTTCTTAAAAATTATGAGATTTACGCACAACCCTTTAGGTTTGTATATGAACACTAATGATAGTAATTACAAAACATAAATGCATATGAAATAATTGATAGGGCTGATACAAGTGTATGTAACGCATATGTAACTAAACAATATAGTGAAGAGAGAAGGCAATGGCTATGATGACCTATGATGTTCTTAAACTGTTCAACTGTGATGGCCTACCAAGCTACGTGAAGTATAGCTGGGGCATATGTAGCAATGTAGAATGTGCGTGATGTCGTCTAAAAGTTTCTCTACCTTTCAATTTCAACACTATGAGTTAAACCTATCCTAATTGCATGATGTATACAATGTTTTCCATTAAAAGTGATTAAGCAGACCCTGAATAGGACTAAAAAGTGAGACCATTAGTATCTTGAATAATGAGTAGCCTTCCTTTTTTGGCTGCAGGTACGCTATCACAAAAGCCTTCTGCATAGCTTTTGTAATGACATTCTTTGAAGTGTTTGATGTGCCGGTGTTTTGGCCAATACTGCTCTTCTACTGGCTGGTGTTATTTGTTCTCACAATGAAACGACAGATACGCCACATGATTAAGTACAGATATGTACCTTTCTCCTTTGGTAAACAGGTAAAACTCCCTTCGTTTTGTTTGTTTTATCTTTTGAATTCATGTGCTAAATCAATTGAACTTAATGTGGTTCAATTGTGTGCCCACTACAGCGTTATACGGGAAAGAACGTAGCATCTAATGACAAGGCAAGCGTTCCCAGAGACTGATATCTATCGAGTCATGTCATGTATGTTCTTTGGAACAACAAGTAACATGAAGTTATACAGACAATGCATACAAGAGTAAGTCTGTTTGTGGTCTGTGCAGGAGCTCGCTGAGGATTTGGATGATAGCAACGAGTCTTCTGCCTAAGGCATGCTTGTGGTGAGCATTGAAGTCCTGCGAAGCAGTGCAGCTTAACAAGTTGGAATGGAGCAGGTGAATTTGCAGTGGGTTATTTTCTTACCCTTTTTTCCATTCTATTGTATTAGCTTTCCTGCTTAAATATAGAAATGATAGTCCAAGCAGTGGTAATGAGACTGCAATTTGAAGAAAAGAGATTGTCGGGATTATCTTTCATATACATGTTTGTTTAGCACGCTTTTACAATTATTTAGGGATGTCAAGAAGGGGCCAAGCAGCCATTCTCATTCAGAGGTTCTTATATATTATTGTCCTTAAAGCTCTGTTTGAGAACAAAAACACCAAATTTCTATTTATCAGATCAAGCAGGCAGTTATTATGATAGACTCAGCATTCATCAGCAGTTACAAAACTGCTTATCATTTTAAGTGGTTGGAACTTGCCGATTCAGCCAGGGTAGCCTTTTGCACCATGCTTATCAGACCTGGCTTGCTATATAAAAGCCCCTCAATGGGGTTAACTTCTTAACTGTTACAGTTGAGTGCAAACGCTAGACTACTTGCCTTGGGATGTCCCTTTTTGTGACCGAATGTATGTCAAATGTGAGCCAACTGAACTCTTCACTCGTTCTTCCAAATAAGAACTTGTTATTGATGAAAATGCCCGCATCTTTCAAGGATGTGGTTCAAACCTTAACTTGTCCACCTCATATTATCAGCTCTCATCTAATTGGTATGAGAGGCTGATGTCATCTCCAAACCATGCCCCATTGACTCACCTACAACGGTATTTCTGTGCTCACACACGTGCAAGCTTGACAGCTATCATCAACCAAGAATGATGAGCTATTTCTGAATGCCATTTGCAGTGTGCACTCATTTCATAAGGTTGATTGCTTGTGAGGTTTTTTTCATAGTTAATTTCAGGGGTCTGTGTCTGAGAGAGAGAGAGAGAGAGAATGTATTGGAGGAAATTCTCTTCAGGTTGATATCTCATTGGAAGGACTGAACAGCTTTCAAACAGTGAATCCATGGATAATTTTTCAAAAAAAATAAGGTTCACCTCACTTATCAACTTTGTTAGGTCCTTAGATTGGAGAAAATGGAACTTATTCTGCAAAATGTTGGAGCCAATCTAGTGAATACACTAAAAAAGTGTGCTTATGTGACTGGAGATTCTCGATGTTATAATCTTCATCACCATCCGATCTTGGAATGAATGGTGATGGATCCACCAGGGCATAACCCAAGTGGTCGTTCTTAATCCATTTTCCATCTATGGATTGGTCAATTATGACCGGTATAGGAAAACTTGAGCGGCAAATTCTAACTGCCCGGTTAGATTGGAACTGGCTGGTTTAAGTTTCGGATGGTTTTGGTGAATTGGTCGGGTATTTCAAAAAACAAATCAAAAAATTATATGAAATCTAAAAAATAAGGGATTTTGTTTGTAATACATTTTTTTAATGTTTTTTATCATTTTAGCAAAGAATGGAAATTGTTTTGGCCATTAATATTGGGCAAGCTTTCTATGCTCTCACTACATCATAAAACTTATATGTTTCATTTTATTCAGGTCTCCATTCTAAATGGGGGGTTAAGATTGTCTCAATCACAATGTCACGTCTCTATACTATTTTATTTTTCATTTTTTTTTCTATAAACAATTTTGACATCAAATTTTGTATGTATAATCTTTTATTAAACTCGCACCAGCGAAAAATATAAAATCAATATTTCTAATAAAATAAAATGATCAAAATACTTCAGAAAGTTTCAAAGGGTATTTTGGTTATTATATTTTATCAAAAATTAATTTTTAATTTTTTTTTTTATCGGTGCGCCCCAATGAGAAGATGGTACAGTATCAAATTTTATATTCATACAATTTTTATAAAAATAAATAAAAATAAAATACTTTAAGACATCGGATTTAAGATCAAACGGTGAGTGGCTCTCTTTATCAAAATTGGACAGCTGGATGGTAGGAGAAGTATAGATTTTCTATGCTTTAGGAGAAGTATGGAAACCTTTCTCATTAATATTTAGTTTTATATTTTTCCATCTTTTTTTGGAAAATTTCAAAAATACTTTTGGGCACAAATTGCTCTTTAAAATCTATTTTTTTCCATTAATTTTCAACTTTATTTGGATGTATTTTGTAATGTTTTAAATATATTTTTCATTTTTTTTTTTAAGATTTTTGTTGTTATTATTATTATTATTTTAACACTTTTTTGACGGCTTGGGACTTGTTTGGTTAAACCAGTTACACTGCTTCCGGCCCTTGGTTAACCGTTCCAGGTTAATTTTTCCTGCACGGGTTATGACCGACCATGGATATTTTGCGGTAATATATGATTTTAACCCGCTTTGGAGCCATTTTTGAACGGCCTTGTTGGGTTTTGAGCGAGGGATAAGTAGTGGCCTTATGGACCATAACGTGACTCATGAGCAGAGTTGGATTCCTTAATCGTGATATCGTTTATGGATAAAAAATTGAATAATTGGGCATTTGTAATAGTGAATTAATTGTTTACTAAATAAGGAAAAAATAGATTGAAACCCAAACCAGCCAAGTTTTAAACGTAATGTTTCTACGTTAAAATTATAATTAGGAAGGGTTAAAATATTGGAAAAGAAAAATATAATGGTTGTAATTTTTTAAAAATATTCTAAAATCTGTAAATAAAAATAAAAAATTCCTCATCAACTATTCTTGAAGCATGAAAACTTACATTCAGAATTGTGAATTATATAAATTAGAAAAAGAAAAGAAATAAAGCCACTTGCCTATTTGGTGTGAGTTAAGACTATTTTGTTTTTTCTTATTTCCAAATGTTGAAGAAATTGTAAGAGAAAAATAAAAAGTTAGTCAACAATCTTTTAGGGAGCAAAATTTTTTTAAATTTAAAAGTAAAAACCTTAGTAGTCGGTTTTCTTGTTAAGACAACATAAAAATTTCAGATTAATTCAGATATTAGAAGTAGTAAGAAATAATTTAAAATAGTTAAAATTATATTAGGGAGCAAAAATATTCCTAATAAAAAATAAAGAAAGCTGTTCTCTATTTTGAATTTTTTGTTATCAATAAAAATAAAAATAAAATAAATAAATTACAATACAAATTGCTAGTTTAAACAAGTGGCATTTGTTATTAAAAAGACAACTTTAAGGAACAAATAACGGACCAAATCACACCCGTTGTTCAATGAACATCAGTGTTTTTACACATTTGCACATGTGCCTAGCAATATTAAACATCAAGTAAAAGGCACAAATTTTTTCTCATTTTAAAAATAAATATGAACAAATAAATATAAAAAACATGTAGAATGAGATCATTTACGTTTGATATAAGATGGTAACAATTAATCTTTACCATTGGATGTGAAATTGGGTGGCAGTATTTATTCCAATGACCGAGCTCAAACTTCAAAAAAAAAATTCTCAAACTTTGTGACGCACCCAAACTATCAAATGGGTGCGGTTTATATAGAGCTGAGGCTCTAACAATCAAATTAGAGCCCAACTTTAAATAGTGTCGAGAAATATCGTTTCAATATTGAAAAGTTTTGTGATAGCCTTCAATTATATTTTTATCTAGTTATAAAATTTAAAGCTTAAAAAATATAGTGTAGATCAAGCAGATCTATGAAAACTTGAAAATGTTGAAAATTGACGGTCCAAAAATGCGTTACAAGATACACTATTTTCTAAACTTAAAATCCATTTTTTCGTGTCAATGTATCTTGATGCCGAGATGATCAAATGAAAGTTTTGGGGTAGGCTCCAATTTGATTGTTTAGAACCTAGGCTCTATATAAACTTTTCCCCTATCATATTTCACATTGGATGGTTATAAGTAATTGAGACCACCTTGTATCTGTCAAAATCTGGAAACCCTAGAGAGAATAGAGAGAGTAGAAAATATCTCCCATGTTTCATTCATTCCATATACACATTATTTACAAGTTAGTGTATATATAAAATAGTCAGAATTAACCTTGAGGGTAATTCATGAAAAAATGCCCTACACAATGTTACGAAAGACAATTTCAATCTCTCCTAACCCCCCCTCAAGCCGAGCATACCTTGTGCATTGAGAGCTTGTTTATAGACTCATGGTATCTTAGCCTTGTGAGAGGTTTGGTAACATGTTTGCCAACTGATGAAACGAAGGGACAAAGGTTATGAAAATAGCACCAGATAACCTTTTCTCTAATGAAATGATAGTCAACTTCTATGTGTTTAGCGCGAACATGAAAGATAAGATTGGTGGCTAGTCGCATAACACGTTGATTATCACAAGCTATAATGGTGAGCTTAATTGTGGAAACACCAATTTCCATGAGGAGTATATGTAGCTAAGTAATTTTTGTTGTGACAATACTCATTGCTCTATATTTTGACAATGTACTGGATTTTGATATTGATGCATGCTTTTTGCTACTCTAATAAATTAGACTCTTTTCCAAAAAGATACAAAATCCTTTAATGGATCTACGATCATTAGGGCATCTTGTCCAATCCCCATCATAGTATGCTTTGAAGTCAGGTGAACTAAAGAAAACATAGAATAAACCGTCATGTATAAAACTCTTCGAATACCTCAAATACCCAATGAGATTGTCGAGGTGCCTGCGTGAACTGACATATTGTATTCAATGCATAAGTGAGTGTGAATGTAAGATATTGAAAGCTACCAAATATACTTCGGTACAAGGAAGGATTAGATAACAATTGCCCTTCTTCAGTCCTTGACTTTCTATTTACTTCAGCTAGAGTTGAAATAGGCTTGCATCCCCACATCCTTGTTTTAGATAGTAAGTCAATAATATACTTATGTTGGGTGAGAACAATGCCTTTTTCTGTTCGATGAATTTCAATGCCCAAAAAATATTTCAGTTCTCTAAGATCTTTCTTCTCAAAGTTCATTTCAATTCTTTCTTAATATGCTCAATGCCTTGAATATTATTTCCAGTAACAATAATGTCATCCACATAGATAAGAAGAAAGATAATATCTGATGATGTTCCTTTTAAAAGTAGGGAGTAGTAAACATTGCTTCATTGAAAACCAATATTTTGGAGTTGACAATGAAATTTTTCAAATCATGATCGATGAGCTTTCTTGAGTCCATAAATAGCCCTTTTTAATTTGCAGACATAATGCGGTCGTAAGGGATTTTCTAATCCTTTGGGTTGTTGCATGTACACTTCTTCTTTCAAATCACCATGAATGAATGCATTTTTTACGTCAGGTTGATAGAGTTTTCAATTAAATATTGATGACAGAGCCAAGATACATCAAATAGTTGGTGTTTTACAACTGGACTGAAGGTTTCATCATGATCAAAGCCATATTCTTAACTAAACCCTTTAGCCATTTAGTCTAGACTTCAACCTTTCAACTGAGCCATCTCATGAGACCTTAACTTTGTACACCTATTTTGAACCCATAACATTTTTGTCAGGAGGTAATGGCACTAACTCCCAGGTATAATTCCTTTTAAGTGCATAGATCTCTTCTTTCACCACCAGGTGTCAGAGGCAGCTTCAGCATAGGTGATTGGTTCTGGAATTTGAAACACTTGTGTTGCAAATGCTTGCTGGTTGAGAGACAGTCTCCCTGAGGTAAAGTTTTCAATATGGTATTTTGTTTTGGGAAATGTTTCTATACTACCCCTATAGCATAAAAGATATATGTTTCCCCTCCCATCTAGCCGTCCAATTTAGATCAAGCGAGCCACTCACCGTTTGATCTAGATCTGATGCCGCATAGTATTTTATTTTTAGTTTTGTTTTTACAAATTATATGAATATGAAATTCAGTGCGTGTCATATTATCAATAGGGCCCACCTACAAAAAATATTAAAAAGAAATTTTTAATACAATATAATGACCAAAATATACCTTGAATTTTTAATACAATATAATGACCAAAATATACCTTGAATTTTTACAAGTGCGAGTTTAAAAGAGGAGTAGATGCCCAAAATTTGGTGTCAAAATAAATTTTTTTAAAAAAATTAAAAATAAAATAGTGTAGAGATGTGACATTGTGATTGGGGTCATCTCAACCATCAATTTAGAATGGACGATTGGATAAGGGGAAGCATGCAAGTTTTATGTTGTAAGGGATGCCTAGAAAGTTTGCCCTTTTGTTTTTATGAGCTTAGATGCAGTGTCAGGAGGAATGACTATAGAGTAAAACTGGTAGTCTGATAGATGCTTAGGAAGTTATTTGAGCGATAGGGATGACATGAGGGTATAGGTGAACTTCTAAACGCCTTTCAGATAAATCATGTGGTGTTGTGGGAGATGCATCTAAGTCTGGAGTAGAAGAGAGGGAAGGTGGTGGTGAAAAGTCTGCTGTGGAAGTAAGTTGTCGATTAGACATGTCAGAGTGAGGAGACGACTGATGCTGCTGAGATGGTTCATCTGTAACCTCAAAAGAGATAGATGCTTGCGAGTGTGCTTTTTTCTGCAATTGAAAATGCAGTGAAATATGTACAGACACATTGTTTGGAATGTCATAGCGTGTGTTAGTTGCGAACACTGGTTTTTAAAGTAGAACATACTTCATCAAATGTTACATGCCTTGCAATAAAAAACCATCTTGACACTTTGTCATAACATTTATGTTCTGAGTTGTAGCCAACAAATCCACACTTATGAGCCCTTAAAAGAAAATTTATTTCTTTGAGAAGAACGAATATGTGGAAAACATACAATTTGATTATCAAAAGCTTTTGGAAGGGACATATGAAAAATAATGTAGAGCTTGGCAATCTATTAATGACATATACAACAGTGAAAAAAACTTATGGCTAAAGAAATTGTAGTAGGTCACTTGTATACATCATGGAAAGGCTACTCTCAATAATATGACAATGCTTGCACTCAACAACATTGTTATATGCTAGAGTGTATGGACATGAGTATTGATGATGGATTCCATGCAAACTCAAATATTATTTAAAAACATCAGAGGTGAATTCACCTCCACCATCAGACATAAAGGCTTTGAGTTTGCAAACAAATTGATGCTCAACAAAGGTGTGAAATTTAATAACACAATTAAATACATTAGATTTTTTCTTCAAAAAATATATCCACGTATATCGAGTATAATCATCCACAAAAATAACATAAAATCTAGAATCAGATAAAGAAGTAATTAGGGCTAGACCCCAAACATTACTGTGAATTAAATCAAGATGATCATTAGACTTTTTGTTAGTTGAGTCAAGTGTAGACTCATATTGTTTTTCTAATGACAAGAAGAATACAATGAACCAGAAGATAGGTCACTAACAAAATCAGGTAGAGATAACTCTCTTCCAAGGCAATTGACAGTAGTGAAACTAGGATGACCTAGGCACTCATGCCACAAAATAAAATCTCCTCCTCTAACTTTGGAGATAGTTGTAACAAGACTGTAGACTTGATCATTTTGAAGCATATACAAACATTCTCTTAGCATCCCCTCAGCAATCACCTTCCCACTTTGTAGATCCTTCACAACACAACCAGTAGGAGTAAATTCAAAACAACACTCAAAATCTTTAGGATATTGAGATAGAGACATGAGTTGTTTACAAGGAACAAGTAATACATTAGTGATATTTAAAAGACCAAAGGTACTGAAAATAGACACAATTCTAATATGGGTTATAGATAAGGCAATACTATCTCCAATAAGTACCATGTAAGGGCCGTGGTAAGGAATCATACCTCGAAGTTGAGAATTATCATCTGTAATATGAGCAATTACACCGGAGTCCAGAACCCAGGAACTATCAGTTGGGGCAGTGACCGATAGATTGCTGAAATCATGCATTAGCACATTGTGGGATGATGATGCATTTTCAATATCCCAGCAATTTTTAGCAATGTGTTTATGTCTCCCACAATATTGGAAAATTACTCGAGGTGACATACCTATTATTGGCTGAGGAGGTTGACGATAAAGATGGATCTTCTACCTCCATAACGGTCACGCCCTCAACCATATCCCCATCTGTGCCCTGAGGATGTGTTCACCAAAGCTTGAGGATTACTTTCAACCATCGATGAAGAAACAAACCAAGCTTTATATGTGAGGAGAGAGGATCAAAGCTCTGAAAATGATGGAAATGGAGCTTTGTTCGTTAAAGAGATTTCAAAGGAATTAAAATTTGGACCAAGACCTTTGAGAGTGTAACTGATTGAGAGCTCATTTGTAAATTGATCAATTATGTTTTAAGTTGGAGAACATTGGCAAATGTTTCTTTTTTATATAAACTGTAAAGTGTCTCCGACACTTCTTGAGTTGTCTTTAGGTGCATCACTTCGGTAAACAAATAATCAGTGAGAGTAAAAAGTAATCAACTTCATAGTGTTTTACTCTTCATTCGCCATTCCAAAAATTTAGGGTTTTTTGATAGTTCTGAAATGATGCATTGATTTTCTTTTGGTTTTTCAAAGACATATTCATGTTGTGCCCGACTAGAACCATCAAGGTGACTTTCAATATTCAAGTCTTCAATACAATTTAAAACTTGGGCTTTCTATTTGAAGTAGTTGTTTCTACTAAGTTTAACAAAAATGAATGATGGAAAACATAACGAGGCCATAGTTTAAAAAAAAAAAAGACTACTTCAAATTTTGGAAATAATGTACTCACTAGAATCACTAGAAGACGAATACTTCTGAACTTTGGTTCGACTTAACAGAAAGTGGTTGGACACAGTTTGTCGAACTCAAGTAAAATAGTTCAGTGCAACATTTGCCGAGGTTATAACTTTGGGGTTAAAATACCAACAGATAAAGATCTAAACGATGGGATCTTTGAGAAAAACTTTTAAGAGTGAAGAAAACACCAAAGAGATGAGGACAAAGTAAAGCTTTTGAAGAAGAGGACCAAGCAATAGGATATGTAAAATGCCTTTGAAGAAGATGACAAAACGATGGGATATAGGGTAAAATGCTTTGGAAGAAGAGGCCAAAACCAGAAAAGGAACCCAAAGCCAGACATCTTAGAGAGAGAGTGAGGAAGTGCCGCTAGCAGGAAGAAATTCACAAAGAAATGCAAAGAGAGGGAAGACCAGATTTAGCAGAGAAAGAGAACGAAATTGTATAACACTTCATGGGCTATACTTAGTTTAGGGAGAGAGAGAAAATAATACTTGCAGCAAGAAATTCACCAAAAAATGCAGGGAGAGAACCATAAATATATGTGGAACATGAAAATTATTAGCAACCATAAGATCACAAATCAGGTACTTCAAAAGTATTTAATAATTAAGACCGTGAACCAAATTTGATATAGAGCACATGAAAGTGGAAAATAGAGAGTACATTGATGATTAAAGAGAGCCATGTTTGCATTTTTCACAACGTCTAAAGAAACCGATACCTTGACAATTAAGAGAGTAATGGCTGTATTTTACACTTTCAAGTCAACTGACACCAAAAACTTGAAAGTGGAAAAGAGAGAGTACCTCGACGATGAGAGAGAGAGAGAGCACCACATACTTTTCTTATTTTGGATAAGGTTGTAAACTTTTATTGATGATTCGACAATGCATCACGATTATATAGGCAATATATAGCCAATTACAAACTCATTAGCATTTACACATTTCTTTACCGGAGTATCAATATAATCTCATTCGCTTTAGACATGGCAAAAAACCAACTTCAACCATCATCTATAGCCATAAAGATCATTCGGGTTTCCAACTCTTGTTTCACCCATTAACGACATTGAGGAAATCTCCGTCAATGACACATAAGAAAAGCACTCAACTCAGCTTTGTTTGCCGTAGATACTCCATAATAGCATCAAAGAACACTACCGGACAACGATCTTGAAGGAATGCAGCCAGGAATCAATTAGCAAAATGCTGAATGAAATGGTGGTTTCTTTTTTTACCCCGTTGGTTGTTTAGTACCAAGACATTAAAAAGAACATCCAGAAATGAAAGGTGGAGGAGAAGGTCAAAAAGAATATGCAGGTGAATATGGACATTGAAGTTGGAAAAAATCCCAAGGGAAAAGGGAAAGCTACAGTCGCTTCTAAGCCTATTCGGTCTTTGGCCCGGATCAATGCTCGAAGGTTTGCTAATGGGAGTACTCAGAATAATGGTGGAGCGATCATCACCGATAATAATAATTCCAAGCATATCCCTAACAATATTTCCACCAATTTTTGACCTTTTCACGGCCATTGGAAACAGTTGGTAACAACCTTGTACCATTACTGCAAACAGCAAAGGAAATCACAATCTGTGAAATGAAAGAGGCTTTACCAAGATTTCAGTAAGCGGGCATCTTCACACCAAATGCCACTTCCTAATGCATATTTCATTAAGACACGTCTCTTCCGATGTGATGTGGGCCCCCAAAATAATATTTCATGATCATACCAAATATGCAACACGTCTCTTCCTATGTAGCCCCCAAAATCATTATTCCATGATCATACCAAACATTCAAACACGCCGTCTTCTTAAGGAATAAAATAACCTTTATTTACCATAACACCCCCACAAGGTATAAAACTTATGTACTTCCCCACCATTTTGAATTGAGAGCTAACATTGTCTCCATCATAATGTTATAAATAATTCCGACACCAAATTTTGGACGACAAATTTTTTATTAAACTTGTATTAGTGAAAATATAAAAAAAATATTTTCAATCAAATAAAATGACCAAAATATTTTTAAAATTTTCAAAGAATATTCTAATCATTATATTTTATCAAAAAATTATGTTTGATATCGTCGGGAACCCCAATAATTCTCCAGAAAACCCCCTATTAATGGCGACCTTCGCCTTCTTGTTTGTCCTCCTCCTGGTGGGTCCGCCATTTCAGACCCAGACCACGAAGCCTGCTTATCAAGCCTGAAACAACGCTTTCAAGACCCAAAAGGAACGCTCGCTCGTTGGACCAAGAAGGATTTAGCCTCTCCCTGTAATGGCGTCACCTATTACCTTGAAGGGGTCACCTGCAACAATGATCGCATATGCAACGGGGAAACTCTCGGGGAGGGTCTTGGGGTTTGTATAGAGAGAGAGCAGCTTTTGTGAATTGGTGGCTTGGACGATAGAGAGAGAATGGTCATTACAGCAACTGCGGTGCCATGGGCTAGAGAGATGAGGCTGCTTTCTGCTTCCTTTCAAAATTCAGGCGATGGCAGGGGAAAGCAACAAAGTAGGCAGAGAGATAAGCAAGGAGAAAGAAGGCCAAGGATGGTAGGGCCGGGAAATTAAATTCGAGCATGATGGGCGATGGGGGTCTTCTCTATTTGTACAAATATTTAAGGTTGCTGGATTTTTTTCCAAGATTGAGATCGATCGTTCTCTCTCTCACGAGAGATTAAAGGTTGCTGGATTGAAATTGAGAAACCTCTATCTCTCTCTCCTCAAATCTAATTATTTTTCTCTGCAGGAAGAGAGGAGGGATGACGGTAGATTGAGAGAAACAGAGACGGCGGGTGGAGGAGAGAGGGCGATTAGCGAGAGATGGCAAGAGGAGAGAGAGGGGGCTGTTAGAGGACGAGAGAGAGAGGGGGCTGTTAGAGAGAGAGTGCTAGAGGGCATGTAGAGAGAAAGAGACAAAGTGTTGTCCAGGCATGACCACAAAAAGTAAAATTTGAACTTATTGGAGAATCCAAATTGGCTTATTGTGTTGTTGAGCAATTGAAAATTTTATAAATTTAATGGTTTAATAACGGAAAAAGGGTAAAAAAAAATTTTAAAATATTTCGTTTTGACGTAAAAAGAACGGTTACATATGGGGATAACGAAAACTATTAGGTAGTTTTATAATAACGGAAACTATAACGGATACGTACGTAATTTTTTCAAAAAAAAAACTTGTATTTTGAACTCTTGAACATCTTCGTCGTTCCCTCCAAAAATTGAATGGTACAATGCAATCATAAAGGGTGAGTTAATTTTCTCTTTCTCCGTTGAGGTTGGTTGCCGGGCTCTCGAGATCACATCCCCAAAATTTGGGATACATAAAAATATTTTCTTAGTGTAAATTTGGCTTAAAGGAGTAAAATAGTGTATAAAAAATTTCTCTAAAAACTTATTCTTTCTCTAGAAACTCAATCTTTCTTTCTCTAACATCTCAATCTCTCTCTAAAACCCACTCTCTCTCCAAAAATCCAATCTCTCTCTCTTTTTAGAAACTCAATCTCCCCTTTTCTTTCTCAAAACCCATTTCTCTTTATAAAAACCTACTATCTCTTTCTCTCTCTAAGAACCTATTCTCTCCTTAAGAACTCAATATCTTTCTCTTTTTAAAAATCCGTTCTCTTTTTCTCTCTAAAAACTCAATTTCTCTCTCTCAAAACCCAACCTCTCTTTCTCTCTCTAAACACCCTATCTCTCTCTAAAAATCCAATCTCTCTCTAAAAACTCAATCCATCTCTCTAGAAACATATCCTCTTTCTCTCTCTAAAACCATTATCACTCTCTAGAAACCCAATCTCTTTTTCTCTTTCTATACACCCACTCTTTTTCTTTCTCTTTCTCTTTCTCTTTAAAAACCCAATCTATATCTAAAAACCCAATCTCTCTTTCTCGCTCTCTAAAAACCATTACCTCTTTCTATAAACTCAATCTCTCTTTCTCTAAAAACCCATTCTCTCGTTTTAGAAGCCTAATCTCTCTCTCTAGAATTCCAAAATTCATTCTCTAACGTATTCTCTCTCTAAAAACCCAATCTTTCTTTTTTTCTAAAAATCCAATCACCCTCTAGAGATCCAATCTCTCTCTCTAGGAACCCATTCTCTCTCTCTCTAGAAATCCAATCTCTATCTAAAAATCTATTCTCTCTCTAGAAATCCAAACTCTCTCTCTAAAAACCCAATCTCTC
The DNA here is from genome assembly GCF_054954075.1 of Amborella trichopoda. Lineage (NCBI taxonomy): Eukaryota > Viridiplantae > Streptophyta > Magnoliopsida > Amborellales > Amborellaceae > Amborella > Amborella trichopoda. The sequence continues at coordinate 26,161,418 of NC_142348.1, read as the reverse complement.
TTTCTCTCTCTAAAAACCATTTTATCTCTTTAAAAATCCATTCTCTCTCTAAGAACCAATCTCTCTTTCTCTCTCTAAAAACTAATTCTCTCTAGAAAATCTCTCCCTCTTTCTAAAAACCCATTCTATCTCTTTAGAGATCCAATCTCTCTTTCTCACTCTAAAAACCCAATCTCTTTCTCTCTAGAAATTCAATATTATTTTTAACTTTTTTAAAAATTATTTATATATATATATATATATATATATATATATATAACCCAATTTCTCTGCAGCCAAGCCCCCGCTTACGTAGAAATACGGACCTATTAATAAATCTATTTTTGAGATGGATTTTTGGACTTAATTTTTAAGAACATGTAATCTCTAACATGGATATCATGAATATGAAAAAGAAGTAAGTGTTAAAAACTAGAAATAATAATTTCAGTAAGAAAATATTTGGACTGTTAGTTGCTATTGTTTTTATATGAAACACCTACTTGCATCCATCTTTAAGATTTTTGGACTGTATGTGAAATCATGCAGTCCAGCCCACATGAAACAAATTATATATATATATATATATATATATATATATATATATATATATATATATATATATATATATATATATATATATATATATATATAGGCTTATTACAAACAAAGAAAGTTTGAAGAGAAATAAATAGAAAAGCAAACAGAGAGAGAAAGAAGGGTGTCTTATTGGGCTAAGTAGGCCAAGGCCCAATAGATTCTTTGCGGGCCAGGCTTTAGTATTGCACGTTCGAGGTAAGACGGGTTTTTGTACGGTTTTCAGGCTGGGCCTTACCTCGCCGGGCCAAAGTATTTTCAAGCTTTGCTAGGCCCGGGGCAGCCCGGTGGCAACCCTACTTACACCCCCAACCTGATTATTTTGAAAGAAATTGGAATCATACCTGTGGTTATGATTCTAGTTTCTTAAATTTTGAACACTTTTTATGAAATTTAATTTCAGAGGTAAAATAATTTCTTAATCATTTTAAGAGCCAAACGTGAAAAAGTGGTACTTTTCTAAGAAAATAATTTCAAAGAAAACCAAACGTGAAAAATTAGTAATTTTCTAAAAATATGATTTCCAAAAAATCATTTTTATGCGAACCAACCGTGCCCTTAGCTTTGACGAGGAGAAAAAGTTTCAACAAAGTCCTGACCTAGAGAAATTAAAAACCACGGCTGGAAAACTTCGCCCACTCCAATCGGATTGGGGCAAGTTATTGAGACTTGGCCCTTGTCGAGTCAGATACTCAGGTTAAACTAGAGGAAACTAAAAATTTGACAATATAAAAGTTATATTAATTTGTAAAAGCCAATGTATAAAATTCTTACATATAATTTTTGATATTTCATGCTCTTTTATAAATTCGTCTTTTACATTTTCCTTATTTTTATATTTTTCTAAAATACCTCCAATCATAAATCATTTTTCTAAAAAAATTGTTTACAAGAAGACTATTTATCTTTTGTTCATAATGATCACATTTATTCTCACTCATTAAATTAAATGTCAAATTGAATGGCTTGGAGTGAATCTCGAAATCCAAAATTTTTGTTTGAAACTTTGCATCTATTCAATGACACTTTCACAACCACCCATTTTAAAATTTAAAGAACAAGAATGACTGTGATCTCCACATACAAAAGATAAAAAAACCCATACACAAAAACAAATTCCCTTTTCTAAATCTATATTATAGATTTTCTTTTTCCATCTTATTTGGACCTTTCAAGTTCGTTTTTAGTTTTAGTTTGCTTTCACTAGAACTCGAAAATTTTCCGCTTTTTTTGGCTCCATGCATTATGCGAGCAACCTGGCCGAGTTGCGGAGCAGAGTTTTCAAATCTTAAAACAATCTGGAGGGAATGTTGGGGGGAAATAAATATCCTAGAGGCGTGGGGTTTGTATGGAGTCTCTAAAATTAGAGGTGTGGGGTTTGTATGGACATACTAACATTATAAATACAATGAAGCATTATCAGACATCAATTGGCCTTCAAATTGGTCAAGAGGGAAATGGGCTTGAACAGTCTGTATTGGCCAAGCATCTGAATAAAACTACCTAGAAAAAACTTGTAAATTACATCAACTTTTAAACAAACCAACCCCAAAATGGTAAGTAATGACTTAATTTCTTTCGAGAAGTGCATAATACTAATAGATGTGGATGACCAAGATGATGATTTTCTATTATTACAAGTGGTAGCAGGACAGGCGCAGCAGTAAATTCTTGTATTCACATTCGCTACAATAAGCAAGTCAAAATAGACTGTAGCATCAAGAAACGCGCATAACCTCGATGCCCACTAGCATTTTCAGGTTGTCTTCATCAAAAGTGGGTAGCATGTCAGTCCAAAGGAAAACCTAAGGCATTCACAGAACAGTTCCCTTCGGATCAACAGTAATAACTAGTTAACACTTAAAAAACAATATCCAAATTGGACTGTTGTGGCTACCCTCTCTCTCGCTTCGGAAGTCCCATTCTTGTCTTCGCGTACCTGAGCATATTGGTAAAGGAATCCTGATTGCTCCATACATAGAAACATGTGAAGAAAACTAGTGGAAATGCAACATTAAAATCGACAGATCTTCAAAAAGGATACTCCAAGCGCATCCCCTTATGACCAGATGAGTAGAGGATGCTACCTTGTAGGAGATTTAGGGCTTGGGTCGAGCATGTGGAGTCCTGCATTGCTCAATATCAGTAGGGTAGAATTCATGCATATGCACCAAAGCTCATCAAAAACAAGAGTTCTCCAACATTTGCACAAATTCCTACACAGTAGCACTTTGCAGAGTTGAGTCCTTTTCTGTTGGGAAGTTATCAAACTCAAACGGTGTTCGCATCAGGGCTAGCTAGTATCGTTTTCTTTGGATACACAAGACAATACATTCTTGCTAGAGCATGATTCATGAATAATGAACATATTAGCACCAAAGAAAATGTTCTTGGAGCACAACTATTGCACACTAAGACATGAAGCACTCAAATATGAGGATTATGCTGTAGATTGGAGAATGATCAGAAAATTGATGGATTTGTTTATTAGAGATTTGAAATACGACCTTAGACGAGATCAAATTTATCATATATCCAGCTGGGTTTTCATAGCGCTACGTCTCAAGATCCATTCCTATGTACACTTGTCAAAAATAAAAAATAAATAAATAAAAATGCAACCTCTTAACTTGAGGATGGCAAGAACCCACATACATGTTGGATAGTACATGAACGAGGACTAAACCACCAAAAGTAATAAGTGCATATAGCAAATTCAAGCAAGCTAGAGAACAAAGCAGCATCATTCGCAGGGATTATAAGCTAGAGAGGAACGCCACCAAATTCACTCATGCTCTTCTCAATCTTGGTTTTCACCAGTGCCCGGCTGATAACTCCTTATTTGTTCATCGCAGCTCTCATGGTCTCGCTGTTCTTCTTGTCCATGTTGACGACATTGTCCTCACCGGTAACAATCTCTGATTGGTAGTATGATATAAGCTAGAGAGGAATCACAGGCACTCAAGTGGAAAGGGAGGTGGAAACATTAAAAAGAATAGATCACAGATGGATGTTAATTAGCTTAGAATAAAACACAAAACAAGAAATGGCTTCACTCACTTTTAAATTGGTGTGGAAAAATAAGAAAAGTGAAAGAATAGGTGATGAAGCAAAATAAGAAATCAAAGAAATTTCCAAGCGATCCCGAATCCCTAGAGTCTGTAGTATCCACAATTTCTTTATCAATGTTTTTCATAATTGCCCCCTTTCTTCTAAAACCACATATTCTCTAAAACTCCTAGCCTCCTTTCGTCGTGATCAACAATGAATTACCAAAAGGCATAGCTTAAAATATTTTCTCATAACATGTGCATGAGCCATAATCTGGGACATAAATGCATAGAAAGGGAAACTCTTCACAACAATACGCAACAGCATCTCAAGTAGTACACAAGTGAGTTACATGTTAAATGACTAAATAACATCAGCGTGCCTACATAAAATAAATTGGAAAAGAAGAAACAGTATAACAAAGCTAGACTTCCATATGCAAACGAATTTTGAAAGACCACACAAGTACATGGCCATCCCTAGAAGCATCTCAATATCAATAACATTGACAATGTTGCCACAGCTGCAATTTATTACACCTTTTGGTTACATATTATTTGTAAAACAACTATATAGTACCAATGCATAGGAAAGCTAGATATTATGATGAAACAAGCTATCTCCGAAAGGAAGGTACCCATGCAATGCTGTATCCACACACTAGTTTGTAAGAAGTAAGAATTATTCAAAGCATAAAGGAAGAACAACATCTTTATCATTTAAAAGATTTGAGGCTTGAGCCATGAACCTTAAAAAAGCAGTAGACAAAAAACATATCCACACTATCACCAGCAGCAGTTTCCCTACGATGGCAAAAAGCTAACCCAAACTTATGACAACATCATTCAATATCTAACTATAATTGCAAAAAAGAGAGCATGTTTACAAATTCACTACAATGGAAACAAACACGATCCTAAAAAACAATACAAATAATTAAATAAAAAAGGAAAAACCTGATGAACAACAGTCAAATTAAGATCCCATTTATTGGCTAGACACAACTGCCTTCAAGAAAAAATCACGAAGTCTGTAAAATAGGACGTGCTAAGACAAATATCACATTTATAATTAGCATTGTGTAATACAGAAAGGAAATCAGAGATGTAGCATACAGTAAAATACCAATATTCTCACTTTCTATGTATTTAAGCAGAAGAAGATGAAATGGAAAAACAAGACGTCACATGAAATCTTTGAAGACAATCACAGTTTCCAGAACTCCTGCATCCATAGCAATGATGTTATTTCTGATCCTTGATTTTGGTCTAGCTTAACCCTTTTTCAGGACATTTGTCTCTCATGTGACAATTACACGGCTTCTCCTTGGCAGTCTTTCTAAGCAGTATGTCTAAAAATGTCCATTACTTGAGATTATTAATTGCAGTATTTACCAAAGACAACTTTAACTACTGCTCATACCAGAGAAAAAGAAAAGTAATATTAAATATTTTGTGGTGTCATGGTCTGCAAAGACATACATCTCTCGCACTAGCTTGTAGTTTTCAATCAGTTATAACTAGGTAGTTTGAATGGTACATTACTTGTTGATTATTAACTAAGTTCAGCTTTCACATTGCTCGAACCTGATATATAAAAAAACAAAAAACAAACCAAATACCTGAAAGTCAACAAATGCAACAGGTGCTCCATGTTTCATTTGCATCTTCAGCTTCAAAAATCCCGGAAATCTAATTACACAAAAAAGGCCAGAGAAGAATTATAGCTGTAGGGAATTATGCATTTCCCTGCAAGCAAAATAGCAATTGAATCCAGCGAAAACCTCGAAAAGACTTGAAGCAGCTCGTCTTCAGTGCAGTTTGGGCCAAGATTTGCAACAAAAAGAGTTGGGCAAGCATTATTGTTTGCAGATGGTGGGATTGCAGGCTGCCCCTGAACAAACATATAGAACCCAGGCTCAAATTTGGGGCAACAGAAAGCAGGACTTGAAACATATGCATGCCAAATTTCAAACAAATATGTTCCCTTTGTTAAGGTAAATATTTGACAATGCGTGTGCTCGAAATTGTGGGGAAATAATACAACTCAAAAAGGCACGACTTAAGATTATGTTAAATACCAGGATTATAAGTGAGAAACTTGAGCACAAATTTGGAACGTAATAGGCTAGCCACAGGGGCTTACATGCACAGGCAAGCATGTGTGTTACGCCTCCTATTATAATGTATTGTTTTCTTTTTCTTATAGTTGACCGAAGTTTTCATCAGTATGGTTAAGCTTTACAAGTATGTATTCACAAAATTTGTCGTGATTACAATGGCACTAGAAGACTACAAAAAGGATACACATAAGGAGGACCTCCTACCTCCATCCCTGGCCAATTGGTCAACTATGTCATTTGTTCAGCTCCAAAAGAGATGAAGTGCAACAAAGTGGTTGACAAATTCTGTAAAAATCTCATTGACAATTCCTACTCTCCATGGATGGTTTCTTTCCTTCTTAGCCCTTGAAATAGCATTTTTAGAGCCCCCTTCTCTTACAAGATCCTTCCATTCTGGTTTTAAATTTCGAAGCCCTGTTAGCAGTGCTCCTGCTTCCACCTCACGACCCCATTAGCATCACATCTGAGCAGTGAGCCTGCAAAGGCCATTATAACACTTCCGCAATGATCCCTAAGCACTTCCCCACCCCAATTGCTCCGAGTTTCTTTGGGAGCTGCCATAAAAAATTTACGGTTCCTTCATTAAGTAGCATCCATAACCCTTAACTCCTTTTCAGATAGAGGGCTGATATTGGTATTGTATACCATTGATTCTCGAAGACATCTATTGAGATTCCCTGGAACGCCTTTTGTGCCCGCGGCCAAGGTATAACCCTGATGTTGATCTTGTCCATTAACCAAGTAAACCTGTAATATCTTGAGTCGAATGTGTGAGAGTTTCTTTTGGTCTGATTTAACCTTAGGATTGCTAGAATGCACATTATTCATAGAAGCAGCCCTCTTTTGTAAATAGCTGAAGTAAACCATTGGTTCAATAAGGCATGGATTGATTGTAGGATTGGCCACTGAAAATGAATAGTCAAAGGAAGTATTCCCATATCTAGGCTGTGGTTTCACAGTGCATGAATAATATACATGTGCTTTACGTCCTCAACCTCCTTTTTGCACACAATGCACCTATTAGGCATTATCAGCCCTCGGCTCACCAAATGACTGATTGCTAGAACTTTAGAAAACATCACCAACCATCTAGAAACTTGCATTTTTGGTGGAGCAGGTATCCCCTACACCTGGGATGTAACTGGAGGTTCTTGGAGATGGTCACTAAGTTTCCGATTACAACATTTTAACTGAGTACATACCTTCATTCTCCTCACTTGACTATAGTATTCTCTCTGCAAGGAACGAAAAAGAACTCCTAAAATGCACCAAGTAATCCCTTTTTCTTTGATGAAGTTACAAAAATAATTTTAAATTTTTTTTCCTGATGAAGACACCAAGTAATCCCCTTAAAGCCTCATTTCCTCATCCTTGAGACTTCTTCTCAGTTTCGGGGTCCAAACAGCCCTCCTTCACCCTAGTTGACTTCTTGCACCATCTCCAGTGGTGTAGCTGCTACTGTGAATAGGCTCAAGTGTCCTCCTTAACAGCCCTATCATTCAGTCAGACGCCCCTTAAACCTTATCTTCCAATTTCCAAACTAGATTCCGGTTTGTCATATAAATGTGGATTGATGCTATTAACTCCTTTCTAATCCTAGAAAGTAGCTTAGTGTTCAGGTGATGTTTGATAAACCACCCATTAACATCAAATCGTACTTCACTTCTACCACTTTCTGTAGAAACGAAAGACAATCCATGAAAACTAGAAAGAAGAAACGAACACAAAAGAAAGAGACAACCAACCACAACACAATAATATACGTGGTTCGGCAACGTGCCTATGTCCACGGGAGATGAGAACTACTTTACTGGCAATGGACAATAGGGTTACAAAAGCTCTCTTCCTCACGCCTCTCTGATTACAAATCAATCTGCGTTTTTCCCATAACCCTAGATAAACCCCCAATCGCAACAATATCTATCGAGTCTCAGATAGATGGTCCAAATTACCGAAATACCCTTATACATATATATATTAAGTCCAAGATATATCAAATCCCATGTACGGAGTCATCTTTTTTACTCCACCTTAGCAGATCTATTTCATCATAATACAAGACATCAATCCTCAACACTTTCTTCCATAGCCTGAGTGAAGGTTCCCAAAGCCTCCACCACCACTTAACAAGTAGAGCTTGATTTGTTTCCTTGATTTTTCTTATCCCCAGGCCACACATGTGGTAAGGACTTTGCACGTGTGGCATATTGAATCTACACATGTGACATACTGACTCCCACCTCACAAAACGGAGTTTTTTATTCTCTCCTACCCCATTCCGTAGACAGTGATTCATTTATTTTTCTATGGTCTTTACTACTGATATGGGAATTGGGAACAAGGATATTAGCCTATATAGGAAACCATACATGACTTTATCAAGGTAATTCCCTCCGATAACGGACTTTCCACGAGGTTTCCTACCCACTCTAACTATCAACCTTACATAAGAGGATTTTGGGGTTTACCTTAGCATAGAGATAAACGCAAATATGTACTGGTAAGGCCATCAATCCCTCATCCCATTGTCCAGGCTAAAGCATAGTGATTGTTTTCTTAATCTGCAACCCCAAAATCCCTTCTTCTTCTTTTTTTAAAATATGTGACAATTTATATATTGACAATATGACATGTTATATAAAACCCATGAGGTGTGGGTGTGGGCATCTCATGTATCAGTTGCTCTTACCAGTATTGCAGCCCCAAAATCTTTGTATTTGCAATTTCACCTTCATTGTCGTGAACACCTCAAAGCACTCGAAATATAACCAGAGGTTGTCAACATTCTCTTCAATGGGTTTATGGACCAAGGCTTTGAGAGGTGTCAGCAGCCCTCTTCCATAAAGGCCTCAGCAAATACCAAGGTGAATGAGAAAGTGACAGAGAGGCTCTCCCCTAATCCTTTTTGGAAACCACACTTTCAGGAACACATTAACGAGCACTGAGGAATTAGCTGAAGATAGACAGCCCAGACCCACCTCCTCCACCCATCCCCGATGATTAATCAGTTCTCCTTCTAAATAAATCGCCCCAAACGAATTTCCAGATCTCATATGACCAATATGCCCCCTGATGCCCTATATGAGGCAAGCTTTCTTCCCCATAGCAACCTTATCTCTGCTAGCCCAGGCTCCACGATCTTTGTTTCAATGAGGATCAAAATTTCAGTCTGCTTCCAATGCACAAGGCAATACACTGTGTGCCTTTTTATCAGGGTCTCTGAGGCCTGTAATGCTCCATGCCATAAACATAATTGCATACAGAGATTCTTTGGTACCCAGAAAGAAAAAGGAATATACAAAGCCACAATTCGCAGAATGTTGACACATTTTTTCAATCAATCTAAGGGATCATATATGATGCTTGAATTACAAACCAAGCTAATCTAACTATCCCTCATATAAAGGAGAAAACCAAAAGAGGACTCTTCAAGTCCATTGACTAGGAGGACACCATTGCATATATAAGAAAATTCCGGTGCTTTGAGCCCGTAATTATTATGAACACTATAGCTTCCTAATTTCCACAATGTTCCTGCATCAGTTAATTGAAGCAAAACTCATAACTTTTTTCTTTTTTATTTATGGAGTGATTTTGTGTTAACTGTAGGTAAAATTTACAACTTGAGCATTGTATCAGTTGAAGCTACTCAGTGCATGGGAGGGTGCAAGCAAGGTATGTACAGCTTCGATGAGGAGGGGCTCTAGCTCCATAGAAACAGTCATTTGGGGTTGTTCGTTGGGTTTGTTTGGAGATAGAAACAGCATTGAGTATTGGCATGGACCACTACCCCTTATCTGTTTTCTTAACTATCTTCATTTGCATAACAAGTACAGCAAACTTCTATGCATCATACAAAGAAGCAGGAATTTCCGTCATATATACTAACCTAAACAAAAGAACATAAAAATAGAAGCATATTTTCTTATTAAGTGAAACTAAACTGCCTTTCAGTAAGAAATACTCTGATGACTAGACAGCAACCTACTCAAGAGGAACTCTGGCATGGGGATATCGCTCAGGTTGATATAGCCCCCTAACTTCACCCTTCATCAAAACGATGTCAGTGTTATCACCCTTTGCAGAGTCAAAACCCTCTCAAACAGCAAGATGCATGGGCCAATCACACATAGCATTATAATGAAGTGCATCTCCTAATCCAGGTTTTTAAGGTTGAAGGATCTTGAGGGCCATGAAGACAAGCACAAAAAATTGGGATTCAATGCAAAACAAGCGTTGAATAGCAGATGGTTGGTGGAAGAAGGAATGGACCTCCGTAAAGGGCCAGGGTGCTAGTTGGAAAGGAATTTTGCCTGGTGGATGACTTGGCATAGAGGATTCACAGAGGAATGAAGAAAAGAATAGTCAGAACTTCGAAGGCGATCCTCCAGATGGTAGATTGCAGATATATGGGTGTGTGTTTGTGTATTTAGAAAGAGAGAGAGGGAGCGAGACAGAGAGATCTGTTGAAGCTGGTCTGAACCTTCTTTGAGTGGCCAGAATCTGGTGGAAACTGAGCACTGGAAATGATTAAGTGCCCTGCACCACCGTCCATGTCACGAGGGAGTATGAGAGAAAAAACTTAAGGGGGGGAAGTATTAGCAAATAGATGGAAGCTGAGTGGAGGTTTAGAAAGGAAGGCAGAAGGTATTCGTAGATCTGCTTGGGCGCTAGAGGGTTCAACTAGAAGTAGGCAGGGACTTGTCTACCAACTGCGAGGGCAATAGGGAAGTGAGTGGGGGTGACATGGTGACAAGGAAGAAAAGAAACAAAGTCATGCTAAGTGCCGATTAGGAAAGCAAAGAAATAGTACATCAACGAAATTAAGAAACTGCCAGAAGTATTAAAGAACACATCAAGCAGCATACTCCTCAAATTGAAAAAGTTGCAGACAGATAAATCTCAAGTCTCAAGATCCCAGGTGATGTGCTTCGATTCATATCTCTTGACATGTAGATAAATTGAGTACTTGACCCATTAAATGTGTGTTTTGGATTATTGTAAAGACTCATAAAGAAAAACTGTTATGATCCCATGGCTGAGGTACTTCAGATAAAAATGCATGTTTAAACCCAGAACATGAACCTTTTGAGATGGTAGCACCCTCTCTGCATGAATTTGCTTTGTGGGGAGGAGAGTTTGTTTTGGTGGGGGGGGCGGGGGGGCGGGGGGGGGGGTGGAGTTATTACTGCTATTATCCTATCAAGCCCACTATCAATAAGGAAAGAGAGAGAGGGGGAGAAGTTATTACTGTTATTATCCTATTAAGCATCCTATCAATCAGAAAGAGAGAGAGAGAGAGAGATTCTATGAAGCCCTGTAGATTTGCCTCAATATGATAGGTTGTCGCACAAGATACCTCTGAAAGTGGTTAAAGCTTGAGAAGATGAAACTCAATTTGGAAGAGAAGGGAAGAATGGCAGCGGGTGTGAATGAGAGAAAGAGAACAGCACAACAGATCAGGAAGAGGTGCCTTCAATTAATTTGGGATGGCATTGTGTACACCAGAGGAGAAAGAAAATATAGCTCACAGTTGAGTTGCTCTTTCGACGGCATTGAAAGCAAACAGACGAGGAGATTAGGAAGTGGAACAAATTCATAAGAACACATCATATCTCCTTTATTGTGTCGAAAAGCATCACCGTCCAGGTAAGGGATTTAGGGAGGCTATTTCTACAATGGTTGGAAGCAGAAGGAGGTTTTTCACTTCCAGAGATGAGAGGTGTGGAAGTGGACCAGATCTGCATGTAGAAACCTTCTTGTGAATTACAAAATGTAGCTCAGAACAGGGACAAAATGCTATGTGCTAATCACGAGCATACAGATGTTGTTACCATCATCAATAACCAGAAAAAAGCTACATTATTTAGTGGTGTTTCACACACAACCAAAAGCAAAAGCAGACACACATTAGGATGTCGGACATCATGTTGACCAGATATTCCAAGAAGCCAATCAAACAACAAGCGAACTTGCATTAAAACTCTTCGCAGACATAGATTATGCAATGCTAGAAGCATCACCCTGCCTCCCATAACCTTTTGGCACTTGTCCACAATGACACCATTGCACTGCGTTGGGTATTACACTGCACATCACTACTACTAATGTACAGCAGTCCACCAGAGTCTTCTTTAGCATAACTGACCACTCATAGATGTGTGATAAAGATAAACTGCCCAACGAACAAACAATAAGAAAAAGTAGAAGATCATGTATTTAATGATGACAATCTCTGGTTGGTTTGATAAGGACCCAGGATGCCGGAGTATTGCTCAGACTCATGGTGCAGGATCAAGACTCAAAAAAGCACCCCAATCAAGGAGTAATAGCAGAACAACATAAAATCTGTTTCTCCAAACGCACGATGAGGAAGATCCCAAATGGGAACTGCAATTGAATGAAGATACCTATTATCAAAGTTAAAAGCTTGAACTTTTTTTTTTTGAGAAAGGTTAACATTGTATTACTGGGGAAAAAGATTACATGGATGAGGAAGTCCGAGGACACCCAATCAAGGGGTCTCGGCAAAAAATGCGTTTAGTCTATCAAGTACAAAATGGGCTTATAGAACTGCCTGGTTACATCGATGTACATGGAGCTTCCAAAAAAACGCTTCCAAAAAATGCAGTGGTCCAAATAAATGGCAGTATACAAAGGTATTAAGTTATATGCTAGTCCAGAGCAAAAAAGGAGTTCGATCCGACTTGAGCTTGTCCTTAGCTTCTAGCTCCTTCCTTCGCCAGTTGATCTGCAGAGTCGTTGGACATCCTCCATATATGCTTCCAGGAGACATCCATATCCCCGCAAATGTAATAAATTTCATCAAAGATAGAGATAAGGTGACATGGTGGAGAAGACGCTTTGCTGGCCCATGAGATGACGTTTTGTAAGTCTCCTTCCACTATGAGGTGCGGGCCCTAAGAACTGATAAAGGTTTTCAAGCCTAGGAGGATGGCCAAGGTGCACCGAAAAAGTTAGAAGCACGTTGCTTTGGTGGTCTCTAAAGACCCCCCCTGCCCCTGTCGGGCTTGGGTTCCCTAGGGAACAACCATCAAAATTTAACTTGATACAACCTATTGGCAGTGGTTGCCAGTTGTTGGATCTAGTTTCCAACCTCGATTGATGATTGAGGACATTTTTCCATTGAGAGAGGAACAGGCTTCGAGGAATGCTTGAAAAAACCTTATGATTAGAGGCCCAGAAGGTTACGAAGGAGGTCACCTCGACAAGGAGAGCCGCTGTGTGGGTTTTGTCCCTTGAAAGATTCTTTTATTTCTTTCCACCAAGACTGTCCAATGGTTGCAGCTATTGTTGCCTTCCAAAGGATTCTTCCGGCCTTTGGCCAACATAAGCCAAGATTGCACGATATCAAAGCCTTGACCGAGGGAGGGGTGACCCATTTGATGTCAAATAGTTGCAGGACTTGACCCCAAAGATCATAGGTAAAGTCGCATAGAATGAATCGATGGGGATTGGATTCCTCCTCATATTGACATAAAGCACACCTATTAGGGATTGGAACCCCTCTCTTTTGGAGATCGTCCACCGTGCAGGCTCTATGAGAGCCGGCAAGCCAGATGAAGATTTGAACCTTGGGTGGAGCTAGGGTGGACCAAACTTTTGACAGAACCGAGGTACGATTCCCCGAGAAAGTAGGGGGTAAAGTTAAGCTCTTGTAAAAGGATCCTACCGAGAACTTGCCAGAGGCTGCAAGGGTTCAAACCAGCGTTTTAAAAAACGCCGAGTCGAACCGGACTCGCCCGGTTCGACTCGGAAATAGTGAAAAAGGAACCGGATCGCCCAAAAATCGGAAATCGTCCGGTTCTAGAGAGAACCGGACGATTCTGTACAGTGAATCGCCGATTCACTGTACGGAATCGGCGAGTCCGAACAGTGAATCGGCGATTCATTGTACAGAATTTTTTTTTTTTTTTTTTTTTTTTTTTTTTTTTTTTTTTTTTTTTTTTTTTTTTTTTTTTTTTTTTTTTGGTAATCCATGATAGATTTTTTTTGTAATCCATGATCGAATTTTTTGGTTTTTTGTAACCCATAATAGAATTTTTTGTAATCCATGATCGAAATGTTTGTTTTCTTTTCTTGTAATCCATGATCGATTTTTTTGTTTTTTTTTTTTTTTTGTAACCCATGATAGAATTTTTTGTAATCCATGATCGAATGTTTTGTAATATATGATCGAAATGTTTGTTTTTTTTTTGTAATCCATGATTGAAATGTTTGTTTGTTTTTTTTTAATCCATGATTGAATTTTTTGTTTTTTGCTTTTTTTGTAACCCATGATAGAGTTTTTTGTAATCCATGATTGAATTTTTTGTAATCCATGATCGAACTATTTTTTTCTTTTTTTGTAATCCACGATTGAATTTTTTGTTTTTTTTGTTTGTTTTTTTTGTTTGTTTTTTTTTGTAATCCATGATCGAATTTTATGTAATCCATGATCGAATTTTATGTAATCCATGATCGAATTTTATGTAATCCATGATCGAATTTTAAGTAATCCATGATTGAATTTTTTGAAAACTTGTGATTTTTTTTGTTTAATCCATGATCGAATTTTTTTTTGTAATCCATGATAGAATTTTTTGAAAATTTGTGATTTTTTTTTTAATCCATGATAGATTTTTTTGAAAATTTGTTTTTTTTTTTTTTTAATCCATATTATTCAAAGAGAAAATGAGAGAGATGATGATTCTGAGGCCACCCTATCCCAGCCATATTATTCACATATCGAGTCCCAACAGCAACAGTGTAGGGATGAGCACGAAATACTGTCAATTAAATGCTGAATGGCGGTTCATGCAGGGAAAGAACATATCAATATTCGCATATTCATTCAAAAACATGAAAATTCTTAATGGAGTACCCTCATTTTTTATTGAATTCCTAAAAACCAATATTTATAATGAATTTTAATAATTTTTTCGGATTTTTTTGAAGCATTATTCTGACCGATTCACCCGATTCCGATCCGGATCGCCGATTCGCCGATCCGGATCGGTTTTTGAAAAGCCCGATCCGGGTCACCGATCCGGTTTTTAAACCATTGGTTCAAACTATTGCATCATTGCCACAAGGAGAGATGAAAAGAGAGTACAGGGTTGAGGAGAGCAACATGAATTGACTGGTTTCCGCTTCTGTCAGGTCCCTTCAGAGTGATGGATTCCAAACTCTACGGCCTCCAGACAAGATCATTTCCTCGGCAACTGTAGATTCTTTGTTTAGTGCAAGCGAATAGAGAGTAGGGAATACCTCACGCAGAGTGGAGTTTCCCAACCATAGGTCTGACCAGAATCTCACCCTAGAACCTTCCCTAGGATGGAACCTTACAGACCTTTTGAACAGAGTAAAGACCAAGGAAAAGGATTTCCAAGCTCCGGAGGCGTTACGCGACTGGCTTTTATCTAGCAGTCAGGTCCTTCTGGGATTTTATACTTTTTCCTAAGTACCTGAGCCCACAGAGTATTGGGCTGGGTGGCTAGACGCCACCACCATTTTCCTAGAAGTGCCAAGTTATGCTTCTGAAGAACTCTGATTCCTAGACCTCCCTAATGTTTGGGTAGGCAGATATTGTCCCATGCTATAAGATGAAACTTCTTCTTGTCAGCCTGTCCCGACCAAAGGAAGTTCCCCATGAGTTGGTCCAGGCGGTTAGCCACTTGGGCTGGCAAATGGAAGAGGGACATGAGGAACACCGGGGAGTTTGCTAAAGTAGCTTTAATCAAAGTCGATCTACTGGCCATTGAGAGGTATCTGCCTTTCCACCCTGCCAGATGTCTGTCTACCTTATCTAAGACATGAAACCATTGCCTCTTTTTGGGTTTCCCCATACCCAAGGGAAGGCCTAGATAGGTAGTTGGGAGATCCTCCACTTTACACTCCCAATTCGGAATCAATGATCTAACTTCTGCTTTTGTAATTGCTACACTCAGCATTTTTTATTTGTCCATATTGACTTTGAACCTAGTTACTGTTTGGAAGCAACTCAGGAAAAGTTTTAGGGTGTCCACTTCATTGGACGTGTTTAAGAACACCAAAGTGCCATCTACATATTACAAATAAGACACCGTTGGGCCTTGTCTGTTGCTCCTGAATCCAAAAAGATTCTTGCCTGATATAACCGGGAAATAGAGTGACTAAAGACTTCCGCCGCTATAGCAAACAGGAAGGGGGAGAGGGGGTCACCTTGGCGAATTCCCCTAGAGGACGGAAAGTCCTTTTGGGGCTCCGTTTATAAGAATGGAGAAATGTAGGTGAGAGTGACAGCCTCTCATCCACTTCCTCCATGTGTCCCCGAAACCCCATTCTGGCCATTGACTCTTCCAGGATTAACCAGTCGACATGGTCATAGGCTTTTTCCCAATCTATTTTGAAGATAAGCCCTGGTTTTTTCTCTAGGTGCCTCGAGTGGATGCACTCGTGGGCCACCAGAGCCCCGTCAAGAATCTGCCTATCTTTGATGAAGGGGGATTGTGACGATGAAATGATGGAAGGGAGGACAGATTGTAGCCTAGAAGCGAGAACTTTTGCCAAAATCTTGTAAGAGGAATTGAGAAGACTGATAGGCCGGAAGTCTTTGATTTCCTCAGCCCCTTCTACTTTGGGGACGAGTGCAAGGAAGGTGGCGTTCAAGGCTTTGTGAAGTGTACCCCGTAAGAAGAATTCCTCAAAGAAT
This sequence comes from Amborella trichopoda, assembly GCF_054954075.1. NCBI lineage: Eukaryota > Viridiplantae > Streptophyta > Magnoliopsida > Amborellales > Amborellaceae > Amborella > Amborella trichopoda. Next base: position 26,144,976 of record NC_142348.1, on the reverse strand, counting down.
TTGACGAAATCCGGATGGAAGGTATCCCAGTAGGCCTTAAAAGGAGCAATTGGGAAGCCGTCGAGGCTAGGGGCCTTATCTTTGGCTAGAGTATTGATAGCTTGTTTAATTTCTTCTTCTGAAAGGGTCTCTCTAGCCAAACAACTTGATCTTCTGTGAGGGTCAAGAAGTCAAGTGATGACATCCTTGGTCTGGGCCGGGGTTGAGCAGTGTATAGAGTCTGGAAGAACTCTATAATAGCCTGCTCAATGTCTTCTGGTTGAGAGAGGTAGTCGTTGTTTACTTTGATTATCAAGATTGTATTGTCTCTCCTACGACAATTAGCTATCCGATGAAAAAAGGCGGTGGTTTGGTCTCCTGCTTTCAACCAGGTAATTCTGGACCTCTAGAACCAATAGATCTCTTCTTTTTTAAGGCAGGACAGGTAGTCTTGTTTTGACTTGGACCTGAAGTCCAGCTCTGAGGCATCGAGAGCTCTGAATTCCTCAAGAAGATCAATCTTATTGATGTTCTCTAAAAGTGAAGACTTGATCTGAGAGAAGTTCCTATGCATGGACCGACTCCAGGTTTTGAGAGAGGATTTGAGGAGTTGGATTTTAGTCTGAAGAATGTATCCTGCTCTGCCAGTGACCTTTGGGGAAAAGGAGTTCCACCAGGTTTGGACGAGGGTATGTAAAGACTCCTCTTGAAGCCAGTGTAGTTCAAATCTGAAGGGTTTGGGGCCCCTCTTAACTGCATTAGAATCAAGCAAAATGGGACGGTGGTCTGACGTGGGCTTAGGAAGGGCCAAAGAAGAGGATCCAAGATAGTGTTCCTCCCAGTTCAAAGAGAGGAGGAATCTGTCTAATTTTGAGCAGATGGGTTGAGAAGCATGGTTGGACCAAATCTACAGCCTTGGAGGGGGAAATCAAGTTGTTCATTTCGACTGATAAAATCAGAGATTTCCCTCATATCCCAAGAGATAGTAGTAGAGGAATTTCTCTTGTAAGACCAGCGGATGACGTTAAAGTCACCTCCTAGACACCAGATGGGGTGTGGTAGGGACGCAACGTTATCCAATTTTGAGGGTGGAGGAATTTTGGACCAAAAACAGCCGAAAATTTCCATGGGATCCCATCTGATGTGCTAGAAAGGAGTAGAGTAACTAAAAACTCGCCTATAAAGGTGGAGTTCAGAGTATGGTTAGAAGGGTCCATATCACCCAAATACCTTCTGATGCCCCATTTGCAGGTAAAGATACCCATTAGCAAGGTCTTCTACACCAAACCCGGCAAATGAGACGGAGGTTAAGCTCTGGTAGTTTGGTTTCAAGGAGGGCTAGAATCGTAGGGGAGAGTCTGGAGGTAAGGTCCTTGACAACATCCTTTTTTGAGGACTGTCCTAGTCCTCTAACATTCCAAACAAGCAGCTTCATTTTTTGGGAATGAGTGAGAAGGAAGAAGCCAATCTGGGAGACCTCCTTGGGCAGTCCGTGGTGAGAGGAGAGGGTCGACTCTCTACAGAATTACCTACAAAGTTTAGGGAGGAAAAGAGGTTGCATAGCTCTTTCTGACCTCTGAATCTCACCTGCATCCTGCTTTGTGCGTCCGCCGTAAAGAATTTGTGAGCCAATCATTCAGGTCTGTCATATTCGAATCCCATCAATCTGTACATCTCTCTCATTCTATCTTCTTGCCTATTAGTCCCATCCCTGTCGACCTCCGTTGTATCGTCGCCAACCTAGGAGGGAGAGATGGGTTCCGAAGCTATCTCTGGGGGCTCAGACAAGGGTTTAGCCAAGGTTGGAGTCTTGGGTCACTCTGTAACATAATCTGCCAAGTAGGGGGGGGGAGGGGGGGGGGGGTTGTTGGTGGGGTAGAGGTCAAGGGGGAGGAAAGGAAGGGGAGGGGCAGTATCTGGAGGAGTATCCAGTGTAGGGGGGGAAGACGCAGGGGGCAAAAGGTTAAGATGTTGGGGTTCGGGTCAAAAGTAGGGGTTGGGTCATAGGGAAAGTAGCTAAGAGGGGTTTCAAGAGGGAGGAAGGGAGGTTGGGGGGGGGGGGGGGGGGTGGGTAAGCAAAAGACAGGGAGGGGATGAAAGTGAGAACGTGGTGCGTCTGAATCGAGGAGTAGGTGGAGTACAGGAATGGGGAAGAGGGGGGCCAGGCAACATGCAGAATGCGAACACTGCGAATGTGTACAAGGTGAGGGGTAAAAGAGAGGTGGGGAGCGAGCAGGTTCGAAATCAAAGCTGGGTCGGGGGGGGTGTGATCCATCGTAAGAGCAGCAACTATACCTATAGGGATAAGGTTGCAGTTGGTGGTCTAGTTGGGAGGGTTACTGACTAGCAGCTTTCAGTCAAGGCTTATCCCAGGGAGAAAGCAAGTCTACTTATTTTATGAGAAATACATAAGCAGAAAAGATTTGAAGAAAACCAAAGTGTGTTCAAAGTAGAAACCTATTACAGTAGAAAGAAATGGTGCAAAAAAGGATCACAAGGAAGAACATAACAGTCAGTTCAGTCCATCTTAACTGCCTGGATGTGACACTAGTGCATCTTGGAAGCCTTCTCAGCATTTGGGATTCAAGATATTACGAGTGTTGGCACCACAAAATGCATGAACAAACTTCCACAGATAAAACAACTACTTAGATTGATTTTCCCTCAGGAAGAAACAATTATCGCAGGAGAATGTATGTTCAATGCAGAACATTAATTGGGAACAGATGCATATAGCTTCATCAAGGCTTTGTGTGAAAAAATCTTTCAAATCGATGATCACTCAGTATTGAGCATAACCAAAGACATATAGCATCAACAATAATGAAAAATAACCATCAAGTCTAGCCAAAATATTCACATAAAACTCACCAATGATATTCCAGAGTTCAAGTCATGGATACCAAGGCCATCCAAGTTCCCGTGGCTGAAAACATCAGGCATGACCAATCAATAGACTGAAACATCCAAAGTAGAAAATATGCAACATTTATCTACTGAAGTCTAGAAATCATCAAATATGAGTTGTATCTAACAAGCCAAATCCCTCTCTGCAGAATAATTCGAAGACAAGAAAGAAAATTGTGAAATGTAAGCTTGAAGTGTCAGGAAAATTTAGGGATTGCATTTTAAGAAGCATGCTTTGACCTCTGAGTGGAAGAGTACCCATTCATGCCGTTGTAGAGCGTATTGCTGCCAAGCCCTGTTAGTGTGCGATTGGGACAAACATGTGCAAAATGAGCTGTTAAGGAATGTGATGTTGATGTGGTCCTTTATGTCTTCACTAATTATCAAATTGAAAGAATTTCCATCGATGATCATGAGGTAGCTAAAAACCACTGAAAATAAGAAGAAAATAACAAACCACATGCACAAACTCTGCAGTGGTGAAGTTCGCTCCAAAGGCCAGAGCAAGAAATGAATAGGAAAATGTACATGGTAAGGCATACTATTTCACTTACTGCTGAAACTTTTGCAAAACAGAGAGTGCTGTAGCATTGGTCTGGATGTTAAGTTTAAGCCAGACATTAAAACAAATATTAGTCATAATTAGGAGTACATTACTTACCAGAATCCAGAGGGCCTCTCAATCCTGTGGCAAATCCTCGTACTTTTTTATCGAAAGAACCAGACCCATCATTATCTGATAAAACTGAGAGCTTTAGCTACATTCCAAGAGTCATGGACAGTATCTACTTTGGCCTAAACTATGAGCAATGAAACTTTGGCAGATTACCAAAGTCGAGCATTTCTTTTTTCAAAGTAGGAAATAAACAAGAACAACCATAGAACCAAAACAGTCTGATGCGTATACAGTATTGCAAAAACCCAAATAAGCTAATCAAATGAAAGGAAAGTAGAGGGAAATTCACTGCCAAAAAAAGAAGAAAAAAATAATCAACAATATGGTGCAAACTAGGAATCCAAGCCGTCCATGCATACCTGTTCGTGATCTCTTTGTCCTAGAGTTGGACTTCGCAAGATCAATGTGAAGAGTTGATTCAAACTCAAGGTCAAACTCTAGTCCCTGTGCATGATCAATAACATTTATGGAGCATAAGGCAACAAACAATCAAGATTGATATAAGTTCATTTCAATGATCTGAACAACTATAGCACCATCATACCTACACCAAGCTTAAGGCATGTACTCATAAGCACTTGCATCTTTGTATCTATGTTTGTTTTTACTTGTTATGAATAATTCGTAGACTTGCTAAAACGGAAATTCTTGTTACCTTTACTAAAAAAACTAAAAGAATAAGGAAGTAAGAAAAAAAAAAAAAAAATTAGTCCAAACCTGTGTTTTAAAACTCATTGATCAGGATCAGGAATCGCCAATCCAGATCAGATATGGTCACTAACCGTGCTGATTCCCTTACAGAATCAGATATCGGCATGATCCAACCCTAAAACCTCTTTCTAGCAATAGTTTTTCCCTTTTTCTGTTATTGTTTGGTGTTTTTAATCATTTCTTCACCTTTTTTTCCTGATATTTGTCCCACAATCATCGTATTTGAGCCCTCCACAAGATCTACATAATTTTTTTCGAATCGAACCCACTTTTCTTAGAAATCAAGTGCCCAATATTTGAGGGTTTATTAGAGAAGCTGAATTTAGGGTTTTCTCCATTTTTTTCAGCCCTGATATGCTTAAGTGTAATTTAAAATCTTCTAAATCATTTGTTTAAATTCACATTTAAATAATGTCAAATCAGATTTAAATCCGCCTAATCTGATTTAAATTGTTTGTTTTCTGCAATCTATTTTGAACAAGTTTAAATTGTTTTCCAAAATCTATTTTAGAGTTTAAACAATTGATTTGTTTCTCTAGATTTATTTTGAACAAGTGATCTAAATCTAGTTTAAATCGTATTTTGAATTTTAAAACCTCTTCTTAGTTTTCTATCATTTAAGTTTTTAACCATGTTTACAATAGATTTATTTTTTGAAACTTCTAAACGATATTTAAAATAAATGATTTTAAATATATATTAAAACCACGTAAATCTGGTTTAAATGACTTAAAACAAAATATTTTAAATCGTTTAAACCATATTGAACAAATTTAACATCATTTCAAAATGATTAAATCAGATTCAGTGTTAAGGGACTCGGCCGAGTAACTAGGACTCAACGCCTTGCCGAGCTGAGTAGTAGTATACAAACTCGATAAAGTAAAAAAAACCAAAAATAAAAACATATTCATAAATTTTATATTTTTCTTTAGAAAATACTCAGTGTTATTTCAAAATAATACCTCTTTTGTTTCATAGTGTTTTGGAAAGTATAATCTATTGTTAAGGGTGTTTTGCCTAATTGGTAGAGAAAAAAATAATGGGTTATTTATCCCATGTTGAAGATGTGGATGAGAAAAACATTCCTTAAATATATGGATATCCTCTTCACTTATGTTCTAATAACCAAATGGAGCATGTGCGTGAGGGCATGGGTGCAAGGGCACTAGTTGGCGCACTTTGCACTAGATTGAGCTGTCTAGTGGATTGGTGATCAAGGGCATTCCGGTAATTTGGCTCCAGTGGTTAGGTGCACTCCGTTGAAATATGCCCTATGCGCGCATATGAAGTGTGCACTCCGGTGGTTTGGTGTGTTCTAGTGATTTGTGCCCCGCCGGTAGAAAAGCGTGTCGATTAGTTTTCCAGAACCTGAAGAGACATCACGTGACTTTTGAATCACAAGTAAAAAGAGGGACAGCTGCTTTCACGAAACCTAAAAAATTACCGCGTGACTGTTGGATGTCAAGTCACAATATATGCACCACACTAACAATTGAGACTTCAAGAGGCACAATTCTTGACTTATTTAGTAATGTGGAGTAGTGAAAAAGCACTTTATCTCTCTACGAATAGAGACATGTCTCCTCTGGTTTGTGCATAAATTTAACATATGAAGTTTTGTTCTTTCCAAAGTGTTTTTGTCATAATTTTCTCTCTAAAAAGAGGCAACTCTAGTGCTCTTGATCTCGCAGTACATGTGCATTTGTAATGGCGAGAGAGTTTTCAATTTCCTCTGCTCCCATGTATCCCGAGAACAAATTTTCCTAGTAGAAACTTATATGCACACTGATTCTTATCAGCAGTGTTCAAGAAAACACGAGCTGGCGCTAGGCGTTTTGGGGGCCTGGTCGCCTAGGCGGGGGCCCAAGAACAGGGACAAGTAGGGACTATTCACATAAGAGTTAAGATATAAGTTATCATGTAATTATTATTTACTAATTAATATACATAAGATTTGGTTTTGGATATCAAATATTCACAAAACATCAATTTCATCCAAAGTTTATGACTATTCACAAAATATAAGTCCAAATAGGTAAATGTTTCATCTACAGATATGTAAATATCAAAAAAGCAAAACAAAACTAATAGGTATCAAAACATCACACATTGTACAAAATAAGAACCAATTATTCATAAAAGAATTTGATATAGGAACAATTTCATCGTCTAAATGAGTTAATAATCAATTAATCACAAAAAAATAAAAAAATAAAAAAATCAAACTTTCAACTACAAACATGTAAATATACCATTAAAAAAAAGTTAAAAAATAAAAATAAATGGCTCAAAACATAATACGTTATAGCAAAAAAAAATCAAAATCCTTATTCAAATATCATAATGGCATAATGCTCTAAAAATATCAAAATGGAAACGATGTTGGCCCAAACCTCGTCTATTCGATCCCCAAAAGTCCTCACTATTGACCACTAAAAGCTCCAAAAACTACCACAAAGAGTGGCCTTTGATTGTGAAAGAAATCGAAAAATTGAAAATTTATTGATCTTTCGACAAATCACAAAATAGATGTTTTTGGGGAGTCACAAAAACTCTAGCCGGCACGGATTAGGTTTTGGGGGTTTAGAATGTCCCCCAAAACCCATTTTCCCGCTTTTTGGGGAGGGGGGGGATTACTATTTGGACCATAGCCGAAGGCATTTTTCCACCCTCAGCAACCTGCATCGAGGCAGCTCCTAGGTGCCCCGCCTAGGTTCCTCCTAGGCCTTTTAGGCAATTGGCCGCCAAGACAGTTGGGCAGCCGAATTTTCGAACACTACTTATCAGTAAGGGGTAAATGTTTGGAAATAGTTTTCGACCAACAATTGACGTGCCTCGGTTTTACCTCACTAGTTGCGTCATTGCCCCAAGCGCAAAGATATCAGTAAGGGGGTAGATGTTGTCCTGAGAAAGCGCTACATTGTGCCTAGGGTCAGAAAGATTGCAATATCTTTTCTTTTTTATTTTGCCCCTTTCACCCTCCCATTTCCAACAATGAAAGTTATATTTCTTTAGTAAATCAACATATAAACATGATCCTATATTGTTTTGATGATTTTTAATAATGCTTTATGGACTTTTTTTGTCATTTGCTCTGTTTTCATATTTCCCCTTTGTGGAAATTTCTAAATTATTTCCAGCTATACATAATTCCACCTTAAACTTTGTCTCATCATTTTTGGACCTTTAGTGTTTTTTCTGTTTTTTGTTTTAATAATTTGTTTGGTTTTCTTTTTCAAATTTATAGCCTTTTTTTTAAGAATGTAAACGACTCGGTAAGTCCAAGTGGACTCGCCTGAGTAACTACGCTTGAGCTAGGGTTGAGTCCAAGGCCCGAGCCGAGTTTCAAAACATTGATTAGATTTAACATCATTTTAAAATGACTAAACCAGTTTTAAAATCATTTTTTCCTCAATTTCTGTTCTTTTGACCTTTTCCCACACTGGGAAATCAATCCGATACTTCCTGGAATGGCAATCCAAATTAGTTCAACCAGTGACCGAATCAGCCACCTGATTGGGGTTTTGAAACATTCATAGAAACAATAACCAAGATTATGATTCGTTAAAACTTACGAGCCACTATCATCCAATACTGGGATATGACATGTATTTGAGTAACATTCTTACATTCAAAGTATGCATGGCAGAGACGGCAGACTGTTGATCTGAGAAGACAGCAAATGCAAATGCCTGCATAATGAAGAATAAGATGAAGTAAGAATCTTGCAATTTTTTTTTTCCTTTTTATTGTATTTTAGAACCTGGAGTGGTGCAATTGAGATAGAAGATCTAGAGCTCAACCATGTAAGCAAGACAAGCATCAAGAACTATCTCTACAAGTTGGTTGCGTATATGCAAATATGCATTAGAAGTTGATTATCAGGGACCTCTAGTAATGGGCAAATTGAGGAGTCCAACAGGTGTTGGGCTTTAGGAATATGAGCTTTAATTTCATTACAAAAAAATGCATATATACACATACATAGTTATATTGCAACACACATATACGTGCATTTACCAAAACTTACAAGACAAAATCTATCATAGGATTGTTCTTTCTGTAAGATGTTACATATATAGATATGAAAAGAAATTTCCATTCAAGTGATTCTGCTGAATCTTCATAGCAAGTGGAAACAATAATGTACATTCAATGTGATGGTCAAGTCAAGTCAAAATACCGTACTTTGATGGTCAATATGAGTAGGATAATGAGGGGAACATGTTGATAGAATAAAGCAAAAGCCAATTCTCATTTATGCAACTTTCCGAGGGACCTACTTAATATCCAAATTTAAAGTAATGGGAAAGGTAGCAGCACCACCACAGCCATGGTCTGTGCTTGCAGGTAAGGAAAGCAGAATTTCAATCCTCCAATGTCCATGAAGACAAAAGGATAGGAAAGGCATCAAGAATGAACAACTCCAACATAGATTTCAGAGCCTACCAACTAAAAACTTCATATTTTTTTTCACAGCTGCACAATACTAAAGCAACCATATCTATCATTAGCATTGACAATAGCGAGAGTGCCAAATACCAATGAAATCCAACCTTGAATAAAATTCAGGAAATTTCCACACAAGTCTCAAATTGAATTCAGCACGAAATATAGACATTATAGATGGAAACTCAGCATGAAACTAGGTATCATAGATGGAAACTACATAAAACCACGCCAAAAAAAAAAAAAAGAGAAGAAATATTGCAAGAGAGGGAGGCATTAGAATTACCTGGTTGGAGTTACCAGAGCTCTTCAACTGGCATGACTGGAAGCCAGGGAAATCGCGGAAGAGGTTGTGAATCTCACGGAGCTTGACATCACCAGGAAGGCCGGCAATGAATAGGGTGCGAACCTCATCAACTGAAGAAGATTGCAGATGGAAAGGGAGAGGCTGATGTTGTTGCATCGCCACGAGATGATGATGAGAGGGAAGAAGAGGAGGTTGAGGCTGAGGGTGTTGAAAGTGAGGTTGAGGGGGAAGGGGAGGAGGAGGGGGAGTGGGAAGGGGAGGGTACGGATAGAGGGGATGGGTGGAGTTGTGGAGGGGCTGAGGAGGAGGGTATGCGGCCATTGTCGACACTCTCTCTTCTCTCCTCTTCTCAAAACCCTCGGCTAGAGAGTTGGCCACAGGTGGAGCGGAGCCTTTTTGCTAGTAACAGAGGTTTTTTTACCTTCGGACCAGGATGCTCCCGCTACAGCTTCTCTGCACCGCCCTCATCAACCACTCCGAATCAAAACGA